>NC_089141.1:114697387-114997387 GCF_009819655.1 Sylvia atricapilla | reverse complement strand
CCAGTGTAGAGCCCTCATGGAGGACATGGTGTCATCCCTCCTCGTGCCTTTAAAGCCACCTCCTGGGTTTTTTGAATGTCTGACTTTGCTGTTCAGCAGTACTCAGAATGCTGAGTTTTAAGGGTTCCTGTCAGTGAGGGCAGGAGCAGGGGCTGGGGAGCTGGGGCTGGGTGGGCTCAGAAATCTGCTTCTCCCCAAAGAGACGTTGTTGTTTTCACAACAGCATCGCTGCCTACCCAAGCAGCCACGTGGGGGCTCAGCAAAGGGAGCAGGGACAACAGAGGGACCCTGGGGTGCAGCCCCCAGAGAGCCCACACACCTGGTGACACCGGGGGCCAGGACAAGGACAGGCCATCCCCACAGCTGGGACAGCCCCCCAAGAGCTGGAGAGCAGCTGGAGCCCACACCAAGGCTCAGCACATGGACACCAGCACCATGGCTCCAGCAGAGAGGCCAACTGTGTCCCCACATCCCAGCCACGGCCACCATGGGGGCCACCAGGGCCACACCTGCCACCGTGTCACTGTCACACACCTGCCACCCGTGTCACTGCCATATACCTGCCACCCGTGTCACTGCCCCACACCTGTCACTGTGTCACTGTCACACACCTGCCACCCATGTCACTGTCACACACCTGCCACTGTGTCACTGTCACAAACCTGCCACCCGTGTCACTGCCATATACCTGCCACCCGTGTCACTGCCCCACACCTGCCACCTGTGTCACTGCCTCACACCTGCCATCCGTGTCACTGCCATATACCTGCCACCCGTGTCACTGCCCCACACCTGCCACCCGTGTCATTGTCACACACCTGCCACCCGTGTCACTGCCCCACACCTGCCACCCGTGTCACTGTCACACACCTGCCACTGTGTCACTGTCACAAACCTGCCACCCGTGTCACTGCCATATACCTGCCACCCGTGTCACTGCCCCACACCTGCCACTGTGTCACTGTCACACACCTGCCGCCCGTGTCACTGTCCCACCCAAGGTGCAGGAGGAGCTGTCTGCACTTACCGCGGTGCCGAGGCTCTGGGGGCAGCGCAGGCTCAGCCCTGTGGAGGAGCAGAGGGGGATCCCGTGTCCGTGTGTCCGTGTGTTCGTGTGTCGGTGTGTCCCCGTGTGTCCGTGTGCCCGTGTGTCCGTGTGTTCCTGTGTCCGTGTGCCCGTGTGTCCGTGTGTTCCTGTGTCCGTGTGCCCGTGCGTCCGTGTGCCCGTGCCCGTGTGTCGGTGTCCCCCGTGTGTTGATGTCCCGGTGTGTCGGTGTCCCCGTGCCCGAGTGTCGGTGTGTCGGTGTCCCCGTGTGTCGGTGTGTCCCTGTCCCGGTGTGTCCGTGTGTTCCTGTCCCCGTGTCCCGGTGTGCCGGTGTGCCCGTGTTCCCGTGTGTCAGTGTGTCCGTTTGCCCGTGTCCCGGTGTCCCCGTGTCCCGGTGTCCCGGTGTGCCCGTGCCCGTGTGTCGGTGTCCCCTGTGTCGGTGTCCCGGTGTCCCGGTGTCCCGGTGTCCCCTGTGTCGGTGTGTCCCTGTCCCGGTGTGCCCGTGCCCGTGTGTCAGTGTGTCGGTGTGTCCCCGTGTGTCGGTGTGTCCCCGTGTCCCTGTCCCGGTGTGCCCGTGCCCGTGTCTCGGTGTGTCCCGGTGTGTCCCCGTGTCCCTGTCCCGGTGTGTCCCGTGTTTATAAGGCTGACCCTGCCCACTCACCGGGGCGCAGCGGAGCGGCGGCTGCGGCGGCAGACAGCGGGAGGAGTGTGCGGTGACCGAGCGCTCCCAGCGAAGCCGCTCCCCGGCAGCGGCTTTTCTCCGGACACTTTATTGGTGACATGTTTATGGCTCCCGGTGATTTACGGCCGCGGCCGCTGCAGCCGCGGGGCTGGCAATACACCGGATTTTTATCGGGAGGATAAATCTGGAGTGGAAATAATAAATTTTGCGAGAGGAGCGCTTGCAGCATGGCTCCGAGGGAATGACGGGGGGAGGTTCTGGCTGTCTCCCCCTGACCGGCGAGGCACCAAATCCTTAATTAAAATCCTACTATATTGTGTAATAAAACCTAACCGGGTATCACAAAGGCAAACACGGCCCCGGGTGACCCCTCGGGCGGCCCATCTGT
Organism: Sylvia atricapilla; assembly: GCF_009819655.1. Taxonomy (NCBI): domain Eukaryota; kingdom Metazoa; phylum Chordata; class Aves; order Passeriformes; family Sylviidae; genus Sylvia; species Sylvia atricapilla. Next base: position 114,995,272 of record NC_089141.1, on the reverse strand, counting down.
GTCAAGATGTCTCGTGACAATAAATTTATCTTTGCCCCTCAGCTGTGGGCTGGAAACTGAGTTCTGTGCCTGAACCAGGCCAGGGAGAGCGGACGGGTTTGTCTCACGTCAGGTGTCTGTGCAAAATGCAGCCTCTGGCCCTGAAAACACCTGTGCAGCTGTAAACCCGTCTGTGCTGGGGCACTGCCCTCCGTGGGCACAGGAATTCCACAGAATCCCGGGATCTTGGAGAAGCTGTCCCAGACCACTGAGAACAACCTGTGCCTGAGCCCCACCTTGTCCCCAGCCCAGGGCACCGAGTGCCACGTCCAGGCCTTCCTTGGACACCTCCAGGGATGGCATCTTGTAAAGGTTTTCCCATGAGAGGGACAGGAGCAGAGGGAACGGCCCCAGGCTGGCCCAGGGGAGGCTCAGCTCGGCCAGCAGCAGGAATTTCCCCATGGAAAGGGTGCTCAGGCCTTGGCACTGCCCAGGGAGCTTTGGAGTGCCCATCCCTGCAGGTGTCCCCTGGAGGTGGCACTCAGAGCTCTGCGCTGGGGACAAGGTGGGCACAGGGGGCACTGCCTGGGCTGGGAGGGCTTTTCCAGCCCCAGGGATTTGGGGATTCTGGGATTCATCATCTTATGAACAACAGAGTGCCCTTAACACTGACCATGGAAGAGAGGAGAGGGAGATGCTCCCGCTGCAGCCCAGCTCCTTTTCACGCCTGCAGAGCTGAGGGCCCTGGGGCAGCGCCAGGGGGGAACTGGTGACTGTAAGTGAAACCAAAGCGCAGGGAAAGCCACAGGGCGGTGTCCTGTGCTGCCCTGAGGGACACACGGAGCCCCGCGGCCCCCACACCCCTCCTGCCGAGGGCACGACTCCTCCGGGACAAACATTGACACAGTTCATGCCTGGCTTGCTCCATCAGGGAGAGAACCTGCCGGGGGGCTCCGAAAATGCCGCACAGGGCACAGGGAGAGAGGCTGGGCAGGCAGCACACTGCACTTCTAGTGCGTGGGATGGAAAATCAAACAGCCCCAGAGGCATCTGCAAACAGCGGGGTTCGAGCAGGGAGGGCACAGAGGTTCAGAGGCACAGCCCGGGGTCAGCGCCTGAACTAGAGACTGGCACGGGCAGACCTCTGCCAGGCAGGGAGCTGCCAATGGAAGCGATCGACAGCTCCTGGACAGTGTCCAGAGGAGGGCCCCGGGGCTGGGGCAGGGTCTGCAGGGGCCCCACGAGGTCACTGGGGCAGTGGAGCCTGGAGGAGCTGAGGGCAGAGCTCCCGGGGCTGCAGCTCCTCCCGAGGGGCAGCGCAGGGACAGCTCCGGGCTCTGCTCCTGCCCCAGGGACACACCCAGGGAGCGCCTGCAGCTGCCCACCAGGGATTGAGGGGGGATTGTAGGGCCAGGCTCTGCCCCCAGAGGGTTCAGGCACTGCCCAGGCTCCCCAGGGAATGGGCACTGCCAGAGCTCCAGGAGCCTTTGGACACCCAGGGATGGGGATTGTTGGGGCTCTGGATCAGTGATCCCTGTGGGTCCCGGCAGCTCAGGACATTCCATGATCCTCAATAACAACTGGGATGCAATGAATTTACCCTGATGGGCAGGGAACAGCAGGCAAAGGTGTCAAAGTCCTGCTGCTGGGTGGTGTCAGGGACAGCAGTGCCCTTGGCCAAATGTCCTTCCCGAGGGGCCTCGTCACAGGCGTGGTGGATCATCCTCGTGGTGGATCCTCCTCGGGCTCCCCAGCCCCAGCACAGCTCCACCAGGAACGGCTGCAGGGGACAGGGACAGCATCACCTGTGGAGAGGCCTCAGCCAAAGCAACAAAAAGTGTCACTGGGAAGCCCACTTTGATTTCTGGGGCATTCCCAGTGCCCAGAACGGACCAGTGGATCCATTGTGCTTGTCGGGGACAGGGACAGCTGCAGTCTGCTCTGCAGGGGGAGTTCCTTCCCAGAAAGAATTCATTGAAGGGTGTCCAGGTTGCCTGGCCACATCTGCATCAAGGACGCAGGGTTGAAGTGCATGAATTTCACATTTTTCTTCATCCTGTTTCACAGAGTTTAAAGATACTAATTCCAGACTATCGAATCAGAGAATCCCAGACCAGTTTGGGCAGGAAGGGACCCAAAAACTCACCCTGTTCCATGCCCTGCCATGAGCAGGGACACCTTCCACCAGACCAGGCTGCTCCAAAGCCTTTCCAGCCTGGCCTAGAACACTTCCAGGGATATAATTCTGAAAAGGTTTAAAAGACTCCATGTGTTGATCTCCTCAGCAGATCTTATGCCCTGCAGCTTGAAGTAGTTCCATTCTCATAAGGCCAAATGTGTCCATTCTCCTTTATCACTCTGTTATAATGGGATTGTTGGAAAATATTGCACCAGGCATCTCACTAACAGCGCAAGGAAATGAGAGCAGATCTGTGAGGAGAGGCAGTAACAACATTACGCTGCAATTCTGCAATGATTTCTTCAAAATAAATCACTGGGATGTCATCAAACTGGTCAAAATTCAATCTGGTAAAACATTATCAGATGATTCTCCTTCCAGAAGGGACGGGAGAGAGATCCAGGGGAATTTATAATGGTACATCAGCAGCTGTGATGCTGAGTGATCTCAGAACGTGTGCTGCTGGTGGAAAGAGGGTTCTGTGCTATCCCAGAGCAGCTCTGTCTCTGCACAGCTCCTGCCAGGAGGGGACAGCCCAGGGAACAGGGACAGGAGGACAGGGAATGGCCTCAGGCTGGCCCAGGGGAGGCTCAGGGTGGGCACCGGGAAAATTCCTCCTGGAAAGGATGGTCCAGCCCTGGAACAGCTGCCCAGGGCAAAAGCTGAGGGTTTATTTCTGCATGAGCTAAAAAGCTAGAAACATTTCCCAGGGTCCCGCCCCTCAGGGGAAACTTGAGACCAATTTTTGGGAACTGGGACGTGGGTTTGGGGTTAGGGTTTGGTTTGAAGTCTCTTTCTTTGATCTGACAGAGAATCTCGGCTCCCCTTAGAGCAGATGAGCTCCACATCTTCAGGGACCACATCACACCATCACCTCCTGCCATGGGACCTGGGGCTTCACAGGCAGCCCCAAATTTGGGACACTCAGTGCAGACAGAGCTGGGGAAACTCGGAAGCTGCATTTTGGGGGATTTTTCTCATGTTTTGAAAAGCCCTCCATCCCTTTGTGGTGTCCCACTTTGTCTGCTCGAGCCATCCAGCCCATCCCGGCCTCGCTGGTGAGCTGCTGCATTCTCAGGGCTGGGATTAATGCATGGACCCTGTTTCCTGGAGCCAGGGGCTGCCCTGTCTGGTGATGAGGATATGGAGGCGTAAACAGAGGATTTGGTGTCCTCAGACAAGGTCAGGACATCAGTCCGTGTCCAATTCCCAGGACGGAGCAAACTTTCCCAAGGAACGTGGCACCGCCCTCAGGATCACGCCGTTCATGTTGGACCACAGGAAAGTTCCCGGACTTTCACAGGACAGTGAAATCCCAGGATACAGAAGCAGAGGAGTTCAGTGGCTGATCCTAAATAATCCAGTAAAACTTACAAATATCTCAGTGGAATGCATCAGAGCATCCCAGAGCAGACTCCAGCTCAGAGTCAGTCTCCTTAATCCTTTAACTCTCAGGACTCATTTGTTCTGCCCTGCAGAGCAGAGAAAGTTTTACTGGTACGAAACTTGTGCTGCTGCAGAGGCACTTCTCGCTTCCTGGGAAGAAAAACCCTTTCAAATCCATCAGCACAAGCCCAGCTGAATCTCTGGTGGGGCTGTGTGGGGCCAGATGGGAGCAAAGGACTGTCAGACACGGGACTAAAATGTGAGATGGTACAAAATGCAAATGCTGACCAGAATGAGAATGAAGTGAGGCAGTGTCATTTACGCATCATCACAAAAAGGGTCGGGTTGGAAAGGACCTTAAATCCCACCCAGAGCCCCCCCTGCCATGGCAGGGCCACCTCCCACTGTCCCCTGGCAGGGCTCTGAGCTCTCCCTGCAGCTCCCCTCTCCAGGGGAGCACCCGCAGCTCTCCCTCCTGGCCCCAGAGCAGGAGCTCCACATCCCTGGAGCACCCTGGAGCTCCTGGAGCAGCCCACGTGTGCTGCTGCTGCTGTGAGCGGGATGTTGACAGCTCCCGCTGTTTGCTGGCCAAATGGGATTTGGGGATGGCAAACACAGCGTGCAGGGCCGGGGCTGAGGAAGCGCAGGCGGGGAAAGGCAGCGACAGCTGGAAAGCGCTTGTAGAAAAACGGCTCTGTCCATTATTGCCTTGGGCACTGCTGTGGAAAGTCAAACACAGCAGAGCAAACAGCGATGCTGGGAAGGCTCGAGGTGCTGTCAATGATTAAATGGGGGCAGCGGAGGGCTGGGAGCCGGGACCAGCTGGAGAAGAGCCAGGGCTGGGGGAGTCAGCAGGGTGGGAGTGAGGGAGAGCCCCGAGGGGCACAGGGCATGTCCTGGGCCATCCACAGGGAGAGCAGCAGGGTCAGGAGGGGACTCTGCCCTCTGCTCTGCTCTCATGACACCCCACCTGCAGGTGTCCAGCCCTGGGGCCCCAAAACAGAGACATGGAGCTGCTGGAGCCAGTCCAGAGGAGCCACGGAGCTGCTCCAGGGCTGGAACCCTCTGGAGGCAGGCTGGGAGAGCTGGGGGTGCTCCATGGAGAGGAGAGGCTCCAGGGAGAGCTCAGAGCCCTGCCAGGGCCTGAAGGGGCTCCAGGAGAGCTGCAGAGGGACTGGGGACAAGGGCTGAGGGACAGGAGCCAGGGAATGGCTTCCCAGTGCCCAGGGCTGGGCTGGATGGGCTCTGGGGCAGGAATTGTTCCCTGGCAGGGTGGGCAGGGCTGGCACAGGGTGCCCAGAGCAGCTGTGGCTGCCCCTGGATCCCTGGCAGTGCCCAAGGCCAGGTTGGACACTGGGGTTGGAGCACCTGGGACAGTGGGAGGTGGCCCTGCCGTGGCAGGGGTGGCACTGGGTGGGATTTGGGGTCCCTCCAACCCAAACTGGGGTTCCATGACTGTCATCAATGAAGGAAAAGGACAGTGGAGCAGCCTCAGGATCCCCATGACCAAGGCTGTGCACAGCAGCTGACAGCAAGGGACAGCAGAGGGACAGCACAGTGTCCTCCCCTGCTGCAGCCCAGCAGCTGATGGTTTGGGGGGACACTCAAAGCCTGTCAGGAGCCACCACTCAGCTGGGACTTGCTCCTTACCTCGCAGCACATCCCCATGAATCCCTGAGTGACACTCAGACTGCACAAAGCATTCATCTACAGTTAACCACTGCGTCATCTTTTTCTTGCATTTAATCGCTGCCTGTAATTTAGACATTTATTTTGGGGAGAAACAGTAATCAATAATAATAATTTGTAATATTAAAAATAAATATGTAAAATAAATAATAAATTTTAGAAATCAATAATACTTTGTGGAAGCAGAAAGTCCTGGCACAAATCCAATTAAGAGCTTCGTTTCCTGAATTAGGAATAAATTAACTCATTATCCACACAGCGGAATCCCATTTGCAAACAGCAGCTGGAGGCGTTTGTGGGAGGTGTTTGGGGTGGCCTTTGGCACTGGAGGGGTGCAGGAGCTCGGGGCTGTGCTGGGCCAGGCACTGGTGCTTCCAAAGGATCAGTAAAGACCCGTCACAAAATCAGGGAATCTTGGAATCCCAGAAAGGTTTGGGCTGGGAGGGACCTCAAATCCACCCCAGTGCCACTCCTGCCATGGCAGGGCCACCTGCCACTGTCCCAGGTGCTCCAAGCCCAGTGTCCAGCCTTGGGCACTGCCAGGGGTGGGGATTGGGGTGCCTTTGTACAAATGTATTTATCCTAAGGGATAGGAAATGTCAAAGAGAGCGGCACATCCCTGAGGGGGCTGCACCCTGCAGGGCCCCACCTGAGCAGGTGCCCCCCAAAGGGATGAATCCACTCTGAATTTGGCTGTCCAGTTTGTCTCCTCATCTCTCAGCATCTCAAAGCTCTCCCATGATCCCTCATATCCAGTACTCTGAGTAGAGGGAGGTTCATAAAAGGCTCCCAAACAATCCAATCCCGTCCTTTCCTGGGTGTGCAAAGCTCAGTTCCTGCACAGCTAAACTGGGAACCTCCCACAGGTGTGAGAAATGGCTATTTATAGAATGTATTTATATATGAGATATAGCTATTTAAATATGATATTTGTATTTTTTTTCCTCCTTCTTGGCCACAGGCTCTATGCTGGAGAAGGAGCTGCTGAGGACATCCTGGGGGGAGCAAACACAGACCCCACAAAACCCCGTGACCCTCGGGGCAGCAGGGGCCAGCTGGCCGTGAGGATTTCTTACCTGCTGGGCTGCGATGGCAGGAGCTGCATCAGGGGTTCAGTGATAAAATGGGCCAGATTTGCTCTCGTGCCTCTTGAGGAGAGCCACCTTTTGTATCAGCACAGATTTATAAATATTCCACTTCTGCAGTTTCTTGTTCTGAGACTTGGGGGAAATAAAGTAGGTACATCAAATCAGTGGAAATATTATGGATTTCATTATCTTCAGCATGTCTCAGTGCTGCTGATTTGTATTAGATCTGTGAATCAGCTCTGCAGCAGCCCCACACATCAATAACTAATTCAGGCAACAGAAATTATGTCTAAGTCATAGGAGGACAAACACAACTGAAAACTGATAAAAACAAAAAATCACTGTTCTCATGTCTGTGTTCTTCCCCATGAGCTGGGAGCTGGTCTCCCTCAGAATCCCCAAATCCCAGAGGCTGGAAAAGCCTTCCCAGCCCAGAGAGTCCCCCCTGTGCCCACCTTGTCCCCAGCCCAGAGCTCTCCCTCCAGGGGACACCTGCAGGGATGGGCACTCCAAAGCTCCCTGGGCAGTGCCAGGGCCTGAGCACCCTTTCCATGGGGAAATTCCTGCTGCTGGCCGAGCTGAGCCTCCCCTGGGCCAGCCTGAGGCCGTTCCCTCTGCTCCTGTCCCTGTGCCCTGGGAGCAGAGCCCGACCCCCCCGGCTGTCCCCTCCTGGCAGGGACTTGTGCAGAGCCACCAGCTCCCCCCTGAGCCTCCTTTTCTCCAGGCTCAGCCCCTTCCCAGCTCCCTCAGCCCCTCCTGGGGCTCCAGCCCCTTCCCAGCTCCTGCCCTGGACACGCTCCAGCCCCTCCAGGGCTCACCTGCAGGAGCCACAACTGGACACAGCCCTGGAGGTGTCACACAGGGGACAATCCCTGCCCTGGGCTGTGCCCACACTGGGGCTGGCAATGCCCAGGGACCATCGGCCTCTTGTCCCCCTGGGCACACCTGGGCTCACATCAGCCACTGTCACCATCTCCAGGCCATTCCCAGCCCCCCAGCCCCTGTGTCCCCTGGAGTCCTGCAGGGAGCTGTGCTGAGCCCGGGGCAGGAGGTGGCCCTGTCCTCTGCACTCCGGGCTGCACCAAGGGGACAGTGCCCTGCCCTGCCTGGGGGATCAGGGGTGGCCCCGGGGTTCATGTGCCCCCAGTGGGGCTGTCCCCAGAGCTGCCCCCGGGCAAGGGGAGCCCCTCCTGCAGGAAGGGGTGCCATGGGCCCAGGGCTCTGTGCCAGTGCCAGTGGATGGCGCTGTCCCCACCCTGTCCCCGTGGGGAGGGTCAGCACCAGGACAGGCCAGCACTGTCCCAGGCTGCTCCAAGCCCCAGTGTCCAACCTGGCCTTGGGCACTGCCAGGGATCCAGGGGCAGCCACAGCTGTTCTGGGCACCCTGTGCCAGCCCTGCCCACCCTGCCAGGGAACAATTCCTGCCCCAGAGCCCATCCAGCCCTGCCCTGGGCACTGGGAAGCCATTCCCTGGCTCCTGTCCCTGCAGCCCTTGTCCCCAGTCCCTCTGCAGCTCTCCTGGAGCCCCTTCAGGCCCTGGCAGGGCTCTGAGCTCTCCCTGGAGCCTCTCCTCTCCAGGTGAGCACCCCCAGCTCTCCCAGCCTGAATCCAGCTCTTGGAGCAGCTCCGTGCCTCCTCTGGACTGGCTCCAGCGTTTCCATTCCCACCCAGGGTTAAAACATTCCCCCTGTGCGGAGCCGGCAGCTGTTTGGCATCTCGGTGCTGGCACAGACATCACCCACACACAGTGGGAGTCGAGCATTTGTTTGTCACTTCTCTTCCCGGCTATTCCCAGGCTGCAGCTTCTCCCCCGGGATGATTCCGTCCCTCCAGTCCCAGCAGTGATTAGGGAGAGCAGCTTCCTTAAGAGCCTGAAGTCTTTCCGTGCAGCTCCTTTTGCAGGCGGAGGCGCTGCCCGGGGGAGAGAAGCAGCAGCTGCAGGTGCTGTGTGTGCAGCAGGACCAGGCACACTTCAGCCCGGGTATGTACGGCTTTACCTCTCACCCGGGCTCGGGGCAGCGTTGGGAAGTGCAGTGCCACGCTCTGAGCCGGGCTCCGACTTCAGCCAGCTCCAGGTGGGCTGTGAGAGAATCCACCCAGAAAAGCTGCCGGGGGCAGCGCCAACGGGTCCGAGTGGGCTTCGGCTCGGATGGAGCTAATGAGCTGCTGCATCACCTCCGGACATCCCAGGTTTAGTGAATCGCGGGGTCAAGGTCTGCCAGTCACACACCTGCAACCGCCCCTGGCTGCCTCGGTTAGGTTAATTACAACCGTGCTAATTACCTGGCTGTGCCCTGGTTAGAGGCACCTCAGACAAGCTGCAGGTGTGACATCTGCCAGTCCTGTCACCCGGGCTGAGCCGCAGTTCCCTGCTCCCAGCTCTGCTCCATCCCTGGTGCTTGCACACACCCCGGAATGGCAAACGGGACTGGGGAGAGGGTGGATGGTTGGGGAATGTCCTGACTCTGCTGAGATCCAGGCTGGGAGCGAGGTAAAAACGCTGGGATGGGTGTGTTGGGGTGAGCTACAGCAGTGGGAGAGCCTGAACCCAGCTGGCTGCACCCTCAGGGAGTTGTGGAGAGCCAGAAGGTCCCCGTGAGCCTGGAGGAGCAGCTGCTCCAGGTGGGATCCCTCACACAGGGCTGGGACCTGGTCCTGGACACCTCTGTGTGTGTGTGTGGGACCCTCCCTAAAGGAGAGCCAGGGCTGGATGGGGCTCTGGGGCAGGAATTGTTCCCTGGCAGGGTGGGCAGGGCTGGCACAGGGTGCCCAGAGCAGCTGTGGCTGCCCCTGGATCCCTGGCAGTGCCCAAGGCCAGGCTGGACACTTGGAGCACCTGGGACAGTGGGAGGTTGCACTGCCATGGCACGGGTGGCACTGGGTGGGGTTTCAGATCCAGTTTCCATCCCAGCAGCATTGTTAGATAACCTGGAGGGCTTTGTCACCCAGGATAAAGTGCAGAAACTCCTTCCCAGAGGATCAAGTACCTCAGAGAGGTGGGAGGGAGGGAGGAGCTGTGTTTTTCCCGAGCTCAGGATTACAGGATCTCAGACATGTTTGCTCTTTTCAAACAAACCATTCTGGCACGAGACACGTTTCCTGCTGCAGTGGCTTGTGCCAGCTGCAGGATCAAAGCTGCCAGGCTGGAAACAGAGTCCTCTGAGCAATAAAGCATCATCAACACCATCGTCTGGGCAGCGATGTCACAATATTGGCTTTGCCTCATGTGGCCAACAGCAATGACTGAGCCGGGCTGAGAAACCTCTTGGTTTTTATTCCCTGACTGAGCCAGGCTGAAAAAGCTCTTGGTTTGTGTCCCTGACTGAGCCAGGCTGAGAAACCTCTTGGGTTGTGTCCCTGACTGAGCCAGGCTGAAAAAGCTCTTGGTTTGTGTCCCTGACTGAGCCAGGCTGAGAAACCTCTTGGGTTGTGTCCCTGACTGAGCCAGGCTGAAAAAGCTCTTGGTTTGTGTCCCTGACTGAGCCAGGCTGAGAAACCTCTTGGTTTGTGTCCCTGACTGAGCCGGGCTGAGAAAGCTCTTGGTTTGTGTTGTGGGGAGGACTCCAGGAGACTTAGAGGAGAGATTAAGCTGCTTTGGGGTCAGGGAAGTCAAATGCCTGGAAAGCCGAGGGGATGAGGTCTGGCCCTTTGGTGTCTTGGCTAAAGCAGAGGGCACAAGTGCCTGAGAAAATTCCATCCCATTCCCAAAGTGGCAGAGCCTGGTTTAACCCCTCCGTGTCTGTGTCCCCGTTAAACAGGACAAGTCACAGCACTGCTCCTTTTGCCGAGGGCTGGGGGGACACAGCTGGGGCAGGGACCCCGTGGGTGGGGTGCCCGTCCCGAGAGGGGCCCCGGCAGGGTGATTTGGGTTTGGGCTCCAGCAGGAGCAGCCCCACAGCTGGTGCACTCGGGGCTCCAGGGCAGGGAAAGCCTCAGCCCGAGTGCAGGAGCATCAGCTCCCGCAGCAAACATCCCGTGGGCAGCACCTGCTGAGGCTGCAGGGGCACGTCCTGTGTCCCAGGGGGCTCAGAAGGGACACAGCAGCCCAGAACACGCTGGGAGATGAGACCATCTCCACCCGCACAGGTGTGGGGGTGAGCAGAGCCCTGCTGAGCTCATCCTCCCACTGCTCTGCGTCTCCTTCTCCCACCTTGGGTTTTTATCCTGAGGGGAATAGATGTGCTCAGCCTCGAGGTTGTGGCTGCCCGGGATGGGAGGGGAGGGATGGAGGGGCCAGCCCGGGATGGGAGGGAGCTGAGAGAACCGCCGTGTTCAGGCTGGGACCCTGTGGGTTTGGACAGCTCCTGGTGCACGATCCTCCAGGCGATTTCTCCAGCTGAATCCGGTGTGTCAGCACCGCCTGCTCCTTGCTGCTTTCTGGGGAGAAGCAGCAGGAATATTTTCAGCACGAATGAAGGTGTAGATCCTGCCCACAGCACTCAGGCTCTCCTTGTCCCTCCAGGACAATCCTCTGGAGGTTTCTATGTTACCTTCAAGCTTCTCCCACCTGAATAAACCCTCAGGAATAGTTATTTTCCTCTGCCTGCCTTCGCAGGCTTCTGTCATGGGCGGATGACAGAAGGAAGACAGAGCAGCAAAAGGGAATTTCAAGATCACGTTTAATGTCCCAGGGCACTGTTTTGCTCCACAAATTTGAAGGAATTTCCTGTGTTGGGCCCAGTGAGGGAAGCCAGGGCTGGAAGCTGACGCTGCTCTCCTTGTTCTCTCCTCTTGCAGCTCGTTTCAGGATGTCAGCTGAGCCCTGGCAAACAACCAACAAAGGAATAAGCCCTTCACAAGCAACAGACTAAAAGGCCTTTGGTTATCCCTGGTGGCACAACCTGAAACATCAATTTCTGCCCCTCATAGGAACTTCCAAGCCACAACAACCCCGTTTATTCTGCATTTCTGACCCATTCCCCCTACTTGGTGGTCACAGAATCCCTGGGGCTGGAAAAGCCCTCCCAGCCCAGGCAGTCCCCCCTGTGCCCACCTTGTCCCCAGCGCAGAGCTCTGAGTGCCACCTCCAGGGGACACCTGCAGGGATGGGCACTCCAAAGCTCCCTGGGCAGTGCCAAGGCCTGAGCACCCTTTCCATGGGGAAAGGATGATATGCTGTTTGACCCACCCGAATAACAATGTGAATTCCTGGCTCCTGCAGTGATGCAGAGTCCACTTCTTATCCCCCAGCTACCTCGGGACTCAAAATTTGGTTTATATTTTTAAACGCAAGCGAAGATTCTCCCAGATGGCTTCCGATCCCTTCAACAGGAGCTCCTTCTCCTTCATCCTGGTGGGTGTCCCTGGCCTGGAAGCTTTCCCCACCTGCCTGGGCATCCTTTTCTGCTCGGCCTACGTGCTGGCCGTGGTGGGGAACGGGGCAGTTCTGCTGGTGCTGGGGCTGGACCGGGCGCTGCAGGCGCCCAGCCATCGCCTGCTGGCCATGCTGGCGCTCACCGACGTGCTGATGGTGAGCTCCGTGGTGCCCAAGATGCTGGGCGTGCTGTGGCTGGGCTCCGCCGAGATCGGCGCCGCGGCCTGCTTCGTGCAGATGTTCCTGGTGCACACCCTGACGGCCGTGGAGTCGGGCGTGCTGCTGGCCATGGCCGCCGACCGCTACGTGGCCGTGTGCCACCCGCTGAGGTACCAGGGCGTCCTGGGCGGCCCCGCGGTGACACGGCTGGGGCTGGCCGTCGTGCTGAGGGCCGTGCTGGGCATGGCGCCGCTGTCGGGGCTGGTGACGGCGCTGCCCTACTGCGGGCCCCGCGTGGTGCCGCACTCCTACTGCGAGCACATGGCCGTGGCCGGCCTGGCCTGCGCCAGCGCCCGGCCCAGCCGCCTCTACAGCCTGGCCTGGTCCTCCCTGATCGTGGGCACGGACCTGGCTCTCATCGCCGTGTCCTACGGGATGATCCTGAGGGCAGCGCTGGCCAAGGAGCACTGCCGCAGGGCCCTGAGCACCTGCGGGTGCCACCTCAGCGTGGTGCTGCTCTTCTACGTCCCCGGCATCGTCTCCATTTTCTGCCAGCACTTCTCTGGCACCGTGTCCGCGGGCACACAGGTGCTGCTGGCGGACCTGTACCTGGCCGTGCCCGCCGTGCTCAACCCGCTGGTGTACAGCCTGAGGAGCCGGCAGATCCGCACGGCTCTGCTCAGGGCGCTCCGGCCCAGCAGCGGCTGTGCCTGAGGCGTGTGCCCCTGCTTTTCCAGGTGTGTTTGTCTCCGCAGGGGCAGCCCCAGCTGTGCAGGAGGTGAGCGGCAGCAGGGAGGACTCCGTGCCTTTAATGAGCCCCTGCTCCGTGGCCAGAGGTATTTGGGACTGGGAGCAAGAGCACACACCAGGTCCTCCTCTTTCCCTCCCTCCCCTGCAGGTGACACGGAGCAGCAAGAACCCACCTTTGAGTCTAAAGATGTTCCCAGTGCCAGGAACAGCCCTGTGATGATTTCAGGACTCCAGGTGCATTTGTGCCAATGCACAGATCCTGATCCAAACGGAGAGAGTTGCTCTGTGTTGTCCCCTTCAGTCCCTGGACTATCCCAGGGGTTCTCCCCTCTGGGCCCCTCTTTCATTAGAGGCTGGGAGGATCGTGGCTGAGCCCTGAGCAGCTGTTCCAGGTTTCTGGGTGGATGGAAGCTGACTCAAAACTGAGCTCCTCAAAGCCCCCTGTCCCTGCAGAGTCACAGAATCCCCAAGGGTGTGGGGTGGAAGAGGAGCAGGGGGATGAGGCTGGGGGCTGTATCCGCTGGGTGCTCTGGCACAGGCCGCCCAGGGAAGGGGTGGAATTACCATTCCTGGGGCTTCAAACTGTGTGTGCACGTGGGGACACGTGTTAGTGGTGGGCCTGGCAGTGCTGGGGGAATGGCTGGGTTTGATGCTCTGAGAGGGTTTTTCCAAACCTCGTGACTCGGTGATTAATGCAAGGATTCCAAAGGAGATCGTCACACTCCAGGTGTTTGCTCTGAAGCAAAGCAGAGGGACAAGTCCCACCCTGCCCAGGTCCAGCTGGGGCAGAGCTCCACAGGGTCACCCCCAAAGTCCTGGCAATGGAAGAGCTGGGTACAACACAATTCATTCCTCTGACCTCCTCTGGGTGTCCTGGAGCGACCTGGTGACGTCTGAGAGCCACCACGACACAACAGCCCTGCCCAGAGGGGCTCTGGCTGCCCCTGGAGCCCTGGCAGTGCCCAAGGCCAGGCTGGACACTGGGGCTTGGAGCACCTGGGACAGTGGGCGGTGGCCCTGCCATGGCACGGGTGGCACTGGGTGGGCTGTGGGGTCCTTCCCAGCCCAAACCATCCCATCATTCCATGAATTCTGCCCTGAAATCACTGTTTGAGTCCGCGGCCATGAAGGGGATCTGAAGGACTGCTTCCAGTCACAGCCCAACGCCGTGTCCACACTGCCACAAATCCCACCCAAAACGTCTTCTTTAACTCTTCACTTCTGCAATAAAACTAAAGCTCAATGGTCAAACTGGTTTGAATCTGTCATTTTTCACCTCAGACAGATTTTTGCTGTCTGTGGCATTTATCTGACTTTCTGCTGCACCTTCCCTGACATCTCAGAAACCACTGACAGAATGCTTCTGCTGCCCTGAGTGTGCACTTTGTTCCTCCGCTGGATTTGCCCATTTTGGGTTTACACTGCCTGGGGCATGGGAGGTTCTGCTGGGGGCACAGACAGCCCATTCCACGGCATGATCTTGGTGCTGAAAGCCAGAAGAGGCTTCCAGCCCAGAGAGAAGCAGAGCCGTGAATGGAGCTGCTCTGGCATCCTCCAGTGCCTACTGGAATCATTTCCTCTCTTTCTGCTGAGAGGTGGGATTAAGAGAAAAGCAAAGCAGGCTCAGAACTTTAATGGGTACAAAGACACGTCACCTTTCTAGTGGCTACAGCAGATGTCAACATTCAAACCTAGTCACAGACTGGTTTTGCTATAACTTCCGTGGAAAAAATCACTTCCTTGCAAAACCAGCACACCTGGCAAACACAGGAAAGGGCTTTTAGTTCTGCTGGAGGCAACTTGTGCAGCACATTCCTGTCTGGCTCGGCCAACAAGGCCAGGGCTGGCAGGGCTGGGAGCAGCCTGGCCCAAGGAAGGTGTCCCTGCCCATGGCATGAGCTGTAGGGTCCTTTCAAACCCAGCCCAATCCTTCCATGATTCCACGATCTCCTAGCACATTAGAGAGGAGAGGAGCTGAGGGAGAGCTGAGGTGGGATTAAGGCTGAGGTGGGATTAAAGCTGAGGTGGGATTAAAATGGAGGTGGGATTAAGGCTGAGGTGGGATTAAAGATGAGGTGGGATTAAGGTTGAGGTGGGATTAAGGTTGAGGTGGGATTAAGGCTGAGGTGGGATTAAAGATGAGGTGGGATTAAGGTTGAGGTGGGATTAAGGCTGAGGTGGGATTAAAGATGAGGTGGGATAAAGGTTGAGGTGGGATTAAAGATGAGGTGGGATTAAGTCTGAGGTGGAATTAGGGTTGAGGTGGGATTAAAGGTGAGGTGGGATTCAGGCTGAGGTGGGATTAAGGTTGAGGTGGGATTAAAGCTGATGTGGGATTAAGGCTGAGGTGGGATTAAGGCTGAGGTGGGATTAAAGATGAGGTGGGATTAAGGTTGAGGTGGAATTAGGGTTGAGGTGGGATTAAAAGTGAGGTGGGATTAAGGCTGAGGTGGGATTAAAGATGAGGTGGGATTCAGGCTGAGGTGGGATTAAGGCTGAGGTGGGATTCAGGCTGAGGTGGGATTCAGGCTGCTCCCCTCTGGCCCTGCTGAGGTTGTTACAGAGGAGCCTGGAGGGGACTGTGCCTTTGGGACTCCCCATCCTGGATACTCCCCCTGATGATTCCCGGGGTGATTTATGCAGCCCTGGGGCACAGCAGTTGTTTCTTTCTGGCCATTCCCAAGGTGGAGCTGACGTGGAGAGAGCCAGGGGGGTGCAGGTGGGTGCAGGTTCCCAGCCCAGGGGCTGGGGGGATTTCAGCATCCAGCCTGGAGCCTGCACAGTGTGAGAGAGCCAGGAAAAACGGCAGTGGCTGGAAATTCCTTCTGAAAGTCGTTTTTTGTACGTTCTCATCAAACCAAACTGCCATTGTAACACTGCGAAATTCTGATTCTCTAAGTAAGTTTTTAGGGAAAAATAGGACTAGACCTTTAAAAAGCAAACTACTAAACATCAAACCCTTTAACTAAACCCAGAAATTGCTGCCAAAGAGTTGACTTGTTTCTGATTGTCCAATTAATCCATAGTTAGCTGAACACACATTTCCTGTAATACAAACTACATTTTCAACCATGGATAATGTTCTTAATGCCTTGATACCAGAGCAGGTGTTGGGATGGAAAGGTGCAGAGCTGGGGGCTCACCAGCAGGGCAGAGTTTGCTGGAACGGGCTGGATCATGTCACGGGGATGTGGATTATGGAATAATGTGGGTTATGGATTAATGTGGGTTATGGATTAATGTGGGTTATGTCACGGGGGCACCAGTGGGGACTGGGGCACAGGAGGGGGCAGGCAGGTCACTGCCATCCTGATTCGGGAATGTTGGGAAGAACAGAGTGCCCAGAGCAGCTGTGGCTGCCCCTGGAGCCCTGGCAGTGCCCGAGGCCGGGATGGACACTGGAGCAGCCTGGGACAGTGGGAGGTGGCCCTGCCATGGCAGCGGTGGCACTGGGGGAGTTTTAAGATCCCTTCCAACCAAACCAGTAGTTCTGTGATTCTGTTTCTGACAGTTTCGTTCGGAGGACTCTGACCCATCTGGCTGTGCTGTTCCCCAGGGGTGTCCCTGAGAGCAGGGGGCAGAGCTCTCTCGGGCTCCTCTGTGGCTCCCAGCCCGGCTGATGAAACCTCTCCCCGGGCAGAAAATGGACTCGGGTTTGTTTGGCAGCAGCTGTTTCCTGCAGCCCGCGTTGATGCCGTAATTTAATTTGATTCCAGCCCTTTCATTCTCCACTGACCAAAGCAGCTGTTAGGCTCCTGGGCTTTCTGCTGGGCTCTGAGTCAGGGCGGCAGCCGCAGCCCATCGCATCCCTGCTCCCCAGGGAACAGCCCGGGAAGTGTCCCCGGTGTCCCAGGGCTCCTGGGAGAGGGGCAGAGCCCACCCACGACCTCTGCAGATGCTTTTCCCTTCGTGGAAATGACCCAAGGCAGCTGCTCTGTTGGTTTTGTATTTCAGCACGGGGTGTTTAACATCGTTCAAACCCGCCAGTCAAATAAACCTGACATTCAGAAATAAAGTTCTCTGAGCGTCCTTCTCTCGGGGAGGCCGGGACCTTCCTCCTCCAGGCAGAGGACAGATGCCTTTGTCTGCTTTTATCTGACTCCTCCACTTTACAGCTGCCGGCTCTGAGCAGGTCACAGAGTCCTGACAATGTCCAAAACAAGCCTCAGTGAGAGAGGTGCTGGAACTGGTGAGTGGAGACGGGAAACTGCAGTGCTCTGGGCCTTTAGTTTGTGTTAATTTTATATATTTCAGTTTCTCCAGGGCTCTGCCATAGAGGCTCTGTGGCCAAGAGGAGGCAGGAGAAGGAGAAGGATGGCACGGCCAGGAGCAGACAGACAGACAGACAGACAAAGAGGAGGACAAGCAGCGGGTTATAACCTCGAGGGGGATCAGCACTCGTATTCCTGTCAGCACATGAACGTTCTCCTCCACCTCTGCGTGCCCACAAGCCTGCACTGCCCAATTTCTCCCAGACCCTTAATAATGATTATTTGAGGTCTACAATGCAGACATCTTTCACTTAATTACAGAAAAGTACTTAAATCTGTGACGAGGAAGGAATAAGAAGGTGAAGAAGAAGAACTTAGACAACGCTTTGAATCTTCCATTTTGGCTTACACACACTGCTATATACTAAAACCTTAAACTTTAGTTTTCACCCTGGGAGATTACACAATTTTGGGAGCCTGTTCCAAGGTTCCAAGTGAAACGCAGCACCTGCCCGAGGCTCAGCACTCCTCAGCTCAGAAAGCCTGAAATTTCAGCCTCCCACATGGTCCCTCACTGCTCCTGTGGCCGTGCTGGGGCTGGCCTGTGCCACTGTGGCCACAGCCACTGCTGCAGCCTCAGCATGGCCACACTGCCTGGGGACAGGCTCTGCCCCCATCACCTCATCACCCTGTGCTAGTGCAGCCCTCAGGGCTGTGCTGTCCCACAGGGCTCAGCTCCAGGGGTCCCACAATTCCATCCTCCTGATCCTTTCCCCAGCTGGGCTCCTCTCTGTGCACCTGCAGACGGCCACTCCCAGCCTGGCTCCTCGTGTCCAGCTGCTGGTGGCTCATTCCTGTCTGATGGCCCCTCCCGTGCTCAACCCCCTGGTTTATGGCATCAAGGGGAAGCAGGAAGGAATCTGCAAACTGCTGGGGCAGCTGGAGGAGCCAGGAGCTCAGCAGCTGCTAAAGCTGGCTCAGATTGAGAGGGACAGAAAAAGATTTCTCCCACCCCAGAAGAGGTGTGAAGGTGAGTGCAGTGAATTGTCCCCCAGACAGCTCCAGCTGTCCCCAGAAGGGCACCCAGACCAGGAGCCTGCCTCTGGCTCCCCGTGATCCAGCTGTTGGCCTGTCAATGGGCCAGCACAGATGGGTTTGGGCAACTGTTCCTTTGGCCAGGGCACTCCTCCCTTCCAAGATACCCCTTGGAAATCAGGGAATTCCAGCATGGTTTTGTTGGCACAGAGTTGAAGGCTCATCCAGTGCCACCCCTGCCATGGCAGGGCCACCTCCCACTGTCCCAGGCTGCTCCAGTGTCCAGCCTGGCCTTGGGCACTGCCAGGGATCCAGGGCTGCTCTGGGCTGCTCAGGATGTGTCCCCTGGTACCTGTGATCTCCCTGGGAGAGCTGCCACTGCCCAGGGCAGGGCTGAGCTCTGCCAAGGGACGGCTCTGCTCCCTGCAGACCAGTGACAAACCAGCCCTGGAGCGAGTCCTGGGCAGTGCTGGCTTTTGGGGACTTTGGGGAACAGCATTTTCCCCAGCACCATGGGAGGCTGGACAGGAGCCCCATTGTGCGGGTGCTTGGGACAGTGGTGACATGAGACAGGGGTGACACGGGACAGCGGTGACAGGGGGCAGTGTGACAGGGGGCAGTGATGACATGGGCAGTGGTGACACGGGGCAATGATGAAATAGGACAGTGGTGACACGGGGCAGCTCCTGGGTGTGGGTTCATCCAGCCCCAGGTTCCCCCATGAAGGAGCCCTGAGGAAAGAGGCCCTTTCCCGTGTTTACCTGCAGAGCCCAACAGGGACAGCAGAGTAACGAGCCTCGGGACAATTCCAGCTGAGCCTCGGGACAATTCCAGCTCTGGGTTTGAATCTCCTTCGGGTGAAGCGTTCAAAGCAAACAACAGCTCACCCCAGTGGGACATGGGGTCCCTGCCAGGGCAGGGCTGGAGCAGTGGTGGCTTTGGGCAGGTCTCTGCTCCCTCCACAGCTGGGGGAGAGCAATGGCAGCATCCCTGAACCTCCACGGCACCTCAGGATCGTGGAATCACAGAAAGCCTGGCTTGGAAGGGACCTTAAAGCCCATCCAGTCCCCTCCCCTGCATGGGCAGGGCCACCTTCCACTGTCCCTTGGCTGGGGACACCGGTTTGGCTGCAGCTCCCTGGGCAGTGCTGGACAAACCCCTCAGGCACAGTGAGCACACAGAGCCAGCTGTGGGACGGCAGGAAAGAGCTGGGCAAGCAGGGACAAACTCCAGGGCTTCAGCAGGTCCAGCACTGGCTGCCTGGGGCCAGGCTGGGCACAGACCCCAGCTCCCCCCATCCTCCTGCCTGGATCAACCCCAAACCTGCACCTTCCCTCCACCACAGCCCACACCCCGGCCTCAGGCCACTCACAATTAATGCTTAGTTAATTCCAGCTAAATTATCGCTGTCTGGCAGCATTCCCTTCCATGCCTGTAGTGTACAACCTTCTTGGGACCTGCAGGACTGCTGCCTTCAGTTCTCCCTTTGCTGTATCCCAGGTTCTGTGGTGCCCAGGGCTGCAGCTCTGAGCTCACAGTCAGTGTCACTCAGCTCTGCACACAGCAGGGACACAAAACAAATCCTTCTCCTGCTGCACACCAAGGACACCTGGGACAAGTTTTCAGGCCCCAAAGCACAAACAAGGGTGGGCTGAGGAGAGAGAACAAGAAGGATGGGACTGCATCACCTGGGGCTGGAATTGGACAATTCAACCCCAATGTGCAAATGGACCAAAACTTATCAAAGTGTGAGACCTCCTGACCATGTGTCCATTTTGTGTCATTTTGTGTCCATTTTGTGACCATTTTGGATCCACCTTGGCTGTTGTCAGAGTCTGTCCAAGGATGTGACGTGCCTCACAACCGCCTCCAGTGACTGAGGACTGAGACCCCAGACTCTGAAAGGAGCCCTGGCCTGGCTGAGCTGGAACGTTTGCCAAGTCTCGGAGGACTGGTCTGCATCTCCATGAGAACGGAGTGCAGGAACAATGGAACTGGTCACAGTGGACTGAGCCAAGGCTGCTTGCCCAAACTGGTCTGTCCATACCAGAGCACGGCACGTACGGTGGCTCCAGCTTTGGCTCTGTGACTCTCCTTTGTCCCAACCCTGATGCAGGCAGCTCCTGCTTTGGCTCTGGGCCCCTTGCTTTGCCTCAGCACAGGTGGCTCCTGCTTTGGCCCTGTGCCACTCGCTTTGGTCCCTGCCTTGACCAACCCATAAATCCCTGGAGACCCCTGCTCACCTTCGTGATCACCCCACTGGAGAAGTTCGTGTCTATGGGCATCTCGGCCTCGAGGACTCGGCCCTCCACGTTGGTAGCTATAATCCCCTTTCCCTCTTTTCTATCTTTCTTACTATTCTCTATTTCCTCTCCCACTATCGCATTTCGGTGGCACTAAATAAAGGTGTATTTTTGTTGTATTAACTGAGTTGTCCCCCGCTGTGTCTTTTGTGCTCTGAGATCCTAAAACGAACCATCAGGTTCCCCACACATGTTTGCAGACTGTGACAGCCTCCCCTGGGCCAGCCTGAGGCCGTTCCCTCTGCTCCTGTCCCTGTGCCCTGGGAGCAGAGCCCGACCCCCCCGGCTGTCCCCTCCTGGCAGGGACTTGTGCAGAGCCACCAGGTCCCCCCTGAGCCTCCTTTTCTCCTGGCTCAGCCCCTTCCCAGCTCCCTCAGCCCCTCCTGGGGCTCCAGCCCCTTCCCCAGCTCCTGCCCTGGACACGCTCCAGCCCCTCCAGGGCTCTGCTGCAGGAGCCACAGCTGGACACAGCCCTGGAGGTGTCACACAGGGGACAATCCCTGCCCTGGGCTGTGCCCACACTGGGGCTGGCAATGCCCAGGAACCATCGGCCTCTTGTCCCCTGGGCACACCTGGGCTCACATCAGCCACTGTCACCATCTCCAGGCCATTCCCAGCCCCCCAGCCCCTGTGTCCCCCGGAGTCCTGCAGGGAGCTGTGCTGAGCCCGGGGCAGGAGGTGGCCCTGTCCTCTGCACTCCGGGCTGCACCAAGGGGACAGTGCCCTGCCCTGCCTGGGGGATCAGGGGTGGCCCCGGGGTTCATGTGCCCCCAGTGGGGCTGTCCCCAGAGCTGCCCCCGGGCAAGGGGAGCCCCTCCTGCAGGAAGGGGTGCCATGGGCCCAGGGGTCCGTGCCAGTGCCAGTGGATGGCGCTGTCCCCACCCTGTCCCCGTGGGGAGGGTCAGCACCAGGACAGGCCAGCGCTGCCCCTCACCTTCACCGAATGTCCCAATGCCCCTCAGCACGGCTCGGGGGGACCCGCAGGGAGCAGCAGCTCCTCAGCACTCCCAAGGAGCAGAGATGCAGCCCCCGGAGCTCAGACACGGGTGTTGTTACCTGCAGCTCACCGGCAGCTGAACACCCTGGTGTGTCCCAATTCTGCATGGGCTGGCCCTGGGAATGAGCACCCCCAGGCTGCCGAGCAGCTCCTGCTCACTGCAGCTGTGAGCGGCTGGAATGTCACTGCTTTCACCTCAAACGTCCTGAAATGTCTCCATTTGTGAACCTGGACACAGATGGGAGACGTTTAAAGGGGGCTGCTGCAGCACTGACGTGTCGGGGGTGCATTTTTGTGGTCCATCAGGTGCTGCAAATTTGCATGTTCAGATCACAGAATTCCAAAATGGTTTGGGTTGGGAGGGACCTTAAATCCCACCCAGTGCCACCGCTGCCATGGCAGGGACACCTCCCACTGTCCCAGGTGCTCCAAGTGTCCAGCCTGGCCTTGGGCACTGCCAGGGATCCAGGGGCAGCCCCAGCTGCTCTGGGCACCCTGTGCCAGCCCTGCCCACCCTGCCAGGGAACAATTCCTGCCCCAGAGCCCACCCAGCCCTGCCCTGGGCACTGGGAAGCCATTCCCTGGCTCCTGTCCCTGCAGCCCTTGTCCCCAGTCCCTCTGCAGCTCTCCTGGAGCCCCTTCAGGCCCTGGCAGGGCTCTGAGCTCTCCCTGGAGCCTCTCCTCTCCGGGGGAGCACCCCCAGCTCTCCCAGCCTGAATCCAGCTCTTGGAGCAGCTCCGTGCCTCCTCTGGACTGGCTCCAGCGTTTCCATTCCCACCCAGGGTTAAAACATTCCCCCTGTGTGGAGCCGGCAGCTGTTTGGCATCTCGGTGCTGGCACAGACATCACCCACACACAGTGGGAGTAGAGCATTTGTTTGTCACTTCTCTTCCCGGCTATTCCCAGGCTGCAGCTTCTCCCCCGGGATGATTCCGTCCCTCCAGTCCCAGCAGTGATTAGGGAGAGCAGCTTCCTTAAGAGCCTGAAGTCTTTCCGTGCAGGTCCTTTTGCAGGCGGAGGCGCTGCCTGGGGGAGAGAAGCAGCAGCTGCAGGTGCTGTGTGTGCAGCAGGACCAGGCACACTTCAGCCCGGGTATGTACGGCTTTACCTCTCACCCGGGCTCGGGGCAGCGTTGGGAAGTGCAGTGCCACGCTCTGAGCCGGGCTCCGACTTCAGCCAGCTCCAGGTGGGCTGTGAGAGAATCCACCCAGAAAAGCTGCCGGGGGCAGCGCCAACGGGTCCGAGTGGGCTTCGGCTCGGATGGAGCTAATGAGCTGCTGCATCACCTCCGGACATCCCAGGTTTAGTGAATCGCGGGGTCAAGGTCTGCCAGTCACACACCTGCAACCACCCCTGGCTGCCTCGGTTAGGTTAATTACAACAGCGCTAATTACCTGGCTGTTCCCTGGTTAGAGGCACCTCAGACAAGCTGCAGGTGTGACATCTGCCAGTCCTGTCACCCGGGCTGAGCCGCAGTCCCCTGCTCCCAGCTCTGCTCCATCCCTGGTGCTTGCACACACCCCGGAATGGCAAACGGGACTGGGGAGAGGGTGGATGGTTGGGGAATGTCCTGACTCTGCTGAGATCCAGGCTGGGAGCGACGGAAAAACGCTGGGATGGGTGTGTTGGGGCGAGCTACAGCAGTGGGAGAGCCTGAACCCAGCTGGCTGCACCCTCAGGGAGTTGTGGAGAGCCAGAAGGTCCCCGTGAGCCTGGAGGAGCAGCTGCTCCAGGTGGGATCCCTCACACAGGGCTGGGACCTGGTCCTGGACACCTCTGTGTGTGTGTGTGGGACCCTCCCTAAAGGAGAGCCAGGGCTGGCTGGGCTCTGGGGCAGGAATTGTTCCCTGGCAGGGTGGGCAGGGCTGGCACAGGGTGCCCAGAGCAGCTGTGGCTGCCCCTGGATCCCTGGCAGTGCCCGAGGCCAGACTGGACACTTGGAGCAGCCTGGGACAGTGGGAGGTGGCCCTGCCATGGCACGGGTGGCACTGGGTGGGATTTCAGATCCAGTTTCCATCCCAGCAGCATTATTAGATAACCTGGAGGGCTTTGTCACCCAGGATAAAGTGCAGAAACGGCTGCCCAGAGGATCAAGTACCTCAGAGAGGTGGGAGGGAGGGAGGAGCTGTGTTTTTCCCGAGCTCAGGATTACAGGATCTCAGACATGTTTGCTCTTTTCAAACAAACCATTCTGGCACGAGACACGTTTCCTGCTGCAGTGGCTTGTGCCAGCTGCAGGGTCAAAGCTGCCAGGCTGGAAACAGAGTCCTCTGAGCAATAAAGCATCATCAACACCATCGTCTGGGCAGCGATGTCACAATATTGGCTTTGCCTCATGTGGCCAACAGCAATGACTGAGCCGGGCTGAAAAACCTCTTGGTTTTTATTCCCTGACTGAGCCAGGCTGACAAAGCTCTTGGTTTTTATTCCCTGACTGAGCTGGGCTGAGAAACCTCTTGGTTTTTATTCCCTGACTGAGCCAGGCTGAAAAAGATCTTGGTTTTTATTCCCTGAATGAAGCCAGGCTGAAAAACCTCTTGGTTTGTGTCCCTGACTGAGCCGGGCTGAGAAACCTCTTGGTTTGTGTCCCTGACTAAGCCAGGCTGAAAAAGCTCTTGGTTTGTGTTGTGGGGAGGACTCCGGGAGACTTAGAGGAGAGATTAAGCTGTGTTGGGGTCAGGGAAGTCAAATGCCTGGAAAGCCGAGGGGATGAGGTCTGGCCCTTTGGTGTCTTGGCTAAAGCAGAGGGCACAAGTGCCTGAGAAAATTCCATCCCATTCCCAAAGTGGCAGAGCCTGGTTTAAGCCCTCCGTGTCTGTGTCCCCGTTAAACAGGACAAGTCACAGCACTGCTCCTTTTGCCGAGGGCTGGGGGGACACAGCTGGGGCAGGGACCCCGTGGGTGGGGTGCCCGTCCCGAGAGGGGCCCCGGCAGGGTGATTTGGGTTTGGGCTCCAGCAGGAGCAGCCCCACAGCTGGTGCACTCGGGGCTCCAGGGCAGGGAAAGCCTCAGCCCGTGTGCAGGAGCATCAGCTCCCGCAGCAAACATCCCGTGGGCAGCACCTGCTGAGGCTGCAGGGGCACGTCCTGTGTCCCAGGGGGGCTCAGAAGGGACACAGCAGCCCAGAACACGCTGGGAGATGAGACCATCTCCACCCGCACAGGTGTGGGGGTGAGCAGAGCCCTGCTGAGCTCATCCTCCCACTGCTCTGCGTCTCCTTCTCCCGCCTTGGGTTTTTATCCTGAGGGGAATAGATGTGCTCAGCCTCGAGGTTGCGGCTGCCCGGGATGGGAGGGGAGGGATGGAGGGGCCAGCCCGGGATGGGAGGGAGCTGAGAGAACCGCCGTGCTCAGGCTGGGACCCTGTGGGTTTGGACAGCTCCTGGTGCACCATCCTCCAGGCGATTTCTCCAGCTGAATCCGGTGTGTCAGCACCGCCTGCTCCTTGCTGCTTTCTGGGGAGAAGCAGCAGGAATATTTTCAGCACGAATGAAGGTGTAGATCCTGCCCACAGCACTCAGGCTCTCCTTGTCCCTCCAGGACAATCCTCTGGAGTTTTCTGTGTTACCTTCAAGCGTCTCCCACCTGAATAAACCCTCAGGAATCGTTATTTTCCTCTGCCTGCCTTCGCAGGCTTCTGTCATGGGCGGATGACAGAAGGAAGACAGAGCAGCAAAAGGGAATTTCAAGATCACGTTTAATGTCCCAGGGCACTGTTTTGCTCCACAAATTTGAAGGAATTTCCTGTGTTGGGCCCATTGAGGGAAGCCAGGGCTGGAAGCTGACCCTGCTCTCCTTGTTCTCTCCTCTTGCAGCTCGTTTCAGGATGTCAGCTGAGCCCTGGCAAACAACCAACAAAGGAATAAGCCCTTCACAAGCAACAGACTAAAAGCCCTTTGGTTATCCCTGGTGGCACAACCTGAAACATCGATTTCTGCCCTTCATAGGAACTTCCAAGCCACAACAACCTCGTTTATTCTGCATTTCTGATCCATTTCCCCTACTTGGTGGTCACAGAATCCCTGGGGCTGGAAAAGCCCTCCCAGCTCTGGCAGTGCCCCCTATGCCCACCTTGTCCCCAGCCCAGAGCTCTGAGTGCCACCTCCAGGGGACACCTGCAGGGATGGGCACTCCAGAGCTCCCTGGGCAGTGCCAAGGCCTCAGCACCCTTTCCATGGGGAAAGGATGATATGCTGTTTGACCCACCCGAATAACGATATGAATTCCTGTCTCTTGCAGTGATGCAGAGTCCCCTTCTTATCCCCCTGCTACCTCGGGACTCAAAATTTGGTTTATATTTTTAAATGCAAGCGAAGATTCTCCCAGATGGCTTCCGATCCCTTCAACAGGAGCTCCTTCTCCTTCATCCTGGTGGGTGTCCCTGGCCTGGAAGCTTTCCCCACCTGCCTGGGCATCCTTTTCTGCTCGGCCTACGTCCTGGCCGTGGTGGGGAACGGGGCAGTTCTGCTGGTGCTGGGGCTGGACCGGGCGCTGCAGGCGCCCAGCCATCGCCTGCTGGCCATGCTGGCGCTCACCGACGTGCTGATGGTGAGCTCCGTGGTGCCCAAGATGCTGGGCGTGCTGTGGCTGGGCTCCGCCGAGATCGGCGCCGCGGCCTGCTTCGTGCAGATGTTCCTGGTGCACACCCTGACGGCCGTGGAGTCGGGCGTGCTGCTGGCCATGGCCGCCGACCGCTACGTGGCCGTGTGCCACCCGCTGAGGTACCAGGGCGTCCTGGGCGGCCCCGCGGTGACACGGCTGGGGCTGGCCGTCGTGCTGAGGGCCGTGCTGGCCATGGCGCCGCTGTCGGGGCTGGTGACGGCGCTGCCCTACTGCGGGCCCCGCGTGGTGCCGCACTCCTACTGCGAGCACATGGCCGTGGCCGGCCTGGCCTGCGCCAGCGCCCGGCCCAGCCGCCTCTACAGCCTGGCAGGCTCTTCCCTGATCGTGGGCACGGACCTGGCTCTCATCGCCGTGTCCTACGGGATGATCCTGAGGGCAGCGCTGGCCAAGGAGCACTGCCGCAGGGCCCTGAGCACCTGTGGGTGCCACCTCAGCGTGGTGCTGCTCTTCTACGTCCCCGGCATCATCTCCATTTTCTGCCAGCACTTCTCTGGCACCGTGTCCGCGGGCACACAGGTGCTGCTGGCGGACCTGTACCTGGCCGTGCCCGCCGTGCTCAACCCGCTGGTGTACAGCCTGAGGAGCCGGCAGATCCGCACGGCTCTGCTCAGGGCGCTCCGGCCCAGCAGCGGCTGTGCCTGAGGCGTGTGCCCCTGCTTTTCCAGGTGTGTTTGTCTCCGCAGGGGCAGCCCCAGCTGTGCAGGAGGTGAGCAGCAGCAGGGAGGACTCCGTGCCTTTAATGAGCCCCTGCTCCGTGGCCAGAGGTATTTGGGACCGGCAGCAAGAGCACACACCAGGTCCTCCTCTTTCCCTCCCTCCCCTGCAGGTGACACGGAGCAGCAAGAACCCACCTTTGAGTCTAAAGATGTTCCCAGTGCCAGGAACAGCCCTGTGATGATTTCAGGACTCCAGTTGCATTTGTGTCAATGCACAGATCCTGATCCAAACGGAGAGAGTTGCTCTGTGTTGTCCCCTTCAGTCCCTGGACTATCCCAGGGGTTCTCCCCTCTGGGCCCCTCTTTCATTAGAGGCTGGGAGGATCGTGGCTGAGCCCTGAGCAGCTTTTCCAGGTTTCTGGGTGGATGGAAGCTGACTCAAAACTGAGCTCCTCAAAGCCCCCTGTCCCTGCAGAGTCACAGAATCCCCAAGGGTGTGGGGTGGAAGAGGAGCAGGGGGATGAGGCTGGGGGCTGTATCCGCTGGGTGCTCTGGCACAGGCCGCCCAGGGAAGTGGTGGAATTACCATTCCTGGGGCTTCAAACTGTGTGTGCACGTGGGGACACGTGTTAGTGGTGGGCCTGGCAGCGCTGGGGGAATGGCTGGGTTTGATGCTCTGAGAGGGTTTTTCCAAACCTCGTGACTCGGTGATTAATGCAAGGATTCCAAAGGAGATCATCACACTCCAGGTGTTTGCGCTGAAGCAAAGCGGAGGGACAAGTCCCACCCTGCCCAGGTCCAGCTGGGGCAGAGCTCCACAGGGTCACCCCCAAAGTCCTGGCAATGGAAGAGCTGGGTACAACATAATTCATTCCTCTGACCTCCTCTGGGTGTCCTGGAGCGACCTGGTGACGTCTGAGAGCCACCACGACACAACAGCCCTGCCCAGAGGGGCTCTGGCTGCCCCTGGAGCCCTGGCAGTGTCCAGGCTGGACACTGGGGCTTGGAGCACCTGGGACAGTGGGAGGTGGCCCTGCCATGGCAGGGGTGGCACTGGGTGGGCTGTGGGGTCCTTCCCAGCCCAAACCATCCCATCATTCCATGAATTCTGCCCTGAAATCACTGTTTGAGTCCGCGGCCATGAAGGGGATCGGAAGGGCTGGTTCCAGTCACAGCCCAACGCCGTGTCCACACTGCCACAAATCCCACCCAAAACGTCTTCTTTAAGTCTTCACTTCTACATTAAAACTAAAGCTCGATGGTAAAACTGGTTTGAATCTGTCATTTTTCACCTCTGACAGATTTTTGCTGTCTGTGGCATTTATCTGACTTTCTGCTTCGCCTTCCCTGACATCTCAGAAACCACTGACAGAATGCTTCTGCTGCCCTGAGTGTGCACTTTGTTCCTCTGCTGGATTTGCCCATTTTGGGTTTACACTGCCTGGGGCATGGGAGGTTCTGCTGGGGGCACGGACAGCCCATTCCACGGCATGATCTTGGTGCTGAAAGCCAGCAGAGGCTTCCAGCCCAGAGAGCAGCAGAGCCGTGAATGGAGCTGCTCTGGCATCCTCCAGTGCCTACTGGAATCATTTCCTCTCTTTCTGCTGAGAGGTGGGATTAGGAGAAAAGCAAAGCAGGCTCAGAACTTTAATGGATACAAAGACACGTCACCTTTCTAGTGGCTACGGCAGATGTCAACATTCTAACCTAGTCACGGATTGGTTTTGCTATAACTTCCTTGGAAAAAATCACTTCCTTGCAAAACCAGCACACCTGGCAAACACCAGAAAGGGCTTTTAGCTCTCCTGGAGGCAACTTGTGCAGCACATTCCTGTCTGGCTCGGCCAACAAGGCCAGGGCTGGCAGGGCTGGGAGCAGCCTGGCCCAAGGAAGGTGTCCCTGCCTATGGCATGAGCTGTAGGGTCCTGTCAACCCAGCCCAATCATTCCATGATTCCACGATCTCCTAGCACGTGCCAGTCATTAGAGAGGAGCTGAGCTGAGGTGGGATTAAGGTTGAGGTGGGATTAAGGCTGAGGTGGGATTAAGGCTGAGGTGGGATTAAAGCTGAGGTGAGATTAAGGCTGAGGTGGGATTCAGGCAAAGGTGGGATTAAGGCTGAGGTGGGATTAAAGGTGAGGAGGGATTAAAGCTGAGGTGAAATTAAAGGTGAGGTGGGATTAAGGTTGAGGTGGGATTAAAGCTGAGGTGGGATTAAAGTTGAGGTGAAATTAAAGTTGAGGTGGGATTAAGGTTGAGGTGGGATTAAAGCTGAGGTGGGATTAAAATTGAGGTGAAATTAAAGGTGAGGTGGGATTAAGGCCGAGGTGGGATTAAAGGTGAGGAGGGATTAAATCTGAGGTGAAATTAAAGGTGAGGTGGGATTAAGGTTGAGGTGGGATTAAAGCTGAGGTGGGATTAAAATTGAGGTGGGATTAAGGTTGAGGTGGGATTAAGGCCGAGGTGGGATTAAGGCTGAGGTGGGATTCCGGCTGAGGTGGGATTAAAGCTGAGGTGGGATTAAGGCTGAGGTGGGATTCAGGCTGAGGTGGGATTCAGGCTGAGGTGGGATTAAAGCTGAGGTGGGATTAAGGCTGAGGTGGGATTAAAGATGAGGTGGGATTAAAGATGAGGTGGGATTAAAGCTGAGGTGGGATTAAGGTTAAGGTGGGATTCAGGCTGAGGTGGGATTCAGGCTGAGGTGGGATTAAAGCTGAGGTGGGATTCAGGCTGAGGTGGGATTCAGGCTGAGGTGGGATTCAGGCTGAGGTGGGATTCAGGCTGCTCCCCTCTGGCCCTGCTGAGGTTGTTACAGAGGAGCCTGGAGAGGACTGTGCCTTTGGGACTCCCCATCCTGGATACTCCCACTGATGATTCCCGGGGTGATTTATGCAGCCCTGGGGCACAGCAGTTGTTTCTTTCTGGCCATTCCCAAGGTGGAGCTGACGTGGAGAGAGCCAGGGGGGTGCAGGTGGGTGCAGGTGCCCAGGCCAGGGGCTGGGGGGATTTCAGCATCCAGCCTGGAGCCTGCACAGTGTGAGAGAGCCAGGAAAAACGGCAGTGGCTGGAAATTCCTTCTGAAAGTCGTTTTTTGTGCGTTCTCATCAAACCAAACTGCCATTGTAACACTGCGAAATTCTGATTCTCTAAGTAATTTTTTAGGGAAAAATGGGACTACAGCTTTATAAAGGAAACTACTAAACATCAAACCCTTTAACTAAACCCAGAAATTGCTGCCAAAGAGTTGACTTGTTTCTGATTGTCCAATTAATCCATAGTTAGCTGAACACACATTTCCTGTAATACAAACTACATTTTCAACCATGGATAATGTTCTTAATGCCTTGATACCAGAGCAGGTGTTGGGATGGAAAGGTGCAGAGCTGGGGGCTCACCAGCAGGGCAGAGTTTGCTGGAATGGGCTGGATCATGTCACGGGGACGTGGATTATGGATTAATGTGGGTTATGGATCAATGTGGGTTATGTCACGGGGGCACCAGTGGGGACTGGGGCAGAGGAGGGGGCAGGCAGGGCACTGCCATCCTGATTCGGGAATGTTGGGAAGAACAGAGTGCCCAGAGCAGCTGTGGCTGCCCCTGGAGCCCTGGCAGTGCCCAAGGCCGGGATGGACACTTGGAGCAGCCTGGGATAGTGGGAGGTGGCCCTGCCATGGCAGCGGTGGCACTGGGGGAGTTTTAAGATCCCTTCCAACCCAAACCAGTAGTTCTGTGATTCTGGTTCTGACAGTTTCGTTCGGAGGGCTCTGACCCATCTGGTTGTGCTGTTCCCCAGGGGTGTCCCTGAGAGCAGGGGGCAGAGCTCTCTCGGGCTCCTCTGTGGCTCCCAGCCCGGCTGATGAAACCTCTCCCCGGGCAGAAAATGGGCTCGGGTTTGTTTGGCAGCAGCTGTTTCCTGCAGCCCGCGTTGATGCCGTAATTTAATTTGATTCCAGCCCTTTCATTCTCCACTGACCAAAGCAGCTGTTAAGCTCCTGGGCTTTCTGCTGGGCTCTGAGTCAGGGCGGCAGCCGCAGCCCATCGCATCCCTGCTCCCCAGGGAACAGCCCGGGAAGTGTCCCCGGTGTCCCAGGGCTCCTGGGAGAGGGGCAGAGCCCACCCACGACCTCTGCAGATGCTTTTCCCTTCGTGGAAATGACCCAAGGCAGATGCTCTGCTGGTTTTCTATTTCAGCACGGGGTGTTTAACATCGTTCAAACCTGACACTCAAATAAACCTGACATTCAGAAATAAAGACCTCTGAGCGTCCTTCTCTCAGGGAGGCCGGGACCTTCCTCCTCCAGGCAGAGGACAGATGCCTTTGTCTGCTTTTATCTGACTCCTCCACTTTACAGCTGCCGGCTCTGAGCAGGTCACAGAGTCCTGACAATGTCCAAAACAAGCCTCAGTGAGAGAGATGCTGGAGCTGGTGAGTGGAGACGGGAAACTGCAGTGCTCTGGGCCTTTAGTTTGTGTTAATTTTATATATTTCAGTTTCTCCAGGGCTCTGCCATAGAGGCTCTGTGGCCAAGAGGAGGCAGGAGAAGGAGAAGGATGGCACGCCCAGGAGCAGACAGACAGACAGACAGACAGACAGACAAAGAGGAGGACAAGCAGTGGGTTATAACCCTGAGGGGGATCAGCACTCGTATTCCTGTCAGCACATGAACGTTCTCCTCCACCTCTGCGTGCCCACAAGCCTGCACTGCCCAATTTCTCCCAGACCCTTAATAATGATTATTTGAGGTCTACAATGCAGACATCTTTCACTCAATTACAGAAAACTACTTAAATCTGTGAAGAAGAAGGAAGAAGAAGGTGAAGAAGAAGAATTTAGACAACGCTTTGAATCTTCCATTTTGGCTTACACACATTGCTATATACCTTAAACTTTAGTTTTCACCCTGGGAGGTTACACAATTTTGGGAGCCTGTTCCAAGGTTCCAAGTCAAAGGCAGCACCTGCCCGAGGCTCAGCACTCCTCAGCTCAGAAAGCCTGAAATTTTCAGCCTCCCACATGGTCCCTCACTGCTCCTGTGGCCGTGCTGGGGCTGGCCTGTGCCACTGTGGCCACAGCCACTGCTGCAGCCTCAGCATGGCCACACTGCCTGGGGACAGGCTCTGCCCCCATCACCTCATCACCCTGTGCTAGTGCAGCCCTCAGGGCTGTGCTGTCCCACAGGGCTCAGCTCCAGGGGTCCCACAATTCCATCCTCCTGATCCTTTCCCCAGCTGGGCTCCTCTCTGTGCACCTGCAGACGTCCACTCCCAGCCTGGCTCCTCGTGTCCAGCTGCTGGTGGCTCATTCCTGTCTGATGGCCCCTCCCGTGCTCAACCCCCTGGTTTATGGCATCAAGGGGAAGCAGGAAGGAATCCGCAAACTGCTGGGGCAGCTGGAGGAGCCAGGAGCTCAGCAGCTGCTAAAGCTGGCTCAGATTGAGAGGGACAGAAAAAGATTTCTCCCACCCCAGAAGAGGTGTGGAGGTGAGTGCAGTGAATTGTCCCCCAGACAGCTCCAGCTGTCCCCAGAAAGGGCACCCAGACCAGGAGCCTGCCTCTGGCTCCCCGTGATCCAGCTGTTGGCCTGTCAATGGGCCAGCACAGACGGGTTTGGGCAACTGTTCCTTTGGCCAGGGCACTCCTCCCTTCCAAGATACCCCTGGAAATCAGGGAATTCCAGCATGGTTTTGTTGGCACAGAGTTGAAGGCGCATCCAGTGCCACCCGTGCCATGGCAGGGCCACCTCCCACTGTCCCAGGCTGCTCCAGTGTCCAGCCTGGCCTTGGGCACTGCCAGGGATCCAGGGCTGCTCTGGGCTGCTCAGGATGTGTCCCCTGGTACCTGTGATCTCCCTGGGAGAGCTGCCACTGCCCAGGGCAGGGCTGAGCTCTGCCAAGGGACAGCTCTGCTCCCTGCAGACCAGTGACAAACCAGCCCTGGAGCGAGTCCTGGGGAGTGCTGGCTTTTGGGGACTTTGGGGAACAGCATTTTCCCCAGCACCATGGGAGGCTGGACAGGAGCCCCATTGTGCAGGTGCTTGGGACAGTGGTGACATGAGACAGGGGTGACATGAGACAGTGGTGACATGAGACAGGGGGGACACGGGGCAGTGGTGACAGGGGGCAGTGGTGACACAGGACATTGGTGCAGTGGTGACACTGGGCAGTGCTGCCATGGGGCAGTGGTGACATGAGACAGTGGTGACACGGGGCAGTGGTGACAGGGGGCAGTGGTGACAGGGGGCAGTGGTGACAGGGGGCAATGATGAAATAGGACAGTGGTGACACGGGGCAGCTCCTGGGTGTGGGTTCATCCAGCCCCAGGTTCCCCCATGAAGGAGCCCTGAGGAAAGAGGCCCTTTCCCGTGTTTCCCTGCAGAGCCCAACAGGGACAGCAGAGTAACGAGCCTCGGGACAATTCCAGCTGAGCCTCGGGACAATTCCAGCTCTGGGTTTGAATCTCCTTTGGGTGAAGCGCTCAAAGCAAACAACAGCTCACCCCAGTGGGACATGGGGTCCTTGCCAGGGCAGGGCTGGAGCAGTGGTGGCTTTGGGCAGGTCTCTGCTCCCTCCACAGCTGGGGGAGAGCAATGGCAGCATCCCTGAACCTCCACGGCACCTCAGGATCGTGGAATCACAGAAGGCCTGGCTTGGAAGGAACCTTAAAGCCCATCCAGCCCCATCCCCTGCATGGGCAGGGCCACCTTCCACTGTCCCTTGGCTGGGGACACCGGTTTGGCTGCAGCTCCCTGGGCAGTGCTGGACAAACCCCTCAGGCACAGTGAGCACACAGAGCCAGCTGTGGGACGGCAGGAAAGAGCTGGGCAAGCAGGGACAAACTCCAGGGCTTCAGCAGGTCCAGCACTGGCTGCCTGGGGCCAGGCTGGGCACAGACCCCAGCTCCCCCCATCCTCCTGCCTGGATCAACCCCAAACCTGCACCTTCCCTCCACCACAGCCCACACCCAGGCCTCAGGCTACTCACAATTAATGCTTAGTTAATTCCAGCTAAATTATCGCTGTCCAGCAGCATTTCCTTCCATGCCTGTAGTGTACAACCTTCTTGGGACCTGCAGGACTGCTGCCTTCAGTTCTCTCTTTGCTGTGTCCCAGGTTCTGTGGTGCCCAGGGCTGCAGCTCTGAGCTCACAGTCAGTGTCACTCAGCTCTGCACACAGCAGGGACACAAAACAAATCCTTCTCCTGCTGCACACCAAGGACACCTGGGACAAGTTTTCAGGCCCCAAAGCACAAACAAGGGTGGGCTGAGGAGAGAGAACAAGAAGGATGGGACTGCATCACCTGGGGCTGGAACTGGACAATTCAACCCCAATGTGCAAATGGACCAAAACTTATAAAGGTGTGAGACCTCCTGACTATTTGTCCATTTTGCGACCATTTTGTGTCCATTTTGGATCCACCTTGGCTGTTGTCAGAGTCTGTCCAAGGATGTGACGTGCCTCACAACCGCCTCCAGTGACTGAGGACTGAGACCCCAGACTCTGAAAGGAGCCCTGGCCTGGCGGAGGTGGAATGTTTGCCAAGTCTCAGAGGACTGGTCTGCATCTCCATGAGAAAGGAGTGCAGGAGCAATGGAACTTGTCACAGTGGACTGAGCCAAGGCTGCTTGCCCAAACTGGTCTGTCCATACCAGAGCACGGCACGTACGGTGGCTCCAGCTTTGGCCCTGTGACTCTCCTTTGTCCCAATCCTGATGCAGGCAGCTCCTGCTTTGGCTCTGGGCCCCTTGCTTTGCCTCAGCACAGGTGGCTCCTGCTTTGGCTCTGTGCCACTCGCTTTGGTCCCCGCCTTGACCAACCCATAAAACCCTGGAGACCCCTGCTCACCTTCGTGAACACCCCACTGGAGAAGATGGTGTCTATGGGCATCTCGGCCTCGAGGACTCGGCCCTCCACGTTGGTAGCTATAATCCCCTGTCCCCTCTTTTCTATCTTTCTTACTATTCTCTATTTCCTCTCCCCACAATTGCATTCTGGTGGCACTAAATAAAGGTGTATTTTTGTTGTATAAACTGAGTTGTCCCCCGCTGTGTCTTTTGTGCTCTGAGATCCTAAAAGGAACCATCAGGTTCCCCGCACATGTTTGCAGACTGTGACAGCCTCCCCTGGGCCAGCCTGAGGCCGTTCCCTCTGCTCCTGTCCCTGTGCCCTGGGAGCAGAGCCCGACCCCCCGGCTGTCCCCTCCTGGCAGGGACTTGTGCAGAGCCACCAGGTCCCCCCTGAGCCTCCTTTTCTCCAGGCTCAGCCCCTTCCCAGCTCCCTCAGCCCCTCCTGGGGCTCCAGCCCCTTCCCCAGCTCCTGCCCTGGACACGCTCCAGCCCCTCCAGGGCTCTCCTGCAGGAGCCACAGCTGGACACAGCCCTGGAGGTGTCACACAGGGGACAATCCCTGCCCTGGGGCTGTGCCCACACTGGGGCTGGCAATGCCCAGGGACCATTGGCCTCTTGCCCCCCTGGGCACACCTGGGCACACCTGGGCACACCTGGGCTCACATCAGCCACTGTCACCATCTCCAGGCCATTCCCAGCCCCCAGCCCCTGTGTCCCCTGGAGTCCTGCAGGGAGCTGTGCTGAGCCCGGCGCAGGAGGTGGCCCTGTCCTCTGCACTCCGGGCTGCACCAAGGGGACAGTGCCCTGCCCTGCCTGGGGGATCAGGGGTGGCCCCGGGTTCATGTGCCCCCAGTGGGGCTGTCCCCAGAGCTGCCCCCGGGCAAGGGGAGCCCCTCCTGCAGGAAGGGGTGCCATGGGCCCAGGGCTCTGTGCCAGTGCCAGTGGATGGCGCTGTCCCCACCCTGTCCCCGTGGGGAGGGTCAGCACCAGGACAGGCCAGCGCTGCCCCTCACCTTCACCGAATGTCCCAATGCCCCTCAGCACGGCTCTGGGGGACCCGCAGGGACCAGCAGCTCCTCAGCACTCCCAAGGAGCAGAGATGCAGCCCCCGGAGCTCAGACACGGGTGTTGTTACCTGCAGCTCAGCGGCAGCTGAACACCCTGGTGTGTCCCAATTCTGCATGGGCTGGCCCTGGGAATGAGCACCCCCAGGCTGCCGAGCAGCTCCTGCTCACTGCAGCTGTGAGCGGCTGGAATGTCACTGCTTTCACCTCAAACGTCCTGAAATGTCTCCATTTGTGAACCTGGACACAGATGGGAGACGTTTAAAGGGAGCCGCTGCAGCACTGACGTGTCGGGGGTGCATTTGTGTGGCCCATCACGTGCTGCAAATTTGCATGTTCAGATCACAGAATTCCAAAATGGTTTGGGCTGGGAGGGACCTTAAATCCCATCCCATCCCACCGCTGCCATGGCAGTGCCACCTCCCACTGTCCCAGGCTGCTCCAAGCCCCAGTGTCCAGCCTGGCCTTGGGCACTGCCAGGGATCCAGGGGCAGCCACAGCTGCTCTGGGCACCCTGTGCCAGCCCTGCCCACCCTGCCAGGGAACAATTCCTGCCCCAGAGCCCATCCAGCACTGCCCTGGGCACTGGGAAGCCATTCCCTGGCTCCTGTCCCTGCAGCCCTTGTCCCCAGTCCCTCTGCAGCTCTCCTGGAGCCCCTTCAGGCCCTGGCAGGGCTCTGAGCTCTCCGTGGAGCCTCTCCTCTCCAGGTGAGCACCCCCAGCTCTCCCAGCCTGAATCCAGCTCTTGGAGCAGCTCCGTGCCTCCTCTGGACTGGCTCCAGCGTTTCCATTCCCACCCAGGGTTAAAACATTCCCCCTGTGTGGAGCCGGCAGCTGTTTGGCATCTCGGTGCTGGCACAGACATCACCCACACACAGTGGGAGTCGAGCATTTGTTTGTCACTTCTCTTCCCGGCTATTCCCAGGCTGCAGCTTCTCCCCCGGGATGATTCCGTCCCTCCAGTCCCAGCAGTGATTAGGGAGAGCAGCTTCCTTAAGAGCCTGAAGTCTTTCCGTGCAGGTCCTTTTGCAGGCGGAGGCGCTGCCCGGGGGAGAGAAGCAGCAGCTGCAGGTGCTGTGTGTGCAGCAGGACCAGGCACACTTCAGCCCGGGTATGTACGGCTTTACCTCTCACCCGGGCTCGGGGCAGCGTTGGGAAGTGCAGCGCCACGCTCTGAGCCGGGCTCCGACTTCAGCCAGCTGCAGGTGGGCTGTGAGAGAATCCACCCAGAAAAGCTGCCGGGGGCAGCGCCAACGGGTCCGAGTGGGCTTCGGCTCGGATGGAGCTAATGAGCTGCTGCATCACCTCCGGACATCCCAGGTTTAGTGAATCGCGGGGTCAAGGTCTGCCAGTCACACACCTGCAACCGCCCCTGGCTGCCTCGGTTAGGTTAATTACAACAGCGCTAATTACCTGGCTGTGCCCTGGTTAGAGGCACCTCAGACAAGCTGCAGGTGTGACATCTGCCAGTCCTGTCACCCGGGCTGAGCCGCAGTTCCCTGCTCCCAGCTCTGCTCCATCCCTGGTGCTTGCACACACCCCGGAATGGCAAACGGGACTGGGGAGAGGGTGGATGGTTGGGGAATGTCCTGACTCTGCTGAGATCCAGGCTGGGAGCGAGGGAAAAACGCTGGGATGGGTGTGTTGGGGTGAGCTACAGCAGTGGGAGAGCCTGAACCCAGCTGGCTGCACCCTCAGGGAGTTGTGGAGAGCCAGAAGGTCCCCGTGAGCCTGGAGGAGCAGCTGCTCCAGGTGGGATCCCTCACGCAGGGCTGGGACCGGATCCTGGACACCTCTGTGTGTGTGTGTGGGACCCTCCCTAAAGGAGAGCCAGGGCTGGCTGGGCTCTGGGGCAGGAATTGTTCCCTGGCAGGGTGGGCAGGGCTGGCACAGGGTGCCCAGAGCAGCTGGGGCTGCCCCTGGATCCCTGGCAGTGCCCAAGGCCAGGTTGGACACTTGGAGCACCTGGGACAGTGGGAGGTGGCCCTGCCATGGCAGGGGTGGCACTGGGTGGGGTTTCAGATCCAGTTTCCATCCCAGCAGCATTATTAGATAAGCTGGAGGGCTTTGTCACCCAGGATAAAGTGCAGAAACTCCTTCCCAGAGGATCAAGTACCTCAGAGAGGTGGGAGGGAGGGAGGAGCTGTGTTTTTCCCAAGCTCAGGATTACAGGAT
The DNA here is from genome assembly GCF_009819655.1 of Sylvia atricapilla. Taxonomy (NCBI): domain Eukaryota; kingdom Metazoa; phylum Chordata; class Aves; order Passeriformes; family Sylviidae; genus Sylvia; species Sylvia atricapilla. Next base: position 114,957,823 of record NC_089141.1, on the reverse strand, counting down.
CTCAGACATGTTTGCTCTTTTCAAACAAACCATTCTGGCACGAGACACGTTTCCTGCTGCAGTGGCTTGTGCCAGCTGCAGGGTCAAAGCTGCCAGGCTGGAAACAGAGTCCTCTGAGCAATAAAGCATCATCAACACCATTGTCTGGGCAGCGATGTCACAATATTGGCTTTGCCTCATGTGGCCAACAGCAATGACTGAGCCGGGCTGAAAAAGCTCTTGGTTTGTGTCCCTGACTGAGCCAGGCTGAAAAACCACTTGGTTTTAATTCCCTGACTGAGCCAGGCTGAAAAAGCTCTTGGTTTGTGTCCCTGAATGAAGCCGGGCTGAGAAACCTCTTGGTTTGTGTTGTGGGGAGGACTCCGGGAGACTTAGAGGAGAGATTAAGCTGTTTTGGGGTCAGGGAAGTCAAATGCCTGGAAAGCCGAGGGGATGAGGTCTGGCCCTTTGGTGTCTTGGCAAAAGCAGAGGGTACAAGTGCCTGAGAAAACTCCATCCCATTCCCAAAGTGGCAGAGCCTGGTTTAAGCCCTCCGTGTCTGTGTCCCCGTTAAACAGGACAAGTCACAGCACTGCTCCTTTTGCCGAGGGCTGGGGGGACACAGCTGGGGCAGGGACCCCGTGGGTGGGGTGCCCGTCCAGAGAGGGGCCCCGGCAGGGTGATTTGGGTTTGGGCTCCAGCAGGAGCAGCCCCACAGCTGGTGCACTCGGGGCTCCAGGGCAGGGAAAGCCTCAGCCCGTGTGCAGGAGCATCAGCTCCCGCAGCAAACATCCAGTGGGCAGCACCTGCTGAGGCTGCAGGGGCACGTCCTGTGTCCCAGGGGCCTCAGAAGGGACACAGCAGCCCAGAACACGCTGGGAGATGAGACCATCTCCACCCGCACAGGTGTGGGGGTGAGCAGAGCCCTGCTGAGCTCATCCTCCCACTGCTCTGCGTCTCCTTCTCCCGCCTTGGGTTTTTATCCTGAGGGGAATAGATGTGCTCAGCCTCGAGGTTGTGGCTGCCCGGGATGGGAGGGGAGGGATGGAGGGGCCAGCCCGGGACGGGAGGGAGCTGAGAGAACCGCCGTGTTCAGGCTGGGACCCTGTGGGTTTGGACAGCTCCTGGTGCACGATCCTCCAGGCGATTTCTCCAGCTGAATCCGGTGTGTCAGCACCGCCTGCTCCTTGCTGCTTTTGGGGAGAAGCAGCAGGAATATTTTCAGCACGAATGAAGGTGTAGATCCTGCCCACAGCACTCAGGCTCTCCTTGTCCCTCCAGGACAATCCTCTGGAGTTTTCTGTGTTACCTTCAAGCTTCTCCCACCTGAATAAACCCTCAGGAATCGTTATTTTCCTCTGCCTGCCTTCGCAGGCTTCTGTCATGGGCGGATGACAGAAGGAAGACAGAGCAGCAAAAGGGAATTTCAAGATCACGTTTAATGTCCCAGGGCACTGTTTTGCTCCACAAATTTGAAGGAATTTCCTGTGTTGGGCCCAGTGAGGGAAGCCAGGGCTGGAAGCTGACCCTGCTCTCCTTGTTCTCTCCTCTTGCAGCTCGTTTCAGGATGTCAGCTGAGCCCTGGCAAACAACCAACAAAGGAATAAGCCCTTCACAAGCAACAGACTAAAAGCCCTTTGGTTATCCCTGGTGGCACAACCTGAAACATCAATTTCTGCCCCTCATAGGAACTTCCAAGCCACAACAACCCCGTTTATTCTGCATTTCTGACCCATTCCCCCTACTTGGTGGTCACAGAATCCCTGGGGCTGGAAAAGCCCTCCCAGCCCAGGCAGTCCCCCCTGTGCCCACCTTGTCCCACCCCCAGAGCTGTGAGTGCCACCTCCAGGGGACACCTGCAGGGATGGGAACTCCAGAGCTCCCTGGGCAGTGCCAAGGCCTAAGCACCCTTTCCATGGGGAAAGGATGATATGCTGTTTGACCCACCGGAATAACGATGTGAATTCCTGGCTCCTGCTGTGATGCAGAGTCCCCTTCTTATCCCCCTGCTACCTCGGGACTCAAAATTTGGTTTATATTTTTAAACGCAAACGAAGATTCTCCCGAATGGCTTCCGATCCCTTCAACAGGAGCTCCTTCTCCTTCATCCTGGTGGGTGTCCCTGGCCTGGAAGCTTTCCCCACCTGCCTGGGCATCCTTTTCTGCTCGGCCTACGTCCTGGCCGTGGTGGGGAACGGGGCAGTTCTGCTGGTGCTGGGGCTGGACCGGGCGCTGCAGGCGCCCAGCCATCGCCTGCTGGCCATGCTGGCGCTCACCGACGTGCTGATGGTGAGCTCCGTGGTGCCCAAGATGCTGGGCGTGCTGTGGCTGGGCTCCGCCGAGATCGGCGCCGCGGCCTGCTTCGTGCAGATGTTCCTGGTGCACACCCTGACGGCCGTGGAGTCGGGCGTGCTGCTGGCCATGGCCGCCGACCGCTACGTGGCCGTGTGCCACCCGCTGAGGTACCAGGGCGTCCTGGGCGGCCCCGCGGTGACACGGCTGGGGCTGGCCGTCGTGCTGAGGGCCGTGCTGGCCGTGGCGCCGCTGTCGGGGCTGGTGACGGCGCTGCCCTACTGCGGGCCCCGCGTGGTGCCGCACTCCTACTGCGAGCACATGGCCGTGGCCGGCCTGGCCTGCGCCAGCGCCCGGCCCAGCCGCCTCTACAGCCTGGCAGGCTCTTCCCTGATCGTGGGCACGGACCTGGCTCTCATCGCCGTGTCCTACGGGATGATCCTGAGGGCAGCGCTGGCCAAGGAGTCCTGCCGCAGGGCCCTGAGCACCTGCGGGTGCCACCTCAGCGTGGTGCTGCTCTACTATGTCCCCGGCATCATCTCCATTTTCTGCCAGCACTTCTCTGGCACCGTGTCCGCGGGCACACAGGTGCTGCTGGCGGACCTGTACCTGGCCGTGCCCGCCGTGCTCAACCCGCTGGTGTACAGCCTGAGGAGCCGGCAGATCCGCACGGCTCTGCTCAGGGCGCTCCGGCCCAGCAGCGGCTGTGCCTGAGGCGTGTGCCCCTGCTTTTCCAGGTGTGTTTGTCTCCGCAGGGGCAGCCCCAGCTGTGCAGGAGGTGAGCAGCAGCAGGGAGGACTCCGTGCCTTTAATGAGCCCCTGCTCCGTGGCCAGAGGTATTTGGGACTGGCAGCAAGAGCACACACCAGGTCCTCCTCTTTCCCTCCCTCCCCTCCAGGTGACACGGAGCAGCAAGAACCCACCTTTGAGTCTAAAGATGTTCCCCATGCCAGGAACAGCCCTGTGATGATTTCAGGACTCCAGGTGCATTTGTGCCAATGCACAGATCCTGATCCAAACGGAGAGAGTTGCTCTGTGTTGTCCCCTTCAGTCCCTGGACTATCCCAGGGGTTCTCCCCTCTGGGCCCCTCTTTCATTAGAGGCTGGGAGGATCGTGGCTGAGCCCTGAGCAGCTGTTCCAGGTTTCTGGGGGGATGGAAGCTGAGCTCACTCAAAACTGAGCTCCTCAAAGCCCCCTGTCCCTGCAGAGTCACAGAATCCCCAAGGGTGTGGGGTGGAAGAGGAGCAGGGGGATGAGGCTGGGGGCTGTATCCGCTGGGTGTTCTGGCACAGGCCGCCCAGGGAAGGGGTGGAATTACCATTCCTAGGGGTTCAAACTGTGTGTGCACGTGGGGACACGTGTTAGTGGTGGGCCTGGCAGCGCTGGGGGAATGGCTGGGTTTGATACTCTGAGAGGGGTTTTCCAAACCTCGTGACTCGGTGATTAATGCAAGGATTCCAAAGGAGATCGTCACACTCCAGGTGTTTGCTCTGAAGCAAAGCAGAGGGACAAGTCCCACCCTGCCCAGGTCCAGCTGGGGCAGAGCTCCACAGGGTCACCCCCAAAGTCCTGGCAATGGAAGAGCGGGGTACAACACAATTCATTCCTCTGACCTCCTCTGGGTGTCCTGGAGCGACCTGGTGACATCTGAGAGCCACCACGACACAACAGCCCTGCCCAGAGGGGCTCTGGCTGCCCCTGGAGCCCTGGCAGTGCCCAAGGCCAGGCTGGACACTGGGGCTTGGAGCACCTGGGACAGTGGGAGGTGGCCCTGCCATGGCAGGGGTGGCACTGGGTGGGCTGTGGGGTCCATCCCAGCCCAAACCATCCCATCATTCCATGAATTCTGCCCTGAAATCACTGTTTGAGTCCGCGGCCATGAAGGGGATCTGAAGGGCTGGTTCCAGTCACAGCCCAACGCCGTGTCCACACTGCCACAAATCCCACCCAAAACGTCTTCTTTAAGTCTTCACTTCTACATTAAAACTAAAGCTCGATGGTAAAACTGGTTTGAATCTGTCATTTTTCACCACAGACAGATTTTTGCTGTCTGTGGTATTTATCTGACTTTCTGCTGCACCTTCCCTGACATCTCAGAAACCACTGACAGAATGGTTCTGCTGCCCTGAGTGTGCACTTTGTTCCTCTGCTGGATTTGCCCATTTTGGGTTTACACTGCCTGGGGCATGGGAGGTTCTGCTGGGGGCACGGACAGCCCATTCCACGGCATGATCTTGGTGCTGAAAGCCAGCAGAGGCTTCCAGCCCAGAGAGCAGCAGAGCCGTGAATGGAGCTGCTCTGGCCTCATCCAGTGCCTACTGGAATCATTTCCTCTCTTTCTGCTGAGAGGTGGGATTAAGAGAAAAGCAAAGCAGGCTCAGAACTTTAATGGGTACAAAGACACGTCACCTTTCTAGTGGCTACAGCAGATGTCAACATTCAAACCTAGTCACAGACTGGTTTTGCTATAACTTCCTTGGAAAAAATCACTTCCTTGCAAAACCAGCACACCTGGCAAACACCAGAAAGGGCTTTTAGTTCTGCTGGAGGCAACTTGTGCAGCACATTCCTGTCTGGCTCGGCCAACAAGGCCAGGGCTGGCAGGGCTGGGAGCAGCCTGGCCCAAGGAAGGTGTCCCTGCCCATGGCATGAGCTGTAGGGTCCTGTCAACCCCAGCCCAATCCTTCCATGATTCCACGATCTCCTAGCACATTAGAGAGGAGAGGAGCTGAGGGAGAGCTGAGGCGGGATTAAGGATGAGGTGGGATTAAAGCTGAGGTGGGATTATTGCTGAGGTGGGATTAAAGATGAGGTGGGATTAAAGATGAGGTGGGATTAAAGCTGAGGTGGGATTAAGGCTGAGGTGGGATTCAGGCTGAGGTGCGATTAAGGCTGAGGTGGGATTAAGGTTGAGGTGGGATTAAGGTTGAGGTGGGATTAAGGTTGAGGTGGGATTCAGGCTGAGGTGGGATTAAGTTTGAGGTGGGATTAAGGTTGAGGTGGGATTAAGGCTGAGGTGGGATTCAGGCTGAGGTGGGATTAAAGATGAGGTGGGATTAAAGATGAGGTGGGATTAAAGCTGAGGTGGGATTAAGGCTGAGGTGGGATTAAGGTTGAGGTGGGATTAAGGCTGAGGTGGGATTCAGGCTGAGGTGCGATTAAGGCTGAGGTGGGATTAAGGTTGAGGTGGGATTAAGGCTGAGGTGGGATTAAGGTTGAGGTGGGATTCAGGCTGAGGTGGGATTAAGTTTGAGGTGGGATTAAGGTTGAGGTGGGATTAAGGCTGAGGTGGGATTCAGGCTGAGGTGGGATTCAGGCTGAGGTGGGATTAAGTTTGAGGTGGGATTAAGGTTGACGTGGGATTAAGGTTGAGGTGAAATTAAAGGTGAGGTGGGATTAAGGTTGAGGTGGGATTAAAGCTGAGGTGGGATTAAAGTTGAGGTGAAATTAAAGGTGAGGTGGGATTAAGGTTGAGGTGGGATTAAAGCTGAGGTGGGATTGAAGTTGAGGTGGGATTAAGGCCGAGGTGGGATTAAGGCTGAGGTGGGATTAAGGTTGAGGTGGGATTAAAGCTGAGGTGGGATTAAAGCTGAGGTGGGATTCAGGCTGAGGTGGGATTCAGGCTGAGGTGGGATTCAGGCTGCTCCCATCTGGCCCTGCTGAGGTTGTTACAGAGGAGCCTGGAGGGGACTGTGCCTTTGGGACTCCCCATCCTGGATACTCCCACTGATGATTCCCGGGGTGATTTATGCAGCCCTGGGGCACAGCAGTTGTTTCTTTCTGGCCATTCCCAAGGTGGAGCTGACGTGGAGAGAGCCAGGTGGGTGCAGGTGGGTGCAGGTGCCCAGGCCAGGGGCTGGGGGGATTTCAGCATCCAGCCTGGAGCCTGCACAGTGTGAGAGAGCCAGGAAAAACGGCAGTGGCTGGAAATTCCTTCTGAAAGTCGTTTTTTGTGCATTCTCATCAAACCAAACTGCCATTGTAACACTGCGAAATTCTGATTCTCTAAGTAAGTTTTTAGGGAAAAATGGGACTAGAGCTTTATAAAGCAAACTACTAAACATCAAACCCTTTAACTAAACCCAGAAATTGCTGCCAAAGAGTTGACTTGTTTCTGATTGTCCAATTAATCCATAGGTAGCTGAACACACATTTCCTGTAATACAAACTACATTTTCAACCATGGATAATGTTCTTAATGCCTTGATACCAGAGCAGGTGTTGGGATGGAAAGGTGCAGAGCTGGGGGCTCACCAGCAGGGCAGAGTTTGCTGGAACAGGCTGGATCATGTCACGGGGCCGTGGATTATGGATTGAAGTGGGTTATGGATTAATGTGGATTATGGATTAATGTGGGTTATGTCACGGGGGCACCAGTGGGGACTGGGGCAGAGGAGGGGGCAGGCAGGGCACTGCCATCCTGATTCGGGAATGTTGGGAAGAACAGAGTGCCCAGAGCAGCTGTGGCTGCCCCTGGAGCCCTGGCAGTGCCCAAGGCCGGGATGGACACTGGAGCAGCCTGGGACAGTGGGAGGTGGCCCTGCCATGGCAGCGGTGGCACTGGGGGAGTTTTAAGATCCCTTCCAACCCAAACCAGTAGTTCTGTGATTCTGGTTCTGACAGTTTCCTTCGGAGGGCTCTGACCCATCTGGTTGTGCTGTTCCCCAGGGGTGTCCCTGAGAGCAGGGGGCAGAGCTCTCTCGGGCTCCTCTGTGGCTCCCAGCCCGGCTGATGAAACCTCTCCCCGGGCAGAAAATGGACTCGGGTTTGTTTGGCAGCAGCTGTTTCCTGCAGCCCGCGTTGATGCCGTGATTTAATTTGATTCCAGCCCTTTCATTCTCCACTGACCAAAGCAGCTGTTAGGCTCCTGGGCTTTCTGCTGGGCTCTGAGTCAGGGCGGCAGCCGCAGCCCATCGCATCCCTGCTCCCCAGGGAACAGCCCGGGAAGTGTCCCCGGTGTCCCAGGGCTCCTGGGAGAGGGGCAGAGCCCACCCACGACCTCTGCAGATGCTTTTCCCTTCGTGGAGATGACCCAAGGCAGCTGCTCTGTTGGTTTTGTATTTCAGCACGGGGTGTTTAACGTCGTTCAAACCCGCCAGTCAAATAAACCTGACATTCAGAAATAAAGTTCTCTGAGCGTCCTTCTCTCGGGGAGGCCGGGACCTTCCTCCTCCAGGCAGAGGACAGATGCCTTTGCTTGTGTCTGACTCCTCCACTTTACAGCTGCCGGCTCTGAGCAGGTCACAGAGTCCTGACAATGTCCAAAACAAGCCTCAGTGAGAGAGATGCTGGAACTGGTGAGTGGAGACGGGAAACTGCAGTGCTCTGGGCCTTTAGTTTGTGTTAATTTTATATATTTCAGTTTCTCCAGGGCTCTGCCATAGAGGCTCTGTGGCCCAGAGGAGGCAGGAGAAGGAGAAGGATGGCACGGCCAGGAGCAGACAGACAGACAGACAGACAAAGAGGAGGACAAGCAGCGGGTTATAACCCTGAGGGGGATCAGCACTCGTATTCCTGTCAGCACATGAACGTTCTCCTCCACCTCTGCGTGCCCACAAGCCTGCACTGCCCAATTTCTCCCAGACCCTTAATAATGATTATTTGAGGTCTACAATGCAGACATCTTTCACAAAATTACAGAAAACTACTTAAATCTGTGAAGAAGAGGGAAGAAGAAGGTGAAGAAGAAGAACTTAGACAATGCTTTGAATCTTCCATTTTGGCTTACACACATTGCTATATACTAAAATCTTAAACTTTAGTTTTCACCCTGGGAGATTACACAATTTTGGGACCCTGTTCCAAGGTTCCAAGTCAAAGGCAGCACCTGCCCGAGGCTCAGCACTCCTCAGCTCAGAAAGCCTGAAATTTTCAGCCTCCCACATGGTCCCTCACTGCTCCTGTGGCCGTGCTGGGGCTGGCCTGTGCCGCTGTGGCCACAGCCACTGCTGCAGCCTCAGCATGGCCACACTGCCTGGGGACAGGCTCTGCCCCCATCACCTCATCACCCTGTGCTAGTGCAGCCCTCAGGGCTGTGCTGTCCCACAGGGCTCAGCTCCAGGGGCCCCACAATTCCATCCTCCTGATCCTTTCCCCAGCTGGGCTCCTCTCTGTGCACCTGCAGGCGTCCACTCCCAGCCTGGCTCCTCGTGTCCAGCTGCTGGTGGCTCATTCCTGTCTGATGGCCCCTCCCGTGCTCAACCCCCTGGTTTATGGCATCAAGGGGAAGCAGGAAGGAATCTGCAAACTGCTGGGGCAGCTGGAGGAGCCAGGAGCTCAGCAGCTGCTAAAGCTGGCTCAGATTGAGAGGGACAGAAAAAGATTTCTCCCACCCCAGAAGAGGTGTGGAGGTGAGTGCAGTGAATTGTCCCCCAGACAGCTCCAGCTGTCCCCAGAAAGGGCACCCAGACCAGGAGCCTGCCTCTGGCTCCCCGTGATCCAGCTGTTGGCCTGTCAATGGGCCAGCACAGACGGGTTTGGGCAACTGTTCCTGTGGCCAGGGCACTCCTCCCTTCCAAGATACCCCTTGGAAATCAGGGAATTCCAGCATGGTTTTGTTGGCACAGAGTTGAAGGCTCATCCAGTGCAACCCGTGCCATGGCAGGGCCACCTCCCACTGTCCCAGGCTGCTCCAGTGTCCAGCCTGGCCTTGGGCACTGCCAGGGATCCAGGGCTGCTCTGGGCTGCTCAGGATGTGTCCCCTGGTACCTGTGATCTCCCTGGGAGAGCTCCCACTGCCCAGGGCAGGGCTGAGCTCTGCCAAGGGACGACTCTGCTCCCTGCAGACCAGTGACAAACCAGCCCTGGAGCGAGTCCTGGGCAGTGCTGGCTTTTGGGGACTTTGGGGAACAGCATTTTCCCTAGCACCATGGGAGGCTGGACAGGAGCCCCATTGTGCAGGTGCTTGGGACAGTGGTGACATGAGACAGGGGTGACATGGGACAGTGGTGACATGAGACAGGGGTGACACGGGACAGGGGTGCCACAGGGCAGTGGGGCAATGGTGACAGGGGGCAGTGGTGACACGGGACAGTGGTGGCACGGGGCAGTGGGGCAGTGGTGACACGGGGCAATGATGAAATAGGACAGTGGTGACACGGGGCAGCTCCTGGGTGTGGGTTCATCCAGCCCCAGGTTCCCCCATGAAGGAGCCCTGAGGAAAGAGGCCCTTTCCCGTGTTTACCTGCAGAGCCCAACAGGGACAGCAGAGTAACGAGCCTCGGGACAATTCCAGCTGAGCCTCGGGACAATTCCAGCTCTGGGTTTGAATCTCCTTCGGGTGAAGCGTTCAAAGCAAACAACAGCTCACCCCAGTGGGACATGGGGTCCCTGCCAGGGCAGGGCTGGAGCAGTGGTGGCTTTGGGCAGGTCTCTGCTCCCTCCACAGCTGGGGGAGAGCAATGGCAGCATCCCTGAACCTCCACGGCACCTCAGGATCGTGGAATCGCAGAAGGCCTGTCTTGGAAGGGACCTTAAAGCCCATCCAGCCCCATCCCCTGCATGGGCAGGGCCACCTTCCACTGTCCCTTGGCTGGGGACACCGGTTTGGCTGCAGCTCCCTGGGCAGTGCTGGACAAACCCCTCAGGCACAGGGAGCACACAGAGCCAGCTGTGGGACGGCAGGAAAGAGCTGGGCAAGCAGGGACAAACTCCAGGGCTTCAGCAGGTCCAGCACTGGCTGCCTGGGGCCAGGCTGGGCACAGACCCCAGCTCCCCCCATCCTCCTGCCTGGATCAACCCCAAACCTGCACCTTCCCTCCACCACAGCCCACACCCCATCCTCAGGCCACTCACAATTAATGCTTAGTTAATTCCAGCTAAATTATCGCTGTCCAGCAGCATTCCCTTCCATGCCTGTAGTGTACAACCTTCTTGGGACCTGCAGGACTGCTGCCTTCAGTTTTCCCTTTGCTGTATCCCAGGTTCTGTGGTGCCCAGGGCTGCAGCTCTGAGCTCACAGTCAGTGTCACTCAGCTCTGCACACAGCAGGGACACAAAACAAATCCTTCTCCTGCTGCACACCAAGGACACCTGGGACAAGTTTTCAGGCCCCAAAGCACAAACAAGGGTGGGCTGAGGAGAGAGAACAAGAAGGATGGGACTGCATCACCTGGGGCTGGAACTGGACAATTCAACCCCAATGTGCAAATGGACCAAAACTTATCGAAGTGTGAGACCTCCTGACCATTTGTCCATTTTGTGTCCATTTTGTGTCCATTTTGTGTCCATTTTGGATCCACCTTGGCAGTTGTCAGAGTCTGCCCAAGGATGTGATGTGCCTCACGACTGCCTCCAGTGACTGAGGACTGAGACCCCAGACTCTGAAAGGAGCCCTGGCCTGGCTGAGGTGGAATGTTTGCCAAGTCCCAGAGGACTGGTCGGCATCTCCACGAGAACGGAGTGCAGGAACAATGGAGCTGGTCACAGTGGACTGAGCCAAGGCTGCTTCCCCAAACTGGTCTGTCCATACCAGAGCACGGCACGTACGGTGGCTCCAGCTTTGGCCCTGTGACTCTCCTTTGTCCCAACCCTGATGCAGGCAGCTCCTGCTTTGGCTCTGGGTCCCTCGCTTTGCCTCAGCACAGGTGGCTCCTGCTTTGGCTCTGTGCCCCTCTTTGGTCCCCGCCTTGACCAACCCATAAAACCCTGGAGACCCCTGCTCAACTTCGTGATCACCCCACTGGAGAAGTTCGTGTCTATGGGCATCTCGGCCTCGAGGACTCGGCCCTCCACGTTGGTAGCTATAATCCCCTTTCCCCTCTTTTCTATCTTTCTTACTGTTCCCTATTTCCTCTACCTCTATCGCATTTTGGTGGCACAAAATAAATGTGCATTTTTGTTGTATTAACTGAGTTGTCCCCCGCTGTGTCTTTTGTGCTCTGAGATCCTAAAACGAACCATCAGGTTCCCCGCACATGTTTGCAGACTGTGACAACCTCCCCTGGGCCAGCCTGAGGCCGTTCCCTCTGCTCCTGTCCCTGTGCCCTGGGAGCAGAGCCCGACCCCCCCGGCTGTCCCCTCCTGGCAGGGACTTGTGCAGAGCCACCAGGTCCCCCCTAAGCCTCCTTTTCTCCAGGCTCAGCCCCTTCCCAGCTCCCTCAGCCCCTCCTGGGGCTCCAGCCCCTTCCCCAGCTCCTGCCCTGGACACGCTCCAGCCCCTCCAGGGCTCTGCTGCAGGAGCCACAGCTGGACACAGCCCTGGAGGTGTCACACAGGGGACAATCCCTGCCCTGGGCTGTGCCCACACTGGGGCTGGCAATGCCCAGGAACCATCAGCCTCTTGTCCCCTGGGCACACCTGAGCACACCTGGGCTCACCTGGGCTCACATCAGCCACTGTCACCATCTCCAGGCCATTCCCAGCCCCTGTGTCCCCTGGAGTCCTGCAGGGAGCTGTGCTGAGCCCGGGGCAGGAGGTGGCCCTGTCCTCTGCACTCCGGGCTGCACCAAGGGGACAGTGCCCTGCCCTGCCTGGGGGATCAGGGGTGGCCCCGGGGTTCATGTGCCCCCAGTGGGGCTGTCCCCAGAGCTGCCCCCGGGCAAGGGGAGCCCCTCCTGCAGGAAGGGGTGCCATGGGCCCAGGGCTCTGTGCCAGTGCCAGTGGATGGCGCTGTCCCCACCCTGTCCCCGTGGGGAGGGTCAGCACCAGGACAGGCCAGCGCTGCCCCTCACCTTCACCGAATGTCCCAATGCCCCTCAGCACGGCTCTGGGGGACCCGCAGGGAGCAGCAGCTCCTCAGCACTCCCAAGGAGCAGAGATGCAGCCCCCGGAGCTCAGACACGGGTGTTGTTACCTGCAGCTCACCGGCAGCTGAACACCCTGGTGTGTCCCAATTCTGCATGGGCTGGCCCTGGGAATGAGCACCCCCAGGCTGCCGAGCAGCTCCTGCTCACTGCAGCTGTGAGCGGCTGGAATGTCACTGCTTTCAACTCAAACGTCCTGAAACGTCTCCATTTGTGAACCTGGACACAGATGGGAGACGTTTAAAGGGAGCCGCTGCAGCACTGACGTGTCGGGGGTGCATTTGTGTGGCCCATCACGTGCTGCAAATTTGCATGTTCAGATCACAGAATTCCAAAATGGTTTGGGTTGGGAGGGACCTTAAATCCCACCCAGTGCCACCCGTGCCATGGCAGTGCCACCTCCCACTGTCCCAGGGGCTCCAAGCCCCAGTGTCCAGCCTGGCCTTGGGCACTGCCAGGGATCCAGGGGCAGCCACAGCTGCTCTGGGCACCCTGTGCCAGCCCTGCCCACCCTGCCAGGGAACAATTCCTGCCCCAGAGCCCAGCCAGCCCTGCCCTGGGCACTGGGAAGCCATTCCCTGGCTCCTGTCCCTGCAGCCCTTGTCCCCAGTCCCTCTGCAGCTCTCCTGGAGCCCCTTCAGGCCCTGGCAGGGCTCTGAGCTCTCCCTGGAGCCTCTCCTCTCCAGGTGAGCACCCCCAGCTCTCCCAGCCTGAATCCAGCTCTTGGAGCAGCTCCGTGCCTCCTCTGGACTGGCTCCAGCGTTTCCATTCCCACCCAGGGTTAAAACATTCCCCCTGTGTGGAGCCGGCAGCTGTTTGGCATCTCGGTGCTGGCACAGACATCACCCACACACAGTGGGAGTAGAGCATTTGTTTATCACTTCTCTTCCCGGCTATTCCCAGGCTGCAGCTTCTCCCCCGGGATGATTCCGTCCCTCCAGTCCCAGCAGTGATTAGGGAGAGCAGCTTCCTTAAGAGCCTGAAGTCTTTCCGTGCAGGTCCTTTTGCAGGCGGAGGCGCTGCCCGGGGGAGAGAAGCAGCAGCTGCAGGTGCTGTGTGTGCAGCAGGACCAGGCACACTTCGGCCCGGGTATGTACGGCTTTACCTCTCACCCGGGCTCGGGGCAGCGTTGGGAAGTGCAGTGCCACGCTCTGAGCCGGGCTCCGACTTCAGCCAGCTGCAGGTGGGCTGTGAGAGAATCCACCCAGAAAAGCTGCCGGGGGCAGCGCCAACGGGTCCGAGTGGGCTTCGGCTCGGATGGAGCTAATGAGCTGCTGCATCACCTCCGGACATCCCAGGTTTAGTGAATCGCGGGGTCAAGGTCTGCCAGTCACACACCTGCAACCACCCCTGGCTGCCTCGGTTAGGTTAATTACAACAGCGCTAATTACCTGGCTGTTCCCTGGTTAGAGGCACCTCAGACAAGCTGCAGGTGTGACATCTGCCAGTCCTGTCACCCGGGCTGAGCCGCAGTTCCCTGCTCCCAGCTCTGCTCCATCCCTGGTGCTTGCACACACCCCGGAATGGCAAACGGGACTGGGGAGAGGGTGGATGGTTGGGGAATGTCCTGACTCTGCTGAGATCCAGGCTGGGAGCGAGGGAAAAACGCTGGGATGGGTGTGTTGGGGTGAGCTACAGCAGTGGGAGAGCCTGAACCCAGCTGGCTGCACCCTCAGGGAGTTGTGGAGAGCCAGAAGGTCCCCGTGAGCCTGGAGGAGCAGCTGCTCCAGGTGGGATCCCTCACACAGGGCTGGGACCTGGTCCTGGACACCTCTGTGTGTGTGTGTGGGACCCTCCCTAAAGGAGAGCCAGGGCTGGCTGGGCTCTGGGGCAGGAATTGTTCCCTGGCAGGGTGGGCAGGGCTGGCACAGGGTGCCCAGAGCAGCTGTGGCTGCCCCTGGATCCCTGGCAGTGCCCAAGGCCAGGTTGGACACTTGGAGCACCTGGGACAGTGGGAGGTGGCCCTGCCATGGCACGGGTGGCACTGGGTGGGATTTCAGATCCAGTTTCCATCCCAGCAGCATTATTAGATAACCTGGAGGGCTTTGTCACCCAGGATAAAGTGCAGAAACTGCTGCCCAGAGGATCAAGTACCTCAGAGAGGTGGGAGGGAGGGAGGAGCTGTGTTTTTCCCGAGCTCAGGATTACAGGATCTCAGACATGTTTGCTCTTTTCAAACAAACCATTCTGGCACGAGACACGTTTCCTGCTGCAGTGGCTTGTGCCAGCTGCAGGGTCAAAGCTGCCAGGCTGGAAACAGAGTCCTCTGAGCAATAAAGCATCATCAACACCATCGTCTGGGCAGCGATGTCACAATATTGGCTTTGCCTCATGTGGCCAACAGCAATGACTGAGCCGGGCTGAAAAAGCTCTTGGTTTGTAACCCCGAATGAAGCTGGGCGGAGAAACCTCTTGGTTTGTGTCCCTGACTGAGCCAGGCTGAAAAAGCTCTTGGTTTGTGTTGTGGGGAGGACTCCGGGAGACTTAGAGGAGAGATTAAGCTGTGTTGGGGTCCAAGTCAAATGCCTGGAAAGCCGAGGGGATGAGGTCTGGCCCTTTGGTGTCTTGGCTAAAGCAGAGGGCACAAGTGCTTGAGAAAATTCCATCCCATTCCCAAACTGGCAGAGCCTGGTTTAAGCCCTCCGTGTCTGTGTCCCCGTTAAACAGGACAAGTCACAGCACTGCTCCTTTTGCCGAGGGCTGGGGGGACACAGCTGGGGCAGGGACCCCGTGGGTGGGGTGCCCGTCCAGAGAGGGGCCCCGGCAGGGTGATTTGGGTTTGGGCTCCAGCAGGAGCAGCCCCACAGCTGGTGCACTCGGGGCTCCAGGGCAGGGAAAGCCTCAGCCCGTGTGCAGGAGCATCAGCTCCCGCAGCAAACATCCCGTGGGCAGCACCTGCTGAGGCTGCAGGGGCACGTCCTGTGTCCCAGGGGGCTCAGAAGGGACACAGCAGCCCAGAACACGCTGGGAGATGAGACCATCCCCACCTGCACAGGTGTGGGGGTGAGCAGAGCCCTGCTGAGCTCATCCTCCCACTGCTCTGCGTCTCCTTCTCCCACCTTGGGTTTTTATCCTGAGGGGAATAGATGTGTTCAGCCTCGAGGTTGTGGCTGCCCGGGATGGGAGGGGAGGGATGGAGGGGCCAGCCCGGGACGGGAGGGAGCTGAGAGAACCGCCGTGTTCAGGCTGGGACCCTGTGGGTTTGGACAGCTCCTGGTGCACGATCCTCCAGGCGATTTCTCCAGCTGAATCCGGTGTGTCAGCACCGCCTGCTCCTTGCTGCTTTCTGGGGAGAAGCAGCAGGAATATTTTCAGCACGAATGAAGGTGTAGATCCTGCCCACAGCACTCAGGCTCTCCTTGTCCCTCCAGGACAATCCTCTGGAGTTTTCTATGTTACCTTCAAGCTTCTCCCACCTGAATAAACCCTCAGGAATTGTTATTTTCCTCTGCCTGCCTTCGCAGGCTTCTGTCATGGGCGGATGACAGAAGGAAGACAGAGCAGCAAAAGGGAATTTCAAGATCACGTTTAATGTCCCAGGGCACTGTTTTGCTCCACAAATTTGAAGGAATTTCCTGTGTTGGGCCCAGTGAGGGAAGCCAGGGCTGGAAGCTGACCCTGCTCTCCTTGTTCTCTCCTCTTGCAGCTCGTTTCAGGATGTCAGCTGAGCCCTGGCAAACAACCAACAAAGGAATAAGCCCTTCACAAGCAACAGACTAAAAGCCCTTTGGTTATCCCTGGTGGCACAACCTGAAACATCAATTTCTGCCCCTCATAGGAACTTCCAAGCCACAACAACCCCGTTTATTCTGCATTTCTGACCCATTCCCCCTACTTGGTGGTCACAGAATCCCTGGGGCTGGAAAAGCCCTCCCAGCCCAGGCAGTCCCCCCTGTGCCCACCTTGTCCCCAGCCCAGGGCTCTGTGTGCCACCTCCAGGGGACACCTGCAGGGATGGGCACTCCAAAGCTCCCTGGGCAGTGCCAAGGCCTGAGCACCCTTTCCTTGGGGAAAGGATGATATGCTGTTTGACCCACCCGAATAACGATGTGAATTCCTGGCTCCTGCTGTGATGCAGAGTCCACTTCTTATCCCCCGGCTACCTCGGGACTCAAAATTTGGTTTATATTTTTAAACGCAAATGAAGATTCTCCCGCATGGCTTCCAATCCCTTCAACAGGAGCTCCTTCTCCTTCATCCTGGTGGGTGTCCCTGGCCTGGAAGCTTTCCCCACCTGCCTGGGCATCCTTTTCTGCTCGGCCTACGTGCTGGCCGTGGTGGGGAACGGGGCAGTTCTGCTGGTGCTGGGGCTGGACCGGGCGCTGCAGGCGCCCAGCCATCGCCTGCTGGCCATGCTGGCGCTCACCGACGTGCTGATGGTGAGCTCCGTGGTGCCCAAGATGCTGGGCGTGCTGTGGCTGGGCTCCGCCGAGATCGGCGCCGCGGCCTGCTTCGTGCAGATGTTCCTGGTGCACACCCTGACGGCCGTGGAGTCGGGCGTGCTGCTGGCCATGGCCGCCGACCGCTACGTGGCCGTGTGCCACCCGCTGAGGTACCAGGGCGTCCTGGGCGGCCCCGCGGTGACACGGCTGGGGCTGGCCGTCGTGCTGAGGGCCGTGCTGGCCATGGCGCCGCTGTCGGGGCTGGTGACGGCGCTGCCCTACTGCGGGCCCCGCGTGGTGCCGCACTCCTACTGCGAGCACATGGCCGTGGCCGGCCTGGCCTGCGCCAGCGCCCGGCCCAGCCGCCTCTACAGCCTGGCCTGGTCCTCCCTGACCGTGGGCACGGACCTGGCTCTCATCGCCGTGTCCTACGGGATGATCCTGAGGGCAGCGCTGGCCAAGGAGTCCTGCCGCAGGGCCCTGAGCACCTGCGGGTGCCACCTCAGCGTGGTGCTGCTCTACTACGTCCCCGGCATCGTCTCCGTTTACTGCCAGCACTTCTCTGGCACCGTGTCCGTGGGCACACAGGTGCTGCTGGCGGACCTGTACCTGGCCGTGCCCGCCGTGCTCAACCCGCTGGTGTACAGCCTGAGGAGCCGGCAGATCCGCACGGCTCTGCTCAGGGCGCTCCGGCCCAGCAGCGCCTGTGCCTGAGGCGTGTGCCCCTGCTCTTCCAGGTGTGTTTGTCTCCGCAGGGGCAGCCCCAGCTGTGCAGGAGGTGAGCAGCAGCAGGGAGGACTCCGTGCCTTTAATGAGCCCCTGCTCCGTGGCCAGAGGTATTTGGGACTGGCAGCAAGAGCACACACCAGGTCCTCCTCTTTCCCTCCCTCCCCTCCAGGTGACACGGAGCAGCAAGAACCCACCTTTGAGTCTAAAGACGTTCCCAGTGCCAGGAACAGCCCTGTGATTTTCAGGACTCCAGGTGCATTTGTGCCAATGCACAGATCCTGATCCAAATGGAGAGAGTTGCTCTGTGTTGTCCCCTTCAGTCCCTGGACTATCCCAGGGGTTCTCCCCTCTGGGCCCCTCTTTCATTAGAGGCTGGGAGGATCGTGGCTGAGCCCTGAGCAGCTGTTCCAGGTTTCTGGGTGGATGGAAGCTGAGCTCACTCAAAACTGAGCTCCTCAAAGCCCCCTGTCCCTGCAGAGTCACAGAATCCCCAAGGGTGTGGGGTGGAAGAGGAGCAGGGGGATGAGGCTGGGGGCTGTATCCGCTGGGTGCTCTGGCACAGGCCGCCCAGGGAAGTGGTGGAATTACCATTCCTGGGGCTTCAAACTGTGTGTGCACGTGGGGACACGTGTTAGTGGTGGGCCTGGCAGTGCTGGGGGAATGGCTGGGTTTGATGCTCTGAGAGGGTTTTTCCAAACCTCATGACTCGGTGATTAATGCAAGGATTCCAAAGGAGATCGTCACACTCCAGGTGTTTGCTCTGAAGCAAAGCAGAGGGACAAGTCCCACCCTGCCCAGGTCCAGCTGGGGCAGAGCTCCACAGGGTCACCCCCAAAGTCCTGGATATGGAAGAGCGGGGTACAACACAATTCATTCCTCTGACCTCCTCTGGGTGTCCTGGAGCGACCTGGTGACGTCTGAGAGCCACCACGACACAACAGCCCTGCCCAGAGGGGCTCTGGCTGCCCCTGGAGCCCTGGCAGTGCCCAAGGCCAGGCTGGACATTGGGGCTTGGAGCACCTGGGACAGTGGGAGGTGGCCCTGCCATGGCAGGGGTGGCACTGGGTGGGCTGTGGGGTCCTTCCCAGCCCAAACCATCCCATCATTCTATGAATTCTGCCCTGAAATCCCTGTTTGAGTCCGCGGCCATGAAGGGGATCTGAAGGACTGGTTCCAGTCACAGCCCAGCGCCGTGTCCACACTGCCACAAATCCCACCCAAAACGTCTTCTTTAAGTCTTCACTTCTGCATTAAAACTAAAGCTCAATGGTCAAACTGGTTTGAATCTGTCATTTTCACCTCAGACAGATTTTTGCTGTCTGTGGCATTTATCTGACTTTCTGCTGCACCTTCCCTGACATCTCAGAACCACTGACAGAATGCTTCTGCTGCCCTGAGTGTGCGCTTTGTTCCTCTGCTGGATTTGCCCATTTTGGGTTTACACTGCCTGGGGCATGGGAGGTTCTGCTGGGGGCACAGACAGCCCATTCCACGGCATGATCTTGGTGCTGAAAGCCAGCAGAGGCTTCCAGCGCAGAGAGCAGCAGAGCCGTGAATGGAGCTGCTCTGGCCTCCTCCAGTGCCTACTGGAATCATTTCCTCTCTTTCTGCTGAGAGGTGGGATTAAGAGAAAAGCAAAGCAGGCTCAGAACTTTAATGGGTACAAAGACACGTCACCTTTCTAGTGGCTACAGCAGATGTCAGCATTCAAACCTAGTCACAGACTGGTTTTGCCATAACTTCCTTGGAAAAAATCACTTCCTTGCAAAACCAGCACACCTGGCAAACACCAGAAAGGGCTTTTATTTCTGCTGGAGGCAACTTGTGCAGCACATTCCTGTCTGTCTCGGCCAACAAGGCCAAGGCTGGCAGGGCTGGGAGCAGCCTGGCCCAAGGAAGGTGTCCCTGCCCATGGCATGAGCTGTAGGGTCCTTTCAACCCAGCCCAATCCTTCCATGATTCCACGATCTCCCAGCCCGTGTCAGTCATTAGAGAGGGGCTGAGCTGAGGTGGGCTTAAGGCTGTGGTGGGATTCAGGCTGCTCCCCTCTGGCCCTGCTGAGGTTGTTACAAAGGAGCCTGGAGGGGACTGTGCCTTTGGGACTCCCCATCCTGGATACTCCCACTGATGATTCCCGGGGTGATTTATGCAGCCCTGGGGCACAGCAGTTGTTTCTTTCTGGCCATTCCAAAGGTGGAGCTGACGTGGAGAGAGCCAGGGGGGTGCAGGTGGGTGCAGGTGCCCAGGGCCCAGGGGCTGGGGGGATTTCAGCATCCAGCCTGGAGCCTGCACAGTGTGAGAGAGCCAGGAAAAACGGCAGTGGCTGGAAATTCCTTCTGAAAGTCGTTTTTTGTGCGTTCTCATCAAACCAAACTGCCATTGTAACACTGCGAAATTCTGATTCTCTAAGTAATTTTTTAGGGAAAAATGGGACTAGAGCTTTAAAAAGCAAACTACTAAACATCAAACCCTTTATCTAAACCCAGAAATTGCTGCCAAAGTGTTGACTTGTTTCTGATTGTCCAATTAATCCATAGCTAGCTGAATACACATTTCCTGTAATACAAACTACATTTTCAACCATGGATAATGTTCTTAATGCCTTGATACCAGAGCAGGTGTTGGGATGGAAAGGTGCAGAGCTGGGGGCTCACCAGCAGGGCAGAGTTTGCTGGAATGGGCTGGATCATGCCACGGGGACGTGGATCATGGATTAATGTGGGTTATGGATTAATGTGGGTTATGGATTAATGTGGGTTATGTCACGGGGGCACCAGTGGGGACTGGGGCACAGGAGGGGGCAGGCAGGGCACTGCCATCCTGATTCGGGAATGTTGGGAAGAACAGAGTGCCCAGGGCAGCTGTGGCTGCCCCTGGAGCCCTGGCAGTGCCCAAGGCTGGGATGGACACTTGGAGCAGCCTGGGACAGTGGGAGGTGGCCCTGCCATGGCAGCGGTGGCACTGGGGGAGTTTTAAGATCCCTTCCAACCCAAACCAGTAGTTCTGTGATTCTGGTTCTGACAGTTTCGTTCGGAGGGCTCTGACCCATCTGGTTGTGCTGTTCCCCGGGGGTGTCCCTGAGAGCAGGGGGCAGAGCTCTCTCGGGCTCCTCTGTGGCTCCCAGCCCGGCTGATGAAACCTCTCCCCGGGCAGAAAATGGGCTCGGGTTTGTTTGGCAGCAGCTGTTTCCTGCAGCCCGCGTTGATGCCGTGAATTTAATTTGATTCCAGCCCTTTCATTCTCCACTGACCAAAGCAGCTGTTAGGCCTCCTGGGCTTTCTGCTGGGCTCTGAGTCAGGGCGGCAGCCGCAGCCCATCGCATCCCTGCTCCCCAGGGAACAGCCCGGGAAGTGTCCCCGGTGTCCCAGGGCTCCTGGGAGAGGGGCAGAGCCCACCCACGACCCCTGCAGATGCTTTTCCGTTCGTGGGAAATGACCCAAGGCGGCTGCTCTGTTGGTTTTGTATTTCAGCACGGGGTGTTTAACGTCGTTCAAACCCGCCAGTCAAATAAACCTGACATTCAGAAATAAAGTTCTCTGAGCGTCCTTCTCTCGGGGAGGCCGGGACCTTCCTCCTCCAGGCAGAGGACAGATGCCTTTGCTTTTATCTGACTCCTCCACTTTACAGCTGCCGGCTCTGAGCAGGTCACAGAGTCCTGACAATGTCCAAAACAAGCCTCAGTCAGAGAGATGCTGGAACTGGTGAGTGGAGACGGGAAACTGCAGTGCTCTGGGCCTTTAGTTTGTGTTAATTTTATATATTTCAGTTTCTCCAGGGCTCTGCCATAGAGGCTCTGTGGCCAAGAGGAGGCAGGAGAAGGAGAAGGATGGCACGGCCAGGAGCAGACAGACAGACAGACAGACAAAGAGGAGGACAAGCAGCGGGTTATAACCCTGAGGGGGATCAGCACTCGTATTCCTGTCAGCACATGAATGTTCTCCTCCACCTCTGCGTGCCCACAAGCCTGCACTGCCCAATTTCTCCCAGACCCTTAATAACGATTATTTGAGGTCTACAATGCAGACATCTTTCACTTAATTACAGAAAACTACTTAAATCTGTGAAGAGGAAGGAAGAAGAAGGTGAAGAAGAAGAACTTAGACAATGCTTTGAATCTTCCATTTTGGCTTACACACACTGCTATATACTAAAACCTTAAACTTTAGTTTTCACCCTGGGAGATTACACAATTTTGGGAGCCTGTTCCAAGGTTCCAAGTGAAACGCAGCACCTGCCCGAGGCTCAGCACTCCTCAGCTCAGAAAGCCTGAAATTTTCAGCCTCCCACATGGTCCCTCACTGCTCCTGTGGCCGTGCTGGGGCTGGCCTGTGCCACTGTGGCCACAGCCACTGCTGCAGCCTCAGCATGGCCACACTGCCTGGGGACAGGCTCTGCCCCCATCACCTCATCACCCTGTGCTAGTGCAGCCCTCAGGGCTGTGCTGTCCCACAGGGCTCAGCTCCAGGGGTCCCACAATTCCATCCTCCTGATCCTTTCCCCAGCTGGGCTCCTCTCTGTGCACCTGCAGACGTCCACTCCCAGCCTGGCTCCTCGTGTCAGCTGCTGGTGGCTCATTCCTGTCTGATGGCCCCTCCCATGCTCAACCCCCTGGTTTATGGCATCAAGGGGAAGCAGGAAGGAATCTGCAAACTGCTGGGGCAGCTGGAGGAGCCAGGAGCTCAGCAGCTGCTAAAGCTGGCTCAGATTGAGAGGGACAGAAAAAGATTTCTCCCACCCCAGAAGAGGTGTGAAGGTGAGTGCAGTGAAATTGTCCCCCAGACAGCTCCAGCTGTCCCCAGAAAGGGCACCCAGACCAGGAGCCTGCCTCTGGCTCCCCGTGATCCAGCTGTTGGCCTGTCAATGGGCCAGCACAGACGGGTTTGGGCAACTGTTCCTTTGGCCAGGGCACTCCTCCCTTCCAAGATACCCCTTGGACATCAGGGAATTCCAGCATGGTTTTGTTGGCACAGAGTTGAAGGCGCATCCAGTGCCACCCGTGCCATGGCAGGGCCACCTCCCACTGTCCCAGGCTGCTCCAGTGTCCAGCCTGGCCTTGGGCACTGCCAGGGATCCAGGGCTGCTCTGGGCTGCTCAGGATGTGTCCCCTGGTACCTGTGATCTCCCTGGGAGAGCTGCCACTGCCCAGGGCAGGGCTGAGCTCTGCGAAGGGACGACTCTGCTCCCTGCAGACCAGTGACAAACCAGCCCTGGAGCGAGTCCTGGGCAGTGCTGGCTTTTGGGGACTTTGGGAACAGCATTTTCCCCAGCACCATGGGAGGCTGGACAGGAGCCCCATTGTGCAGGTGCTTGGACAGTGGTGACATGAGACAGGGGTGACACGGGACAGTGGTGACATGAGACAGCGGTGACACGGGCAGTGGTGACACGGGGCAGTGGTGACACGGGGCAGTGGTGACACGGGGCAGCTCCTGGGTGTGGGTTCATCCAGCCCCAGGTTCCCCCATGAAGGAGCCCTGAGGAAAGAGGCCCTTTCCCGTGTTTACCTGCAGAGCCCAACAGGGACAGCAGAGTAACGAGCCTCAGGACAATTCCAGCTGAGCCTCGGGGACAATTCCAGCTCTGGGTTTGAATCTCCTTCGGGTGAAGCGCTCAAAGCAAACAACAGCTCACCCCAGTGGGACATGGGGTCCCTGCCAGGGCAGGGCTGGAGCAGTGGTGGCTTTGGGCAGGTCTCTGCTCCCTCCACAGCTGGGGGAGAGCAATGGCAGCATCCCTGAACCTCCACGGCACCTCAGGATCCTGGAATCACAGAAGGCCTGGCTTGGAAGGGACCTTAAAGCCCATCCAGCCCCATCCCCTGCATGGGCAGGGCCACCTTCCACTGTCCCTTGGCTGGGGACACCGGTTTGGCTGCAGCTCCCTGGGCAGTGCTGGACAAACCCCTCAGGCACAGTGAGCACACAGAGCCAGCTGTGGGACGGCAGGAAAGAGCTGGGCAAGCAGGGACAAACTCCAGGGCTTCAGCAGGTCCAGCACTGGCTGCCTGGGGCCAGGCTGGGCACAGACCCCAGCTCCCCCCATCCTCCTGCCTGGATCAACCCCAAACCTGCACCTTCCCTCCACCACAGCCCACACCCCGGCCTCAGGCCACTCACAATTAATGCTTAGTTAATTCCAGCTAAATTATCGCTGTCCAGGCAGCATTCCCTTCCATGCCTGTAGTGTACAACCTTCTTGGGACCTGCAGGACTGCTGCCTTCAGTTCTCTCTTTGCTGTATCCCAGGTTCTGTGGTGCCCAGGGCTGCAGCTCTGAGCTCACAGTCAGTGTCACTCAGCTCTGCACACAGCAGGGACACAAAACAAATCCTTCTCCTGCTGCACACCAAGGACACCTGGGACAAGTTTTCAGGCCCCAAAGCACAAACAAGGGTGGGCTGAGGAGAGAGAACAAGAAGGATGGGACTGCATCACCTGGGGCTGCAACTGGACAATTCAACCCCAGTGTGCAAATGGACCAAAACTTAGCAAAGTGTGAGAGCTCCTGATCATTTGTCCATTTTGTGTCCATTTTGTGTCCATTTTGGATCCACCTTGGCTGTTGTCAGAGTCTGTCCAAGGATGTGATGTGCCTCACAACCGCCTCCAGTGACTGAGGACTGAGACCCCAGACTCTGAAAGGAGCCCTGGCCTGGCGGAGGTGGAATGTTGCCAAGTCTCGGAGGACTGGTCTGCATCTCCATGAGAAAGGAGTGCAGGAACAATGGAACTGGTCACAGTGGACTGAGCCAAGGCTGCTTGCCCAAACTGGTCTGTCCATACCAGAGCACGGCACGTACGGTGGCTCCAGCTTTGGCTCTGTGACTCTCCTTTGTCCCAACCTTGACCCAGGTGGCTCCTGCTTTGGCTCTGGGCCCCTTGCTTTGCCTCAGCACAGGTGGCCTCCTGCTTTGGCTCTGTGCCCCTTGCTTTGCCTCAGCACAGGTGGCTCCTGCTTTGGCTTTGTGCCACTCGCTTTGGTCCCCACCTTGACCAACCCATAAAACCCTGGAGACCCCTGCTCACCTTCGTCATCACCCCACTGGAGAAGTTCGTGTCTACGGGCATCTCGGCCTCGAGGACTCGGCCCTCCACGTTGGTAGCTAGAATCCTTTCCCTCTTTTCTATCTTTCTTACTATTCTCTATTTCCTGTCCTCTATAGCATTTCGCTGGCACTAAATAAATGTGCATTTTTGTTGTATTAACTGAGTTGTCCCACGCTGTGTCTTTTGTGCTCTGAGATCCTAAAACGAACCATCAGGTTCCCCGCACATGTTTGCAGACGGTGACAGCCTCCCCTGGGCCAGCCTGAGGCCGTTCCCTCTGCTCCTGTCCCTGTGCCCTGGGAGCAGAGCCCGACCCCCCCGGCTGTCCCCTCCTGGCAGGGACTTGTGCAGAGCCACCAGGTCCCCCCTGAGCCTCCTTTTCTCCAGGCTCAGCCCCTTCCCAGCTCCCTCAGCTCCTCCTGGGGCTCCAGCCCCTTCCCAGCTCCTGCCCTGGACACGCTCCAGCCCCTCCAGGGCTCTGCTGCAGGAGCCACAGCTGGACACAGCCCTGGAGCTGTCACACAGGGGACAATCCCTGCCCTGGGCTGTGCCCACACTGGGGCTGGCAATGCCCAGGGACCATCGGCCTCTTGCCCCTGGGCTCACCTGGGCACACCTGGGCACACCTGGGCTCACATCAGCCACTGTCACCATCTCCAGGCCATTCCCAGCCCCCCAGCCCCTGTGTCCCCTGGAGTCCTGCAGGGAGCTGTGGTGAGCCCGGGGCAGGAGGTGGCCCTGTCCTCTGCACTCCGGGCTGCACCAAGGGGACAGTGCCCTGCCCTGCCTGGGGGATCAGGGGTGGCCCCGGGGTTCATGTGCCCCCAGTGGGGCTGTCCCCAGAGCTGCCCCCGGGCAAGGGGAGCCCCTCCTGCAGGAAGGGGTGCCATGGGCCCAGGGCTCTGTGCCAGTGCCAGTGGATGGCGCTGTCCCCACCCTGTCCCCGTGGGGAGGGTCAGCACCAGGACAGGCCAGCGCTGCCCCTCACCTTCACCGAATGTCCCAATGCCCCTCAGCACGGCTCTGGGGGACCCGCAGGGAGCAGCAGCTCCTCAGCACTCCCAAGGAGCAGAGATGCAGCCCCCGGAGCTCAGACACGGGTGTTGTTACCTGCAGCTCAGCGGCAGCTGAACACCCTGGTGTGTCCCAATTCTGCATGGGCTGGCCCTGGGAATGAGCACCCCCAGGCTGCCGAGCAGCTCCTGCTCACTGCAGCTGTGAGCGGCTGGAATGTCACTGCTTTCACCTCAAACGTCCTGAAATGTCTCCATTTGTGAACCTGGACACAGATGGGAGACGTTTAAAGGGAGCCGCTGCAGCACTGACGTGTCGGGGGTGCATTTCTGTGGTCCATCACGTGCTGCAAATTTGCATGTTCAGAGCACAGAATTCCAAAATGGTTTGGGTTGGGAGGGACCTTCAAATCCCACCCAGTGCCACCCCTGCCGTGGCAGGGCCACCTCCCACTGTCCCAGGGGCTCCAAGCCCCAGTGTCCAGCCTGGCCTTGGGCACTGCCAGGGATCCAGGGGCAGCCACAGCTGCTCTGGGCACCCTGTGCCAGCCCTGCCCACCCTGCCAGGGAACAATTCCTGCCCCAGAGCCCATCCAGCCCTGCCCTGGGCACTGGGAAGCCATTTCCTGGCTCCTGTCCCTGCAGCCCTTGTCCCCAGTCCCTCTGCAGCTCTCCTGGAGCCCCTTCAGGCCCTGGCAGGGCTCTGAGCTCTCCCTGGAGCTTCTCCTCTCCAGGTGAGCACCCCCAGCTCTCCCAGCCTGAATCCAGCTCTTGGAGCAGCTCCGTGCCTCCTCTGGACTGGCTCCAGCGTTTCCATTCCCACCCAGGGTTAAAACATTCCCCCTGTGTGGAGCCGGCAGCTGTTTGGCATCTCGGTGCTGGCACAGACATCACCCACACACAGTGGGAGTAGAGCATTTGTTTGTCACTTCTCTTCCCGGCTATTCCCAGGCCGCAGCTTCTCCCCCGGGATGATTCCGTCCCTCCAGTCCCAGCAGTGATTAGGGAGAGCAGCTTCCTTAAGAGCCTGAAGTCTTTCCGTGCAGGTCCTTTTGCAGGCGGAGGCGCTGCCCGGGGGAGAGAAGCAGCAGCTGCAGGTGCTGTGTGTGCAGCAGGACCAGGCACACTTCAGCCCGGGTATGTACGGCTTTACCTCTCAGCCGGGCTCGGGGCAGCGTTGGGAAGTGCAGTGCCACGCTCTGAGCCGGGCTCCGACTTCAGCCAGCTCCAGGTGGGCTGTGAGAGAATCCACCCAGAAAAGCTGCCGGGGGCAGCGCCAACGGTCCGAGTGGGCTTCGGCTCGGATGGAGCTAATGAGCTGCTGCATCACCTCCGGACATCCCAGGTTTAGTGAATCGCGGGGTCAAGGTCTGCCAGTCACACACCTGCAACCTCCACTGGCTGCCTCGGTTAGGTTAATTACAACAGCGCTAATTACCTGGCTGTGCCCTGGTTAGAGGCACCTCAGACAAGCTGCAGGTGTGACATCTGCCAGTCCTGTCACCCGGGCTGAGCCGCAGTTCCCTGCTCCCAGCTCTGCTCCATCCCTGGTGCTTGCACACACCCCGGAATGGCAAACGGGACTGGGGAGAGGGTGGATGGTTGGGGAATGTCCTGACTCTGCTGAGATCCAGGCTGGGAGCGAGGGAAAAACGCTGGGATGGGTGTGTTGGGGTGAGCTACAGCAGTGGGAGAGCCTGAACCCGGCTGGCTGCACCCTCAGGGAGTTGTGGAGAGCCAGAAGGTCCCCGTGAGCCTGGAGGAGCAGCTGCTCCAGGTGGGATCCCTCACACAGGGCTGGGACGTGGTCCTGGACACCTCTGTGTGTGTGTGTGGGACCCTCCCTAAAGGAGAGCCAGGGCTGGCTGGGCTCTGGGGCAGGAATTGTTCCCTGGCAGGGTGGGCAGGGCTGGCACAGGGTGCCCAGAGCAGCTGTGGCTGCCCCTGGATCCCTGGCAGTGCCCGAGGCCAGGCTGGACACTTGGAGCACCTGGGACAGTGGGAGGTGGCACTGCCATGGCAGGGGTGGCACTGGGTGGGGTTTCAGATCCAGTTTCCATCCCAGCAGCATTATTGGATAACCTGGAGGGCTTTGTCACCCAGGATAAAGTGCAGAAACTGCTGCCCAGAGGATCAAGTACCTCAGAGAGGTGGGAGGGAGGGAGGAGCTGTGTTTTTCCCGAGCTCAGGATTACAGGATCTCAGACATGTTTGCTCTTTTCAAACAAACCATTCTGGCACGAGACACGTTTCCTGCTGCAGTGGCTTGTGCCAGCTGCAGGGTCAAAGCTGCCAGGCTGGAAACAGAGTCCTCTGAGCAATAAAGCATCATCAACACCATCGTCTGGGCAGCGATGTCACAATATTGGCTTTGCCTCATGTGGCCAACAGCAATGACTGAGCCCGGCTGAAAAACCTCTTGGTTTTTATTCCCTGACTGAGCCAGGCTGACAAAGCTCTTGGTTTTTATTCCCTGACTGAGCCGGGCTGAGAAACCTCTTGGTTTTTATTCCCTGACTGAGCCAGGCTGAAAAAGATCTTGGTTTTTATTCCCTGAATGAAGCCAGGCTGAAAAACCTCTTGGTTTGTGTCCCTGACTGAGCCGGGCTGAAAAAGCTCTTGGTTTGTGTTGTGGGGAGGACTCCGGGAGACTTAGAGGAGAGATTAAGCTGTTTTGGGGTCAGGGAAGTCAAATGCCTGGAAAGCCGAGGGGATGAGGTCTGGCCCTTTGGTGTCTTGGCTAAAGCAGAGGGCACAAGTGCCTGAGAAAATTCCATCCCATTCCCAAAGTGGCAGAGCCTGGTTTAAGCCCTCCGTGTCTGTGTCCCCGTTAAACAGGACAAGTCACAGCACTGCTCCTTTTGCCGAGGGCTGGGGGGACACAGCTGGGGCAGGGACCCCGTGGGTGGGGTGCCCGTCCAGAGAGGGGCCCCGGCAGGGTGATTTGGGTTTGGGCTCCAGCAGGAGCAGCCCCACAGCTGGTGCACTCGGGGCTCCAGGGCAGGGAAAGCCTCAGCCCGTGTGCAGGAGCATCAGCTCCCGCAGCAAACATCCCGTGGGCAGCACCTGCTGAGGCTGCAGGGGCACGTCCTGTGTCCCAGGGGGCTCAGAAGGGACACAGCAGCCCAGAACACGCTGGGAGATGAGACCATCTCCACCTGCACAGGTGTGGGGGTGAGCAGAGCCCTGCTGAGCTCATCCTCCCACTGCTCTGCGTCTCCTTCTCCCGCCTTGGGTTTTTATCCTGAGGGGAATAGATGTGCTCAGCCTCGAGGTTGTGGCTGCCCGGGATGGGAGGGGAGGGATGGAGGGGCCAGCCCGGGATGGGAGGGAGCTGAGAGAACCGCCGTGTTCAGGCTGGGACCCTGTGGGTTTGGACAGCTCCTGGTGCACGATCCTCCAGGCGATTTCTCCAGGTGAATCCGGTGTGTCAGCACCGCCTGCTCCTTGCTGCTTTCTGGGGAGAAGCAGCAGGAATATTTTCAGCACGAATGAAGGTGTAGATCCTGCCCACAGCACTCAGGCTCTCCTTGTCCCTCCAGGACAATCCTCTGGAGGTTTCTGTGTTACCTTCAAGCTTCTCCCACCTGAATAAACCCTCAGGAATCGTTATTTTCCTCTGCCTGCCTTCGCAGGCTTCTGTCATGGGCGGATGACAGAAGGAAGACAGAGCAGCAAAAGGGAATTTCAAGATCACGTTTAATGTCCCAGGGCACTGTTTTGCTCCACAAATTTGAAGGAATTTCCTGTGTTGGGCCCAGTGAGGAAAGCCAGGGCTGGAAGCTGACGCTGCTCTCCTTGTTCTCTCCTCTTGCAGCTCGTTTCAGGATGTCAGCTGAGCCCTGGCAAACAACCAACAAAGGAATAAGCCCTTCACAAGCAACAGACTAAAAGCCCTTTGGTTATCCCTGGTGGCACAACCTGAAACATCGATTTCTGCCCCTCATAGGAACTTCCAAGCCACAACAACCCCGTTTATTCTGCATTTCTGACCCATTCCCCCTACTTGGTGGTCACAGAATCCCTGGGGCTGGAAAAGCCCTCCCAGCCCAGGCAGTGCCCCCTGTGCCCACCTTGTCCCCAGCGCAGAGCTCTGAGTGCCACCTCCAGGGGACACCCGCAGGGATGGGCACTCTAAAGCTCCCTGGGCAGTGCCAAGGCCTCAATACCCTTTCCATGGGGAAAGGATGATATGCTGTTTGACCCACCCGAATAACGATGTGAATTCCTGGCTCCTGCAGTGATGCAGAGTCCCCTTCCTATCCCCCGGCTACCTCGGGACTCAAAATTTGGTTTATATTTTTAAACGCAAATGAAGATTCTCCCAGATGGCTTCCGATCCCTTCAACAGGAGCTCCTTCTCCTTCATCCTGGTGGGTGTCCCTGGCCTGGAAGCTTTCCCCACCTGCCTGGGCATCCTTTTCTGCTCGGCCTACGTCCTGGCCGTGGTGGGGAACGGGGCAGTTCTGCTGGTGCTGGGGCTGGACCGGGCGCTGCAGGCGCCCAGCCATCGCCTGCTGGCCATGCTGGCGCTCACCGACGTGCTGATGGTGAGCTCCGTGGTGCCCAAGATGCTGGGCGTGCTGTGGCTGGGCTCCGCCGAGATCGGCGCCGCGGCCTGCTTCGTGCAGATGTTCCTGGTGCACACCCTGACGGCCGTGGAGTCGGGCGTGCTGCTGGCCATGGCCGCCGACCGCTACGTGGCCGTGTGCCACCCGCTGAGGTACCAGGGCGTCCTGGGCGGCCCCGCGGTGACACGGCTGGGGCTGGCCATCGTGCTGAGGGCCGTGCTGGCCGTGGCGCCGCTGTCGGGGCTGGTGACGGCGCTGCCCTACTGCGGGCCACGCGTGGTGCCGCACTCCTACTGCGAGCACATGGCCGTGGCCGGCCTGGCCTGCGCCAGCGCCCGGCCCAGCCGCCTCTACAGCCTGGCCTGGTCCTCCCTGATCGTGGGCATGGACCTGGCTCTCATCGCCGTGTCCTACGGGATGATCCTGAGGGCAGCGCTGGCCAAGGAGTCCTGCCGCAGGGCCCTGAGCACCTGCGGGTGCCACCTCAGCGTGGTGCTGCTCTTCTACGTCCCCGGCATCGTCTCCATTTTCTGCCAGCACTTCTCTGGCACCGTGTCCGTGGGCACACAGGTGCTGCTGGCGGACCTGTACCTGGCCGTGCCCGCCGTGCTCAACCCGCTGGTGTACAGCCTGAGGAGCCGGCAGATCCGCACGGCTCTGCTCAGGGCGCTCCGGCCCAGCAGCGGCTGTGCCTGAGGCGTGTGCCCCTGCTTTTCCAGCTGTGTTTGTCTCCGCAGGGGCAGCCCCAGCTGTGCAGGAGGTGAGCGGCAGCAGGGAGGACTCCGTGCCTTTAATGAGCCCCTGCTCCGTGGCCAGAGGTATTTGGGACTGGCAGCAAGAGCACACACCAGGTCCTCCTCTTTCCCTCCCTCCCCTGCAGGTGACACGGAGCAGCAAGAACCCACCTTTGAGTCTAAAGATGTTCCCAGTGCCAGGAACAGCCCTGTGATGATTTCAGGACTCCAGGTGCATTTGTGCCAATGCACAGATCCTGATCCAAACGGAGAGAGTTGCTCTGTGTTGTCCCCTTCAGTCCCTGGACTATCCCAGGGGTTCTCCCCTCTGGGCCCCTCTTTCATTAGAGGCTGGGAGGATCGTGGCTGAGCCCTGAGCAGCTGTTCCAGGTTTCTGGGTGGATGGAAGCTGACTCAAAACTGAGCTCCTCAAAGCCCCCTGTCCCTGCAGAGTCACAGAATCCCCAAGGGTGTGGGGTGGAAGAGGAGCAGGGGGATGAGGCTGGGGGCTGTATCCGCTGGGTGCTCTGGCACAGGCCGCCCAGGGAAGGGGTGGAATTACCATTCCTGGGGCTTCAAACTGTGTGTGCGCGTGGGGACACGTGTTAGTGGTGGGCCTGGCAGCGCTGGGGGAATGGCTGGGTTTGATGCTCTGAGAGGGGTTTTCCAAACCTCGTGACTCGGTGATTAATGCAAGGATTCCAAAGGAGATCGTCACACTCCAGGTGTTAGCTCTGAAGCAAAGCAGAGGGACAAGTCCCACCC
The DNA here is from genome assembly GCF_009819655.1 of Sylvia atricapilla. Lineage (NCBI taxonomy): Eukaryota > Metazoa > Chordata > Aves > Passeriformes > Sylviidae > Sylvia > Sylvia atricapilla. The sequence continues at coordinate 114,926,569 of NC_089141.1, read as the reverse complement.
TGCCCAGGTCCAGCTGGGGCAGAGCTCCACAGGGTCACCCCCAAAGTCCTGGCAATGGAAGAGCTGGGTACAACATAATTCATTCCTCTGACCTCCTCTGGGTGTCCTGGAGCGACCTGGTGACGTCTGAGAGCCACCACGACACAACAGCCCTGCCCAGAGGGGCTCTGGCTGCCCCTGGAGCCCTGGCAGTGTCCAGGCTGGACACTGGGGCTTGGAGCACCTGGGACAGTGGGAGGTGGCCCTGCCATGGCAGGGGTGGCACTGGGTGGGCTGTGGGGTCCTTCCCAGCCCAAACCATCCCATCATTCTATGAATTCTGCCCTGAAATCACTGTTTGAATCCGCGGCCATGAAGGGGATCTGAAGGACTGGTTCCAGTCACAGCCCAGCGCCGTGTCCACACCGCCACAAATCCCACCCAAAACGTCTTCTTTAAGTCTTCACTTCTGCAATAAAACTAAAGCTCAATGGTCAAACTGGTTTGAATCTGTCATTTTTCACCTCAGACAGATTTTTGCTGTCTGTGGCATTTATCTGACTTTCTGCTGCACCTTCCCTGACATCTCAGAAACCACTGACAGAATGGTTCTGCTGCCCTGAGTGTGCACTTTGTTCCTCTGCTGGATTTGCCCATTTTGGGTTTACACTGCCTGGGGCATGGGAGGTTCTGCTGGGGGCACGGACAGCCCATTCCACGGCATGATCTTGGTGCTGAAAGCCAGCAGAGGCTTCCAGCCCAGAGAGCAGCAGAGCCGTGAATGGAGCTGCTCTGGCCTCCTCCAGTGCCTACTGGAATCATTTCCTCTCTTTCTGCTGAGAGGTGGGATTAAGAGAAAAGCAAAGCAGGCTCAGAACTTTAATGGGTACAAAGACACGTCACCTTTCTAGTGGCTACAGCAGATGTCAACATTCAAACCTAGTCACGGATTGGTTTTGCTATAACTTCCGTGGCAAAAATCACTTCCTTGCAAAACCAGCACACCTGGCAAACACCAGAAAGAGCTTTTAGTTCTGCTGGAGGCAACTTGTGCAGCACATTCCTGTCTGGCTCAGCCAGCAAGGCCAGGGCTGGCAGGGCTGGGAGCAGCCTGGCCCAAGGAAGGTGTCCCTGCCCATGGCATGAGCTGTAGGGTCTGGTCAAACTCAGCCCAATCATTCCATGATTCCACGATCTCCTAGCACATTACAGAGGAGAGGAGCTGAGGGAGAGCTGAGGTGGGATTAAGGTCGAGGTGGGATTAAAATTGAGGAGGGATTAAATTTGAGGTGGGATTCAGGCTGAGGTGGGATTAAAGGTGAGCTAGGATTAAAACTGAGGTGGGATTAAGGCTGAGTTGGGATTAAGGTTGAGGTGGGATTAAAGTTGAGGTAGGATTAAAGCTGAGGAGGGATTAAGGTTGAGGTGAGATTATAGCTGAGGTAGGATTAAAGTTCTGGTGCGATTAAATTTGAGGTTGGATTAAGGCTGAGGTGGGATTAAAGGTGAGGTGGGATTAAAGCTGAGGTGGGATTAAGGCTGAGGTGGGATTAAAGATGAGGTGGGATTAAGGCTGAGCTGGGATTCAGGCTGAGGTGGGATTCAGGCTGAGGTGGGATTCAGGCTGCTCCCCTCTGGCCCTGCTGAGGTTGTTACAGAGGAGCCTGGAGGGGACTGTGCCTTTGGGACTCCCCATCCTGGATACTCCCACTGATGATTCCCGGGGTGATTTATGCAGCCCTGGGGCACAGCAGTTGTTTCTTTCTGGCCATTCCCAAGGTGGAGCTGACGTGGAGAGAGCCAGGGGGGTGCAGGAGGGTGCAGGTGCCCAGCCCAGGGGCTGGGGGGATTTCAGCATCCAGCCTGGAGCCTGCACAGTGTGAGAGAGCCAGGAAAAACGGCAGTGGCTGGAAATTCCTTCTGAAAGTCGTTTTTTGTGCGTTCTCATCAAACCAAACTGCCATTGTAACACTGCGAAATTCTGATTCTCTAAGTAATTTTTTAGGGAAAAATGGGACTAGAGCTTTACAAAGCAAACTACTAAACATCAAACCCTTTAACTAAACCCAGAAATTGCTGCCAAAGAGTTGACTTGTTTCTGATTGTCCAATTAATCCATAGCTAGCTGAACACACATTTCCTGTAATACAAACTACATTTTCAACCATGGATAATGTTCTAAATGCCTTGATACCAGAGCAGGTGTTGGGATGGAAAGGTGCAGAGCTGGGGGCTCACCAGCAGGGCAGAGTTTGCTGGAATGGGCTGGATCATGTCGTGGGGACGTGGATCATGGATTAATGTGGGTCATGGATTAATGTGGGTTATGGATTAACGTGGGTTATGTCACGGGGGCACCAGTGGGGACTGGGGCAGAGGAGGGGGCAGGCAGGGCACTGCCATCCTGATTCGGGAATGTTGGGAAGAACAGAGTGCCCAGAGCAGCTGTGGCTGCCCCTGGAGCCCTGGCAGTGCCCAAGGCTGGGATGGACACTGGAGCAGCCTGGGACAGTGGGAGGTGGCCCTGCCATGGCAGCGGTGGCACTGGGGGCGTTTTAAGATCCCTTCCAACCCAAACCAGTAGTTCTGTGATTCTGGTTCTGACAGTTTCGTTCGGAGGGCTCTGACCCATCTGGTTGTGCCGTTCCCCAGGGGTGTCCCTGAGAGCAGGGGGCAGAGCTCTCTCGGGCTCCTCTGTGGCTCCCAGCCCGGCTGATGAAACCTCTCCCCGGGCAGAAAATGGACTCGGGTTTGTTTGGCAGCAGCTGTTTCCTGCAGCCCGCGTTGATGCCGTGATTTAATTTGATTCCAGCCCTTTCATTCTCCACTGACCAAAGCAGCTGTTAAGCTCCTGGGCTTTCTGCTGGGCTCTGAGTCAGGGCGGCAGCCGCAGCCCATCGCATCCCTGCTCCCCAGGGAACAGCCCGGGAAGTGTCCCCGGTGTCCCAGGGCTCCTGGGAGAGGGGCAGAGCCCACCCACGACCTCTGCAGATGCCTTTCCCTTCGTGGAAATGACCCAAGGCAGCTGCTCTGTTGGTTTTGTATTTCAGCACGGGGTGTTTAACGTCGTTCAAACCCGCCAGTCAAATAAACCTGACATTCAGAAATAAAGTTCTCTGAGCGTCCTTCTCTCGGGGAGGCCGGGACCTTCCTCCTCCAGGCAGAGGACAGATGCCTTTGCTTGTATCTGACTCCTCCACTTTACAGCTGCCGGCTCTGAGCAGGTCACAGAGTCCTGACAATGTCCAAAACAAGCCTCAGTGAGAGAGATGCTGGAACTGGTGAGTGGAGACGGGAAACTGCAGTGCTCTGGGCCTTTAGTTTGTGTTAATTTTATATATTTCAGTTTCTCCAGGGCTCTGCCATAGAGGCTCTGTGGCCAAGAGGAGGCAGGAGAAGGAGAAGGATGGCACGGCCAGGAGCAGACAGACAGACAGACAGACAAAGAGGAGGACAAGCAGCGGGTTATAACCCTGAGGGGGATCAGCACTCGTATTCCTGTCAGCACATGAACGTTCTCCTCCACCTCTGCGTGCCCACAAGCCTGCACTGCCCAATTTCTCCCAGACCCTTCATAATGATTATTTGAGGTCTACAATGCAGACATCTTTCACTTAATTACAGAAAACTACTTAAATCTGTGAAGAGAAAGGAAGAAGAAGGTGAAGAAGAAGAACTTAGACAACGCTTTGAATCTTCCATTTTGGCTTACACACATTGCTATATACTAAAACCTTAAACTTTAGTTTTCACCCTGGGAGGTTACACAATTTTGGGAGCCTGTTCCAAGGTTCCAAGTCAAAGGCAGCACCTGCCCGAGGCTCAGCACTCCTCAGCTCAGAAAGCCTGAAATTTTCAGCCTCCCACATGGTCCCTCACTGCTCCTGTGGCCGTGCTGGGGCTGGCCTGTGCCACTGTGGCCACAGCCACTGCTGCAGCCTCAGCATGGCCACACTGCCTGGGGACAGGCTCTGCCCCCATCACCTCATCACCCTGTGCTAGTGCAGCCCTCAGGGCTGTGCTGTCCCACAGGGCTCAGCTCCAGGGGTCCCACAATTCCATCCTCCTGATCCTTTCCCCAGCTGGGCTCCTCTCTGTGCACCTGCAGACGTCCACTCCCAGCCTGGCTCCTCGTGTCCAGCTGCTGGTGGCTCATTCCTGTCTGATGGCCCCTCCCGTGCTCAACCCCCTGGTTTATGGCATCAAGGGGAAGCAGGAAGGAATCTGCAAACTGCTGGGGCAGCTGGAGGAGCCAGGAGCTCAGCAGCTGCTAAAGCTGGCTCAGATTGAGAGGGACAGAAAAAGATTTCTCCCACCCCAGAAGAGGTGTGAAGGTGAGTGCAGTGAATTGTCCCCCAGACAGCTCCAGCTGTCCCCAGAAAGGGCACCCAGACCAGGAGCCTGCCTCTGGCTCCCCGTGATCCAGCTGTTGGCCTGTCAATGGGCCAGCACAGACGCGTTTGGGCAACAGTTCCTTTGGCCAGGGCACTCCTCCCTTCCATGATACCCCTGGAAATCATGGAATTCCAGCATGGTTTTGTTGGCACAGAGTTGAAGGCGCATCCAGTGCCACCCGTGCCATGGCAGGGCCACCTCCCACTGTCCCAGGCTGCTCCAGTGTCCAGCCTGGCCTTGGGCACTGCCAGGGATCCAGGGCTGCTCTGGGCTGCTCAGGATGTGTCCCCTGGTACCTGTGATCTCCCTGGGAGAGCTGCCACTGCCCAGGGCAGGGCTGAGCTCTGCCAAGGGACGACTCTGCTCCCTGCAGACCAGTGACAAACCAGCCCTGGAGCGAGTCCTGGGCAGTGCTGGCTTTTGGGGACTTTGGGGAACAGCATTTTCCCCAGCACCATGGGAGGCTGGACAGGAGCCCCTTTGTGCAGGTGCTTGGGACAGTGGTGACATGAGACAGGGGTGACACGGGACAGTGGTGACATGAGACAGGGGTGACACGGGGCAGTGGTGACATGGGACAGCGGTGACACGGGGCAGTGGTGACACGGGGCAATGATGAAATAGGACAGTGGTGACACGGGGCAGCTCCTGGGTGTGGGTTCATCCAGCCCCAGGTTCCCCCATGAAGGAGCCCTGAGGAAAGAGGCCCTTTCCCGTGTTTCCCTGCAGAGCCCAACAGGGACAGCAGAGTAACGAGCCTCGGGACAATTCCAGCTGAGCCTCGGGACAATTCCAGCTCTGGCTTTGAATCTCCTTCGGGTGAAGCGTTCAAAGCAAACAACAGCTCACCCCAGTGGGACATGGGGTCCCTGCCAGGGCAGGGCTGGAGCAGTGGTGGCTTTGGGCAGGTCTCTGCTCCCTCCACAGCTGGGGGAGAGCAATGGCAGCATCCCTGAACCTCCACGGCACCTCAGGATCGTGGAATCGCAGAAGGCCTGGCTTGGAAGGGACCTTAAAGCCCATCCAGCCCCATCTCCTGCATGGGCAGGGCCACCTTCCACTGTCCCTTGGCTGGGGACACCGGTTTGGCTGCAGCTCCCTGGGCAGTGCTGGACAAACCCCTCAGGCACAGGGAGCACACAGAGCCAGCTGTGGGACGGCAGGAAAGAGCTGGGCAAGCAGGGACAAACTCCAGGGCTTCAGCAGGTCCAGCACTGGCTGCCTGGGGCCAGGCTGGGCACAGACCCCAGCTCCCCCCATCCTCCTGCCTGGATCAACCCCAAACCTGCACCTTCCCTCCACCACAGCCCACACCCCGGCCTCGGGCCACTCACAATTAATGCTTAGTTAATTCCAGCTAAATTATCGCTGTCCAGCAGCATTCCCTTCCATGCCTGTAGTGTACAACCTTCTTGGGACCTGCAGGACTGCTGCCTTCAGTTTTCCCTTTGCTGTATCCCAGGTTCTGTGGTGCCCAGGGCTGCAGCTCTGAGCTCACAGTCAGTGTCACTCAGCTCTGCACACAGCAGGGACACAAAACAAATCCTTCTCCTGCTGCACACCAAGGACACCTGGGACAAGTTTTCAGGCCCCAAAGCACAAACAAGGGTGGGCTGAGGAGAGAGAACAAGAAGGATGGGACTGCATCACCTGGGGCTGGAACTGGACAATTCAACCCCAATGTGCAAATGGACCAAAACTTATCAAAGTGTGAGACTTCGTGACCATTTGTCCATTTTGTGTCCATTTTTGTCCATTCTGTGTCCATTTTGTGTCCATTTTGTGTCCATTTTGGATCCACCTTGGCTGTTGTCAGAGTCTGCCCAAGGATGTGATGTGCCTCACAACCGCCTCCAGTGACTGAGGACTGAGACCCCAGACTCTGAAAGGAGCCCTGGCCGGGCTGAGGTGGAATGTTTGCCAAGTCTCGGAGGACTGGTCTGCATCTCCATGAGAACGGAGTGCAGGAACAATGGAACTGGTCACAGTGGACTGAGCCAAGGACAATGGAACTGGTCACAGTGGACTGAGCCAAGGCTACTTGCCCAAACTGGTCTGTCCATACCAGAGCACAGCACATACGGTGGCTCCGGTTTTGGCCCTGTGACTCTCCTTTGTCCCAACCCTGATGCAGGCAGCTCCTGCTTTGGCTCTGGGTCCCTCGCTTTGCCTCAGCACAGGTGGCTCCTGCTTTGGCTTTGTGCCACTCGCTTTGGTCCCCGCCTTGACCAACCCATAAAACCCTGGAGACCCCTGCTCACCTTCGTCATCACCCCACTGGAGAAGTTCGTGTCTATGGGCATCTCGGCCTCGAGGACTCGTCCCTCCACGTTGGTAGCTATAATCCCCTTTCCCCTCTTTTCTATCTTTCTTACTATTCTCTATTTCCTCTCCCTCTATAGCATTTTGGTGGCACTAAATAAATGTGCATTTTTGTTGTATTAACTGAGTTGTCCCCCGCTGTGTCTTTTGTGCTCTGAGATCCTAAAATGAACCATCAGGTTCCCCGCACATGTTTGCAGACTGTGACAACCTCCCCTGGGCCAGCCTGAGGCCGTTCCCTCTGCTCCTGTCCCTGTGCCCTGGGAGCAGAGCCCGACCCCCCCGGCTGTCCCCTCCTGGCAAGGACTTGTGCAGAGCCACCAGGTCCCCCCTGAGCCTCCTTTTCTCCAGGCTCAGCCCCTTCCCAGCTCCCTCAGCCCCTCCTGGGGCTCCAGCCCCTTCCCCAGCTCCTGCCCTGGACACGCTCCAGCCCCTCCAGGGCTCTCCTGCAGGAGCCACAGCTGGACACAGCCCTGGAGGTGTCACACAGGGGACAATCCCTGCCCTGGGGCTGTGCCCACACTGGGGCTGGCAATGCCCAGGGACCATCGGCCTCTTGTCCACCTGGGCTCACCTGGGCACACCTGGGCACACCTGGGCTCACATCAGCCACTGTCACCATCTCCAGGCCATTCCCAGCCCCCCAGCCCCTGTGTCCCCCGGAGTCCTGCAGGGAGCTGTGCTGAGCCCGGGACAGGAGGTGGCCCTGTCCTCTGCACTCCGGGCTGCACCAAGGGGACAGTGCCCTGCCCTGCCTGGGGGATCAGGGGTGGCCCCGGGGTTCATGTGCCCCCAGTGGGGCTGTCCCCAGAGCTGCCCCCGGGCAAGGGGAGCCCCTCCTGCAGGAAGGGGTGCCATGGGCCCAGGGCTCTGTGCCAGTGCCAGTGGATGGCGCTGTCCCCACCCTGTCCCCGTGGGGAGGGTCAGCACCAGGACAGGCCAGCACTGCCCCAGGCTGCTCCAAGCCCCAGTGTCCAGCCTGGCCTTGGGCACTGCCAGGGATCCAGGGGCAGCCACAGCTGCTCTGGGCACCCTGTGCCAGCCCTGCCCACCCTGCCAGGGAACAATTCCTGCCCCAGAGCCCAGCCAGCCCTGCCCTGGGCACTGGGAAGCCATTCCCTGGCTCCTGTCCCTGCAGCCCTTGTCCCCAGTCCCTCTGCAGCTCTCCTGGAGCCCCTTCAGGCCCTGGCAGGGCTCTGAGCTCTCCCTGGAGCTTCTCCTCTCCAGGTGAGCACCCCCAGCTCTCCCAGCCTGAATCCAGCTCTTGGAGCAGCTCCGTGGCTCCTCTGGACTGGCTCCAGCGTTTCCATTCCCACCCAGGGTTCAAACATTCCCCCTGTGTGGAGCCAGCAGCTGTTTGGCATCTCGGTGCTGGCACAGACATCACCCACACACAGTGGGAGTAGAGCATTTGTTTATCACTTCTCTTCCCGGCTATTCCCAGGCTGCAGCTTCTCCCCCGGGATGATTCCGTCCCTCCAGTCCCAGCAGTGATTAGGGAGAGCAGCTTCCTTAAGAGCCTGAAGTCTTTCCGTGCAGCTCCTTTTGCAGGCGGAGGCGCTGCCCGGGGGAGAGAAGCAGCAGCTGCAGGTGCTGTGTGTGCAGCAGGACCAGGCACACTTCAGCCCGGGTATGTACGGCTTTACCTCTCACCCGGGCTCGGGGCAGCGTTGGGAAGTGCAGTGCCACGCTCTGAGCCGGGCTCCGACTTCAGCCAGCTCCAGGTGGGCTGTGAGAGAATCCACCCAGAAAAGCTGCCGGGGGCAGTGCCAACGGGTCCGAGTGGGCTTCGGCTCGGATGGAGCTAATGAGCTGCTGCATCACCTCCGGACATCCCAGGTTTAGTGAATCGCGGGGTCAAGGTCTGCCAGTCACACACCTGCAACCGCCCCTGGCTGCCTCGGTTAGGTTAATTACAACAGCGCTAATTACCTGGCTGTTCCCTGGTTAGAGGCACCTCAGACAAGCTGCAGGTGTGACATCTGCCAGTCCTGTCACCCGGGCTGAGCCGCAGTTCCCTGCTCCCAGCTCTGCTCCATCCCTGGTGCTTGCACACAGCCCGGAATGGCAAACGGGACTGGGGAGAGGGTGGATGGTTGGGGAATGTCCTGACTCTGCTGAGATCCAGGCTGGGAGCGAGGGAAAAACGCTGGGATGGGTGTGTTGGGGTGAGCTACAGCAGTGGGAGAGCCTGAACCCAGCTGGCTGCACCCTCAGGGAGTTGTGGAGAGCCAGAAGGTCCCCGTGAGCCTGGAGGAGCAGCTGCTCCAGCTGGGATCCCTCACACAGGGCTGGGACCTGGTCCTGGACACCTCTGTGTGTGTGTGTGGGACCCTCCCTAAAGGAGAGCCAGGGCTGGCTGGGATCTGGGGCAGGAATTGTTCCCTGGCAGGGTGGGCAGGGCTGGCACAGGGTGCCCAGAGCAGCTGTGGCTGCCCCTGGATCCCTGGCAGTGCCCAAGGCCAGGTTGGACACTTGGAGCAGCCTGGGACAGTGGGAGGTGGCCCTGCCGTGGCAGGGGTGGCACTGGGTGGGGTTTCAGATCCAGTTTCCATCCCAGCAGCATTATTAGATAAGCTGGAGGGCTTTGTCACCCAGGATAAAGTGCAGAAACTGCTGCCCAGAGGATCAAGTACCTCAGAGAGGTGGGAGGGAGGGAGGAGCTGTGTTTTTCCCGAGCTCAGGATTACAGGATCTCAGACATGTTTGCTCTTTTCAAACAAACCATTCTGGCACGAGACACGTTTCCTGCTGCAGTGGCTTGTGCCAGCTGCAGGGTCAAAGCTGCCAGGCTGGAAACAGAGTCCTCTGAGCAATAAAGCATCATCAACACCATCGTCTGGGCAGCGTTGTCACAATATTGGCTTTGCCTCATGTGGCCAACAGCAATGACTGAGCCGGGCTGAAAAAGCTCTTGGTTTGTAACCCCGAATGAAGCTGGGCGGAGAAACCTCTTGGTTTGTGTCCCTGACTGAGCCGGGCTGAAAAAGCTCTTGTTTTGTGTCCCTGAATGAGCCAGGCTGAGAAAGCTCTTGGTTTTTATTCCATGAATGATCCTGGCTGAGAAACCTTTTGGTTTGTGTCCCTGAATGAGCCAGGCTGAGAAAGCTCTTGGTTTGTGTCCCTGACTGAGCGGGGCTGAGAAAGCTCTTGGTTTGTGTTGTGGGGAGGACTCCAGGAGACTTAGAGGAGAGATTAAGCTGTGTTGGGGTCAGGGAAGTCAAATGCCTGGAAAGCCGAGGGGATGAGGTCTGGCCCTTTGGTGTCTTGGCTAAAGCAGAGGGCACAAGTGCCTGAGAAAATTCCATCCCATTCCCAAACTGGCAGAGCCCGGTTTAAGCCCTCCGTGTCTGTGTCCCCGTTAAACAGGACAAGTCACAGCACTGCTCCTTTTGCCGAGGGCTGGGGGGACACAGCTGGGGCAGGGACCCCGTGGGTGGGGTGCCCGTCCAGAGAGGGGCCCCGGCAGGGTGATTTGGGTTTGGGCTCCAGCAGGAGCAGCCCCACAGCTGGTGCACTCGGGGCTCCAGGGCAGGGAAAGCCTCAGCCCGTGTGCAGGAGCATCAGCTCCCGCAGCAAACATCCCGTGGGCAGCACCTGCTGAGGCTGCAGGGGCACGTCCATTGTCCCAGGGGGCTCAGAAGGGACACAGCAGCCCAGAACACGCTGGGAGATGAGACCATCCCCACCTGCACAGGTGTGGGGGTGAGCAGAGCCCTGCTGAGCTCATCCTCCCACTGCTCTGCGTCTCCTTCTCCCACCTTGGGTTTTTATCCTGAGGGGAATAGATGTGCTCAGCCTCGAGGTCGCGGCTGCCCGGGATGGGAGGGGAGGGATGGAGGCGCCAGCCCGGGATGGGAGGGAGCTGAGAGAACCGCCGTGTTCAGGCTGGGACCCTGTGGGTTTGGACAGCTCCTGGTGCACGATCCTCCAGGCGATTTCTCCAGCTGAATCCGGTGTGTCAGCACCGCCTGCTCCTTGCTGCTTTCTGGGGAGAAGCAGCAGGAATATTTTCAGCACGAATGAAGGTGCAGATCCTGCCCACAGCACTCAGGCTCTCCTTGTCCCTCCAGGACAATCCTCTGGAGTTTTCTGTGTTACCTTCAAGCTTCTCCCACCTGAATAAACCCTCAGGAATTGTTATTTTCCTCTGCCTGCCTTCGCAGGCTTCTGTCATGGGCGGATGACAGAAGGAAGACAGAGCAGCAAAAGGGAATTTCAAGATCACGTTTAATGTCCCAGGGCACTGTTTTGCTCCACAAATTTGAAGGAATTTCCTGTGTTGGGCCCATTGAGGAAAGCCAGGGCTGGAAGCTGACGCTGCTCTCCTTGTTCTCTCCTCTTGCAGCTCGTTTCAGGATGTCAGCTGAGCCCTGGCAAACAACCAACAAAGGAGTAAGCCCTTCACAAGCAACAGACTAAAAGCCCTTTGGTTATCCCTGGTGGCACAACCTGAAACATCAATTTCTGCCCCTCATAGGAACTTCCAAGCCACAACAACCCCGTTTATTCTGCATTTCTGACCCATTCCCCCTACTTGGTGGTCACAGAATCCCTGGGGCTGGAAAAGCCCTCCCAGGCCAGGCAGTGCCCCCTGTGCCCACCTTGTCCCCAGCCCAGAGCTCTGAGTGCCACCTCCAGGGGACACCTGCAGGGATGGGCACTCCAAAGCTCCCTGGGCAGTGCCAAGGCCTCAACACCCTTTCCATGGGGAAAGGATGATATGCTGTTTCACCCACCGGAATAACGATGTGAATTCCTGGCTCCTGCAGTGATGCAGAGTCCACTTCTTATCCCCCGGCTACCTCAGGACTCAAAATTTGGTTTATATTTTTAAACGCAAATGAAGATTCTCCCAGATTCTTCCGATCCCTTCAACAGGAGCTCCTTCTCCTTCATCCTGGTGGGTGTCCCTGGCCTGGAAGCTTTCCCCACCTGCCTGGGCATCCTTTTCTGCTCGGCCTACGTGCTGGCCGTGGTGGGGAACGGGGCAGTTCTGCTGGTGCTGGGGCTGGACCGGGCGCTGCAGGCGCCCAGCCATCGCCTGCTGGCCATGCTGGCGCTCACCGACGTGCTGATGGTGAGCTCCGTGGTGCCCAAGATGCTGGGCGTGCTGTGGCTGGGCTCCGCCGAGATCGGCGCCGCGGCCTGCTTCGTGCAGATGTTCCTGGTGCACACCCTGACGGCCGTGGAGTCGGGCGTGCTGCTGGCCATGGCCGCCGACCGCTACGTGGCCGTGTGCCACCCGCTGAGGTACCAGGGCGTCCTGGGCGGCCCCGCGGTGACACGGCTGGGGCTGGCCGTCGTGCTGAGGGCCGTGCTGGCCATGGCGCCGCTGTCGGGGCTGGTGACGGCGCTGCCCTACTGCGGGCCCCGCGTGGTGCCGCACTCCTACTGCGAGCACATGGCCGTGGCCGGCCTGGCCTGCGCCAGCGCCCGGCCCAGCCGCCTCTACAGCCTGGCAGGCTCTTCCCTGACCGTGGGCACGGACCTGGCTCTCATCGCCGTGTCCTACGGGATGATCCTGAGGGCAGCGCTGGCCAAGGAGTCCTGCCGCAGGGCCCTGAGCACCTGCGGGTGCCACCTCAGCGTGGTGCTGCTCTACTACGTCCCCGGCATCGTCTCCATTTTCTGCCAGCACTTCTCTGGCACCGTGTCCGCGGGCACACAGGTGCTGCTGGCGGACCTGTACCTGGCCGTGCCCGCCGTGCTCAACCCGCTGGTGTACAGCCTGAGGAGCCGGCAGATCCGCACGGCTCTGCTCAGGGCGCTCTGGCCCAGCAGCGGCTGTGCCTGAGGCGTGTGCCCCTGCTTTTCCAGGTGTGTTTGTCTCCGCAGGGGCAGCCCCAGCTGTGCAGGAGGTGAGCGGCAGCAGGGAGGACTCCGTGCCTTTAATGAGCCCCTGCTCCGTGGCCAGAGGTATTTGGGACTGGCAGCAAGAGCACACACCAGGTCCTCCTCTTTCCCTCCCTCCCCTGCAGGTGACACGGAGCAGCAAGAACCCACCTTTGAGTCTAAAGACGTTCCCAGTGCCAGGAACAGCCCTGTGATGATTTCAGGACTCCAGGTGCATTTGTGCCAATGCACAGATCCTGATCCAAATGGAGAGAGCTGCTCTGTGTTGTCCCCTTCAGTCCCTGGACTATCCCAGGGGTTCTCCCCTCTGGGCCCCTCTTTCATTAGAGGCTGGGAGGATCGTGGCTGAGCCCTGAGCAGCTTTTCCAGGTTTCTGGGTGGATGGAAGCTGAGCTCACTCAAAACTGAGCTCCTCAAAGCCCCCTGTCCCTGCAGAGTCACAGAATCCCCAAGGGTGTGGGGTGGAAGAGGAGCAGGGGGATGAGGCTGGGGGCTGTATCCGCTGGGTGCTCTGGCACGGGCCGCCCAGGGAAGGGGTGGAATTACCATTCCTGGGGCTTCAAACTGTGTGTGCACGTGGGGACACGTGTTAGTGGTGGGCCTGGCAGCGCTGGGGGAATGGCTGGGTTTGATGCTCTGAGAGGGGTTTTCCAAACCTCGTGACTCGGTGATTAATGCAAGGATTCCAAAGGAGATCGTCACACTCCAGGTGTTTGCTCTGAAGCAAAGCAGAGGGACAAGTCCCACCCTGCCCAGGTCCAGCTGGGGCAGAGCTCCACAGGGTCACCCCCAAAGTCCTGGCAATGGAAGAGCTGGGTACAACACAATTCATTCCTCTGACCTCCTCTGGGTGTCCTGGAGCGACCTGGTGACGTCTGAGAGCCACCACGACACAACAGCCCTGCCCAGAGGGGCTCTGGCTGCCCCTGGAGCCCTGGCAGTGTCCAGGCTGGACACTGGGGCTTGGAGCACCTGGGACAGTGGGCGGTGGCCCTGCCATGGCAGGGGTGGCACTGGGTGGGCTGTGGGGTCCTTCCCAGCCCAAACCATCCCATCATTCCATGAATTCTGCCCTGAAATCCCTGTTTGAGTCCGCGGCCATGAAGTGGATCTGAAGGACTGGTTCCAGTCACAGCCCAACGCCGTGTCCAAACTGCCACAAATCCCACCCAAAACATCTTCTTTAAGTCTTCACTTCTGCAATAAAACTAAAGCTCAATGGTCAAACTGGTTTGAATCTGTCATTTTTCACCTCAGACAGAGTTTTGCTGTCTGTGGCATTTATCTGACTTTCTGCTGCACCTTCCCTGACATCTCAGAAACCACTGACAGAATGGTTCTGCTGCCCTGAGTGTGCACTTTGTTCCTCTGCTGGATTTGCCCATTTTGGGTTTACACTGCCTGGGGCATGGGAGGTTCTGCTGGGGGCACAGACAGCCCATTCCACGGCATGATCTTGGTGCTGAAAGCCAGCAGAGGCTTCCAGCCCAGAGAGCAGCAGAGCCGTGAATGGAGCTGCTCTGGCATCCTCCAGTGCCTACTGGAATCATTTCCTCTCTTTCTGCTGAGAGGTGGGATTAGGAGAAAAGCAAAGCATGCTCAGAACTTTAATGGGTACAAAGACACGTCACCTTTCTAGTGGCTACAGCAGATGTCAACATTCAAACCTAGTCACGGATTGGTTTTGCTATAACTTCCGTGGAAAAAATCACTTCCTTGCAAAACCAGCACACCTGGCAAACACCAGAAAGGGCTTTTAGCTCTGCTGGAGGCAACTTGTGCAGCACATTCCTGTCTGGCTCGGCCATCAAGGCCAGGGCTGGCAGGGCTGGGAGCAGCCTGGCCCAAGGAAGGTGTCCCTGCCCATGGCATGAGCTGTAGGGTCTTTTCAAACCCAGCCCAATCCTTCCATGATTCCACAATCTCCTAGCACATTAGAGAGGAGAGGAGCTGAGGGAGATCTGAGGTGGGATTAAGGTCGAGGTGGGATTAAAATTGAGGAGGGATTAAATTTGAGGTGGGATTCAAGCTGAGGTGGGATTAAAGCTGAGTTGGGATTAAGGTTGAGGTGGGTTTAAAGATGAGGTGGGATTAAGGCTGAGGTGGGATTCAGGCTGCTCCCCTCTGGCCCTGCTGAGGTTGTCACAGAGGAGCCTGGAGGGGACTGTGCCTTTGGGACTCCCCATCCTGGATACTCCCACTGATGATTCCCGGGGTGATTTATGCAGCCCTGGGGCACAGCAGTTGTTTCTTTCTGGCCATTCCCAAGGTGGAGCTGACGTGGAGAGAGCCAGGGGGGTGCAGGTGGGTGCAGGTGCCCAGGCCAGGGGCTGGGGGGATTTCAGCATCCAGCCTGGAGCCTGCACAGTGTGAGACAGCCAGGAAAAACGGCAGTGGCTGGAAATTCCTTCTGAAAGTCGTTTTTTGTGCGTTCTCATCAAACCAAACTGCCATTGTAACACTGCAAAATTCTGATTCTCTAAGTAATTTTTTAGGGAAAAATGGGACTAGAGCTTTACAAAGCAAACTACTAAACATCAAACCCTTTAACTAAACCCAGAAATTGCTGCCAAAGAGTTGACTTGTTTCTGATTGTCCAATCAATCCATAGGTAGCTGAATACACATCTTCTGTAATACAAACTACATTTTCAACCATGGATAATGTTCTTAATGCCTTGATACCAGAGCAGGTGTTGGGATGGAAAGGTGCAGAGCTGGGGGCTCACCAGCAGGGCAGAGTTTGCTGGAATGGGCTGGATCATGTCACGGGGACGTGGATCATGGATTAATGTGGGTTATGGATTAATGTGGGTTATGGATTAATGTGGGTTATGTCACGGGGGCACCAGTGGGGACTGGGGCAGAGGAGGGGGCAGGCAGGGCACTGCCATCCTGATTCGGGAATGTTGGGAAGAACAGAGTGCCCAGAGCAGCTGTGGCTGCCCCTGGAGCCCTGGCAGTGCCCAAGGCCGGGATGGACACTTGGAGCAGCCTGGGACAGTGGGAGGTGGCCCTGCCATGGCAGCGGTGGCACTGGGGGAGTTTTAAGATCCCTTCCAACCCAAACCAGTAGTTCTGTGATTCTGGTTCTGACAGTTTCCTTCGGAGGGCTCTGACCCATCTGGTTGTGCTGTTCCCCAGGGGTGTCCCTGAGAGCAGGGGGCAGAGCTCTCTCGGGCTCCTCTGTGGCTCCCAGCCCGGCTGATGAAACCTCTCCCCGGGCAGAAAATGGGCTCGGGTTTGTTTGGCAGCAGCTGTTTCCCGCAGCCCGCGTTGATGCCGTAATTTAATTTGATTCCAGCCCTTTCATTCTCCACTGACCAAAGCAGCTGTTAGGCTCCTGGGCTTTCTGCTGGGCTCTGAGTCAGGGCGGCAGCCGCAGCCCATCGCATCCCTGCTCCCCAGGGAACAGCCCGGGAAGTGTCCCCGGTGTCCCAGGGCTCCTGGGAGAGGGGCAGAGCCCACCCACGACCTCTGCAGATGCTTTTCCCTTCGTGGAAATGACCCAAGGCGGCTGCTCTGTTGGTTTTGTATTTCAGCACGGGGTGTTTAACGTCGTTCAAACCCGCCAGTCAAATAAACCTGACATTCAGAAATAAAGTTCTCTGAGCGTCCTTCTCTCGGGGAGGCCGGGACCTTCCTCCTCCAGGCAGAGGACAGATGCCTTTGTCTGCTTTTATCTGACTCCTCCACTTTACAGCTGCCGGCTCTGAGCAGGTCACAGAGTCCTGACAATGTCCAAAACAAGCCTCAGTGAGAGAGATGCTGGAACTGGTGAGTGGAGACGGGAAACTGCAGTGCTCTGGGCCTTTAGTTTGTGTTAATTTTATATATTTCAGTTTCCCCAGGGCTCTGCCATAGAGGCTCTGTGGCCAAGAGGAGGCAGGAGAAGGAGAAGGATGGCACGGCCAGGAGCAGACAGACAGACAGACAGACAAAGAGGAGGACAAGCAGCGGGTTATAACCCTGAGGGGGATCAGCACTCGTATTCCTGTCAGCACATGAATGTTCTCCTCCACCTCTGCGTGCCCACAAGCCTGCACTGCCCAATTTCTCCCAGACCCTTAATAACGATTATTTGAGGTCTACAATGCAGACATCTTTCACTTAATTACAGAAAACTACTTAAATCTGTGAAGAGGAAGGAAGAAGAAGGTGAAGAAGAAGAACTTAGACAACGCTTTGAATCTTCCATTTTGGCTTACACACACTGCTATATACTAAAACCTTAAACTTTAGTTTTCACCCTGGGAGATTACACAATTTTGGGAGCCTGTTCCAAGGTTCCAAGTGAAACGCAGCACCTGCCCGAGGCTCAGCACTCCTCAGCTCAGAAAGCCTGAAATTTTCAGCCTCCCACATGGTCCCTCACTGCTCCTGTGGCCGTGCTGGGGCTGGCCTGTGCCACTGTGGCCACAGCCACTGCTGCAGCCTCAGCATGGCCACACTGCCTGGGGACAGGCTCTGCCCCCATCACCTCATCACCCTGTGCTAGTGCAGCCCTCAGGGCTGTGCTGTCCCACAGGGCTCAGCTCCAGGGGTCCCACAATTCCATCCTCCTGATCCTTTCCCCAGCTGGGCTCCTCTCTGTGCACCTGCAGACGTCCACTCCCAGCCTGGCTCCTCGTGTCCAGCTGCTGGTGGCTCATTCCTGTCTGATGGCCCCTCCCGTGCTCAACCCCCTGGTTTATGGCATCAAGGGGAAGCAGGAAGGAATCTGCAAACTGCTGGGGCAGCTGGAGGAGCCAGGAGCTCAGCAGCTGCTAAAGCTGGCTCAGATTGAGAGGGACAGAAAAAGATTTCTCCCACCCCAGAAGAGGTGTGAAGGTGAGTGCAGTGAATTGTCCCCCAGACAGCTCCAGCTGTCCCCAGAAAGGGCACCCAGACCAGGAGCCTGCCTCTGGCTCCCCGTGATCCAGCTGTT
Organism: Sylvia atricapilla; assembly: GCF_009819655.1. Lineage (NCBI taxonomy): Eukaryota > Metazoa > Chordata > Aves > Passeriformes > Sylviidae > Sylvia > Sylvia atricapilla. The sequence goes on along the minus strand of NC_089141.1, from coordinate 114,909,091 downwards.
GGCCTGTCAATGGGCCAGCACAGACGGGTTTGGGCAACTGTTCCTTTGGCCAGGGCACTCCTCCCTTCCAAGATACCCCTTGGAAATCAGGGAATTCCAGCATGGTTTTGTTGGCACAGAGTTGAAGGCTCATCCAGTGCCACCCCTGCCATGGCAGGGCCACCTCCCACTGTCCCAGGCTGCTCCAGTGTCCAGCCTGGCCTTGGGCACTGCCAGGGATCCAGGGCTGCTCTGGGCTGCTCAGGATGTGTCCCCTGGTACCTGTGATCTCCCTGGGAGAGCTGCCACTGCCCAGGGCAGGGCTGAGCTCTGCCAAGGGACGCCTCTGCTCCCTGCAGACCAGTGACAAACCAGCCCTGGAGCGAGTCCTGGGCAGTGCTGGCTTTTGGGGACTTTGGGGAACAGCATTTTCCCCAGCACCATGGGAGGCTGGACAGGAGCCTCATTGTGCAGGTGCTTGGGACAGTGGTGACATGAGACAGGGGTGACATGGGACAGTGGTGACATGGGACAGTGGGGCAGTGGTGACAGGGGGCAGTGGTGACAGGGGGGAGTGGTGACACTGGGCAGCGGTGACACGGGGCAGCGGTGACACGGGGCAATGATGAAATAGGACAGTGGTGACACGGGGCAGCTCCTGGGTGTGGGTTCATCCAGCCCCAGGTTCCCCCATGAAGGAGCCCTGAGGAAAGAGGCCCTTTCCCGTGTTTACCTGCAGAGCCCAACAGGGACAGCAGAGTAACGAGCCTCGGGACAATTCCAGCGGAGCCTCGGGACAATTCCAGCTCTGGGTTTGAATCTCCTTCGGGTGAAGCGTTCAAAGCAAACAACAGCTCACCCCAGTGGGACATGGGGTCCCTGCCAGGGCAGGGCTGGAGCAGTGGTGGCTTTGGGCAGGTCTCTGCTCCCTCCACAGCTGGGGGAGAGCAATGGCAGCATCCCTGAACCTCCACGGCACCTCAGGATCGTGGAATCGCAGAAGGCCTGGCTTGGAAGGGACCTTAAAGCCCATCCAGCCCCATCTCCTGCATGGGCAGGGCCACCTTCCACTGTCCCTTGGCTGGGGACACCGGTTTGGCTGCAGCTCCCTGGGCAGTGCTGGACAAACCCCTCAGGCACAGGGAGCACACAGAGCTAGCTGTGGGACGGCAGGAAAGAGCTGGGGGAGCAGGGACAAACTCCAGGGCTTCAGCAGGTCCAGCACTGGCTGCCTGGGGCCAGGCTGGGCACAGACCCCAGCTCCCCCCATCCTCCTGCCTGGATCAACCCCAAACCTGCACCTTCCCTCCACCACAGCCCACACCCCGGCCTCAGGCCACTCACAATTAATGCTTAGTTAATTCCAGCTAAATTATCGCTGTCCAGCAGCATTCCCTTCCATGCCTGTAGTGTACAACCTTCTTGGGACCTGCAGGACTGCTGCCTTCAGTTTTCCCTTTGCTGTATCCCAGGTTCTGTGGTGCCCAGGGCTGCAGCTCTGAGCTCACAGTCAGTGTCACTCAGCTCTGCACACAGCAGGGACACAAAACAAATCCTTCTCCTGCTGCACACCAAGGACACCTGGGACAAGTTTTCAGGCCCCAAAGCACAAACAAGGGTGGGCTGAGGAGAGAGAACAAGAAGGATGGGACTGCATCACCTGGGGCTGGAATTGGACAATTCAATCCCAATGTGCAAATGGACCAAAACTTAGCAAAGTGTGAGACCTCCTGACCATTTGTGCATTTTGTGACCATTTTGGGTCCACCTTGGCTGTAGCCCTGGCCAGGCTCTTGTCCTACCCAAGGTGGATCTTTAAAGGCTGTTCAATAAATACCTACTTTGTTCTCCAGCTCTGTCCAGTCTGTTCCAGCTCAGCCCTCCCAAGGCGTCAGTTCCAACAGTCCTGTTTGGTACCAGCCAAACTCCAGCTCTGGTGGGGGCTGCAGCTGCCACCGGCGCAGCTTTTCCCATTTTACCCCTAAAATGGCATTTCTTAGCCCTAAAATCTGCCTCAGCCACGGGCTGGGATTTGGCCTTTGAGAGGAGAATTTCTCCTTGCCTCGTGCTGTGGGCAGGACCCGCTCCCGCGGGCTGGAGCCGCCTCCGGCAGCGGGAGGGGCTGTCACTGTCCCGGGACAGCCCGGGACTGTCCCTGCGGGGCCACGCGGGAACAAACACGGGCACAAACACGGGCACAAACGCGGGCACAAACACGGGCACAAACACGGGCACAAACACGGGCACAAACACGGCTCCCTCCGGAGAGGGCACCGAGGGAACAGCGCTGTCCCGGCGCCGAGCGGGGCCGCAAAGGCGATAATTACCGGCACAGGTTGGGCAGGGAGCTGCGTCTCCCCGCGGTGCCCCGTGTCCCCGGCGACAGTCCCGCAGCGCCAGCGGCCGGGCGCTGGTGGCGGGTCCCCGGGGGGCATCGGCGGTGACAAAGGCGTGAATTGGCCCCCGGGCAGCGCGGCGCTCAATGCTCCTGCGGCCGGAGCGCAATTAGCGCCCGCTCGTTAGCGCTAATTGGACTCTCCCCGGAGGGGAACCTGATGGAAAAACCGCAATGAGCGAGGTTCAACCGCGCTTCGCTTGGCCTTGGGAAGGGCAGGGAAAGGAGCGACTCGGAGGGACGGCGGCGCCGGGCTGGGGACACTGCTGCCACCGGCACAGTGCCCGGGCAGCGAGGGGACAGGGACAGTGTCCCCGGCCGGGGGAGCTCCGTGCGGCGGGACAGGGACAAGGACAGGGACAGGGACAGTGTCCCTGGCCGGGGGAGCTCTGTGTGGCGGACAGGGACAAGGACAGGGACAGGGACAGTGTCCCCGGCCGGGGAAACTCCGTGCCGACAGGACAGGGACAGGGACAAGGACAGGGACAGTGTCTCCGGGCCGGGGGAGCTCCGTGCGGCGGGACAGGGACAGGGACAGGGACAGTGTCCCCGGCCGGGGGAGCTCCGTGCGGCGGGACAGGGACAGGGACAGGAACAGGGACAGTGTCCCCGGCCGGGGGAGCTCCGTGCCGACAGGACAGGGACAGGGACAAGGACAGGGACAGTGTCTCCGGGCCGGGGGAGCTCCGTGCGGCGGGACAGGGACAGGGACAGGGACAGTGTCCCCGGCCGGGGGAGCTCCGTGCGGCGGGACAGGGACAGGGACAGGAACAGGGACAGTGTCCCCGGCCGGGGGAGCTCCGTGCCGACAGGACAGGGACAGGGACAAGGACAGGGACAGTGTCTCCGGGCCGGGGGAGCTCCGTGCGGCGGGACAGGGACAGGGACAGGGACAGTGTCCCCGGGTCGGGGGAGCTCCGTGCGGCTGGACAGGGACAGGGACAGGGACAGGGACAGTGTCCCCGTAGGGACAGTGGCTCCGTGCCGGCAGGACAGGGACAGGGACAGTGCCCCCGGCCGGGGGAGCTCCGTGCCGGCGGGACAGGGACAGGGACAGTGTCCCCGTGCGGACAGTGGCTCCGTGGCGGCAGCAGGGCCACGCTGGCCCAGCAGTGGCCGGCCCCGAGGCTGCCGTGCCCCACGGCCGGGGGGACACCGGGGAGCTCCGAGGTCCGCCCAAAGCATTCCGTGATTCCGTGGATCCTCTCCAGCAGCACATGGGAGCTCCGGGGCCTCTGCCAGGGGGACTTCGGGGGTGGCTGTCACTGCTGAGGAGTGACCACAGAGCCCAGCAGGTCACCCTGCCCCGCTGCTGCTGCCGGTGATGATGATGATGGTGGCGCTGGCACTGCCAGGCTGTCTGAAGGAACACAATAAATGGAAGGATCAGGCTCTCCCAGCCTGTTCCTGTGCCGAGGGCGAGCAGCCGCCGGGCCGGGCCGGCCTGGGGACACGGCGGTGACACCGGCCACGGCACCAAGTGTGGACCGCAGGAGGCCCCTCCTGGCCGGGAGGCAGCACTGCCACCATCGCTGCGGTGCCACCACCTCGCTGTCACCCCCTGCCGCTCTCTGCCGCGTCCTTGCCACCTCCTGCCACCTCTCTGCACTGTCACCACATCGTTGCGACCCCCTGCCACCTCCCCGCATTGCCATCCCCTGTCTCGCTGTGCCACTCCCTTGCCGCCCCTGTCCCCACCCGGCAGTGTCCCCACTCTGGGGACATGGGGAGTGCCAGCAGCACCCAGAGGGCACCGGCACAGGCTGAGCTTTACAACCAGGGGTTTGCCTGAGGACAGCTCTGACACTGCTCTGGGACCAACCTTCTCTGACCCAAATCCCACCCTGTGCCACCCCTGCCATGGCAGGGCCACCTCCCACTGTCCCAGGCTGCTCCAAGCCCCAGTGTCCAACCTGGCCTTGGGCACTGCCAGGGATCCAGGGGCAGGCACAGCTGCTCTGGGCACCCTGTGCCAGCCCTGCCCACCCTGCCAGGGAACAATTCCTGCCCCAGAGCCCAGCCAGCCCTGCCCTGGGCACTGGGAAGCCATTCCCTGGCTCCTGTCCCTGCAGCCCTTGTCCCCAGTCCCTCTGCAGCTCTCCTGGAGCCCCTTCAGGCCCTGGCAGGGCTCTGAGCTCTCCCTGGAGCCTCTCCTCTCCGGATGAGCACCCCCAGCTCTCCCAGCCTCCGCTGATCCCCTGAGCTCTCCTGCCCTTCAGTCAGGTGGGCTCTGGGCTGTGCCTCACCTGTGGCAGGTCCCTGTGCCCAGCTGGGACTGGCTTAGGGACACTCAGGGCATGGGAACAGCCAGAGCCAGTGTCCAGGAGCCAGGACCAGTGTCCAGGAGGCTTCTGGTGCCGTTGGAGTCACTCTGCTCTCACTGTGTGACAGGACCTTTGGAGTCTCCCACCCTCTGGTGACAATCACAGGGCAGCCCAAGCCAAACCTGGGTAAATGTTTCATGCTGTGCTCTCCCCCCTGCCCGCTGCTGAGGCTCTCAGGGATCCTGTGAGCCGTGCACACAGCAGAGGAGGCTGTGGAGAGCTCAGCTTCCATGGAAACCCGCAGTGAGCTCAGTGAGCTGAGCTCCCGAGTGTCAGCAGCAGCCGCTCTCTGCCGGCCTCGCACGGTGGGAGCTGGGGGTGCAGAGGGGCCCAGCCCGCTCAGAGGCGCCCAGGGACCACCACCGTGGAGAAAATCACAGTTTGGTGGAGGTGACACGGTGTCCAGACGCCCCCGAGCCCGGCACCCGAACGGGGAGACGCTGTCAGAGCCAAGAGCAGAGGACAGACCTTCGGGAAAGCCTCCCCCCTCAGCATCCCTGGTGCTGCCAGAGCTCTCCAGGAGGATCCAGCCAGAGCCCAGCCGCTGGTGGGTTTCCATTTCGGTGTTTCCTCTCAGGGGCTGAGGCTGCAGCACTGGGAGCTGGAGCACAGAGCAAAGGGACAAACGCCCCGAACTGGGGGCTGTGCCTCGGGGCTGAGACCCGCCCTGTGCTGCCAGGGGCACATCCAGCCCTTCCCAAATCCCTGCCTTGGGCCTTGTTTGACACCACATCCTCGCTGTGAGGCCACATGGGCCGGCCCCGCTGTCCCTCTGTCCCTGTGTCCCCAGCAGGGTGGCCGTGGTGGCACTCTCTTGCCCAGGGAGGGAGCCCCACTTACCCAGGGCTGGTGCAACCCTGGCACATCCCAGTCTGCAGATTTTGTGTCAGCTCCTCCTCATCCAGTTCACGTACTCAGGGAAATGGGACTGGTCCAAAGCCAAGGCCCACAGCTGCTGGTCACAGTGTCCCCAAAGGGTCTAAAGGTGCTTCTGCACGTGCTGGGAATGTCCCACCTCACCCACGACACTCACCCAGACCCCTCCCTCCCTCTGCAGCACTTTCACCTCTTCCATCCCCTAATCAGAGTATTTGTTTTGGTTTATGCCAGTTTTTAAGTATTTAATCATTTCCACAGTATCTTTGGTTGGGTTATCTTACTTGAGCCCTCCCCCTGCAGTCAGGAATTTTCCCCAGGGACTTTGGCTCTTTTGTTCTAATTATATTAATGTCATAATTAGCTGTCAGCCTGACTAACCCTAAGCACCCTCTATGTGTGATGTGTGTCTGTGCTTATAAACCCCCTGCCAAATCAGGGCTGGATCTTGCCCAAGCCGTGCTCCTCAGTGACTCACCCCGTAAATCACGGAACGGCAGAGGGTTTGGGCTGGGAGGGGATGGGCTGGGTGGTGTCCCCGGCTTCCATCCTCTCCTTGGGCTGGGAGGGGATGGGCTGGGTGGTGTCTCCAGGTTCCATCCTCTCCTTGGGCTGGGAGGGGATGGGCTGGGTGGTGTCTCCAGCTTCCATCCTCTCCTTGGGCTGGGAGGGGATGGGCTGGGTGGTGTCTCCAGCTTCCATCCTCTCCTTGGGCTGGGAGGGGATGGGCTGGGTGGTGTCTCCAGCTTCCATCCTCTCCTTGGGCTGGGAGGGGATGGGCTGGGTGGTGTCTCCAGCTTCCATCCTCTCCTGTTTTCCACAGGTCCTGGGTTGGTTCAAAGCTGGCTCTTCCCCCATCCCCTCAGTGCAGCCCAGCTTTGGCTGAGCAGGGACACAGGGGCTCTCCTCCGGCTCCTCACACCACTGGATCAAACTTCGGGTTCCTGGAGCCTGGGGCAGACCTTGGATGTCTCTCGGGTGCTGAAGCATTCACACCTTTCCTGGCTGATCCTGCTTTCCACGGCAGCCAGGTTTGCAGGGGAATCCCCAGAGCCTGGAGAGGACCCTGCCCCCAGCTAATTCCCTCAGCAAAAGCATCCCAAGCCTTCCAGCACTCAATTCCTGCCAGGCTGCTGAGCCCGGGCCCAAACTAATGAGCAGTTCCACGTCTCCACACCTCCGAGGTGCTGCTGTGCGTGGGACGAGGTTTGGAGGGGAGCAGGAGAGAGCGGGAGCCACCAGATGAATATTAAACCCAAAGAGCTGCTCAGCAGTATTTTATGCTTTTACTGAGTTTGATTTCAATGCTTGTGGGGAAAAAAAAAAAAAAAATCCTGGGCAGTGCAAGGACTCCAGGGAATGAGCATCTTCCCCTGGCATAAAAGCCTCATTTTTTATGGAGCACAAATGAGTTCTGTGCAGACAGGGAGGGCTGGGAGCACCTTGCTCTATTTGCCAGCTGATATTTCTAAGTGTCCACAGAAAGTTGGGAGGACCGTGAAGCAATGCATAAAAAATTGTAATTTTTTTAATAGGAAAATAGATGGGAAAGGGCCTGGGAGTGGGGGAGAGCTCCTTGTTTTCCTGCTGCATTGCGGCTGCAGAGTTAAGGATCTCCATTAGGCTTTGCTGCCATAAATTAAGAAGCATCAAATACACGGAGATAAAAAGGCAAGGAAAAAAGTCGGAGATCTCACAGTTCCCAGTCAGGGCTCTGAGAGAATTCCCGGGCAGCGCCCACAGCTCCAGTATCACCAGAGGGGGGGATTCCTGGGGCCAAGGGCCAGCCAAGGGCTGCTCTCACCCTGGAGCAGGAGCGACTTCAGGTGACCTTGACAATGGGGCAGAGCCCCAAATCCACCGCGTGAAACCCGGCCAACAGCTGGGGGAGTTCCAAACTTCACGGGGAACAGACAGATCCCAAAGGGAGAAGACCCACAGAGCATCGTCCCTCTCCAGAGGAAACCAGGAGCAGGTTCCACGGGCTGGAGGATCCCCTGGATCCTGGCTGCGGGCTTTGTTCCCGAGGCCAGGCTGAGCTGAGAGGCTCCTGCCCGGGCCGGGTGGCCCTGGGACCGCAGGGACGGGGTCCCATCTGCCCGGACACCCCTCCAGCTTTCCCGTGCCTGGATTCCCCCACCCCAAGGCTCCAGCCCTCTGCTGCTGACCGCCCGGGACAGACACCAGCAGAGGATCCCAGGGCAGCTGCGCCGTGGGGCTGAGCAGGAGGGATGCTGTAGGTCCGTCCTGACAACCAGACAGCTTCACCTTTCCACTCTGGGGTAATTTCCCCGGGAACTGAAGCTGCCAGACAGGAGAGATCCAGCCTCGGGAGCAGCAGAAGCGCACGAAGATGCCCAACGCCACAGGCCTCGGAGGGAAAATCCCGGGAAAGGCTGTGGCACATATGTGTCACACTGCGGATGGACGGTGGGACAGGGACAGGAATCACCCCGGAGGTGGCCGGTCCCGGTGTTCCCACTCCTCCGGCTGTGATGAAGTTCATGGACACGTCCCCCAGCGCTGGAGATGGGATAACTCCCGCCTTCCACAAGTGTCCGGTTCCGGCTGCTGCAGGAGCCCCGGCGGCGCTGGAGCGTGTCCTGGGCAGGGCAGGAGCTGGGGAAGGGCCGCACAATTCCCGGCGGAGCTGGAACCGGGCTGAGCTGGGGAAAAGGGGCACAGCGCCGCCCGGAGACCCGGCGCGGAACTGCGGGAGCCGGGAATGGCCGAGACCGGCACCGGGGACAGTGCTGGGGACAGAACCGGCACCGGGGACAGAACCGGCACCGGGGACAGTGCTGGGGACAGAACCGGGACCGGGGACAGTGCTGGGGACAGAACCGGGACCGGGGACAGAACCGGGACCGGGGACAGTGCTGGGGACAGAACCGGGACCGGGGACAGAACTGGGGACAGAACCGGGACCGGGGACAGAACCGGGACCGGGGACAGTGCTGGGGACAGAACCGGGACCGGGACCGGGGACAGTGCTGGGGACAGAACCGGCACCGGGGACAGGACCGGCACCGGGGACAGAACCGGCACCGGGGACAGTGCTGGGGACAGAACCGGCACCGGCACCGGGGACAGTGCTGGGGACAGAACCGGGACCGGGGACAGAACTGGGGACAGAACCGGGACCGGGGACAGAACCGGCACCGGGGACAGTGCTGGGGACAGAACCGGGACCGGGGACAGAACTGGGGACAGAACCGGGACCGGGGACAGAACCGGGACCGGGGACAGTGCTAGGGACAGAACGGGGACCGGGACAAGGGCCGGGGTTCCTGTGCCCCCCCGGGCAGGTGACTTTGGGGCCAGGCACGTTCGGGTGTCATTGCCTGTTGTCCCCAGTACGCGGGGACGGAGGTTTTGGCAAAGCACAACCTGCGAGGGCTCCCCCACCCCCAGCTCCGCCCTCGCATGTGTTTTGTTTAGATAAAAGATAAATCCCGCAGCACTGGGAACCCTCTGCTGGTGCCAATTCCTTGCTGTGCCCACAGCGTTTTCCCTTTCTCGGCTTTTCAGAGCCCGGGGTGCCCAGCTGGGCAGGTCCAGCTCCCACCGGGCACCCCGAGGCCCCCGAACAAAACCCAGCTGTGCCTGGACACTCCGTGCCCTCTGTCCTTCCCCTGCCACCTCTGTCCTTCCCCGGCCACCTCTGTCCTTCCCCGGCCACCTCTGTCCTGCCCCGGCCACCCCGCGGCCCTGCACAGCCCCCAGGAGCACAGGGCCAGCTCGGGAGGGGACACAGAGATGCAACACCTGAGCTGCTCCTGCCCTTCCAGGGCTTTGGGATTGACCAGATAATTGGCACTCGGCTTCCCCATCGGAGCATGTGGTCAGTTGTCAGCTGTTTATTGTTGGGGGCTTGCCGCAGAGGCTGCCCGAGGGGGTGGTCGGTGTGTTGGAAAAGGAATAAAGAGGAGAAGTCAATGGGATGGGAAATTCAGCCTCTGCCTCAGCTGTGCCCTGGCTCAGCTTCATGGACCCGTTACAGGTGGCATTTTGAAGAGAGGTGGAGGCTTTGGACAAGGCATGGAGAGATGGGACAAGGAACGGCTCCCAGTGCCCAGGGCGGGGCTGGATGGGCTCTGGGACAGGAATTGTTCCCTGGCAGGGTGGGCAGGGCTGGCACAGGGTGCCCAGAGCAGCTGTGGCTGCCCCTGGATCCCTGGCAGTGCCCAGGTTGGACACTGGGGCTTGGAGCACCTGGGACAGTGGGAGGTGGCCCTGCCATGGCAGGGGTGGGATGGGATGGCATTTAAAAGATCCTTTTCAAGTCCAAGGGTTCTGTGATTCCATACCAGTCTGGCCCAGTCCCCCTCCTGTCTGGGGGATCAGCAGCTCCAGCTGGCAGCTGAGAACACTGAGGAACTGCCCCCGGCCTGGCATGGACAGAACTACAGGTAGAACCCCCGGCAGAACCCCGGGGAGAACCCGAGGTAGAAGCCCAGGTAGAAGCCCAGGCAGAAGCCCAGGTCCTCCTGCTGGCACAGCACAGGACATCAGTCTGTTCTCTTCGTTACCTTTCAGCTCTGCATTCGGTGGGAGGTGGGGAGATCTGGGCTCTGGTGGGAATCTGTCCCTGCTCAGTGTCAGCTGTGGTGACATCCAGAGAGCCACGGCCAGCAGAGACACGGGGCTGGTGTCAGGCACAGCCCTGAGCTCCTGCATGGTGCAGGAACCAGCTGCTGCAGGTTTTGGTGCGGGAACCAGCTGCAGGTTTTGGTGCAGGAACCAGCTGCAGGTTTTGGTGCAGCTCTCAGCACAGGACTCCCCACACCAAGAGCTGCAGCCAAAAATGATGGCACAGCTCGGCTGGGGAGTGTCACATGTGACCAACTCCCACCCGACAAGAAAGTCATGACTTAGAGCTTCCAGAAAAAGCAGCATGGCGCTGCTCAGTGTAATCACAGAGTGGTTTGACTGTTTTGATTAAAAGCCATCTCAGTCCAGTCCCCCTGCCGTGGACAGGAACACCTGCCCACATCCCTGTAGAGACGGGCCGGGAGAGCTGAAAGGGTAGGAGTAAGAAACTCCCGGGGTTTGATAGTTTATTGATTAGGAATGAATTCCAAGGCCCTTGGTGGGGCGCTGACGCCCCTCTAGTCGATGTACCTCACCGACACCAGCGGGCTGGCGAAGTGCACGTGGCGGCTCTGGCGGCGCTGCCGGTGTCCCGTCCACCAGCCCACCACGACCTGCCTCACGGAGGAGCAGAGCTCCAGGAGGCCGCATCCCGCATCCCTGCCGTGCTCCCTGGCCTGGGCCGCCTGCTGCCGGCGCCGGGGCGCTGACCCCGCCGCCCTGCCCCGAGCAGCGCCGGGAGAGCTGCTGCGGCTGCTCCGTGCCGTGGGGCCGGAGCTCCGCGCCTCTCCGGGGAGGAACCAGGCGATGGCCGTGGAGCTGCTTTCTTGTTGCAGCTCCAGGAAGCTTCTGGTGCCTCGCCTCTTGGCCTTGGCCGTGTCCCTTCTGGCCGTGCCCGCCCTGGGCCGCGCCTCCCCGGAGCCCCGCGGGGACTCTTTGCCCCCCAGCAGCCCCGGCTCCGTGGGCACCTCAGTCTGGGCCGCCCGGCAGCCCCGGGGCATCCTCGGCCACTGCGGCGGCCGTGCCTCCGTCTTCCCGTGGTGCTCCTCGGGGAGCGCCGGGGAGCTTTGGGTGAACCTCGGGTGAAGGTCTCGGGGCGCCCCATGGTACCATCCCTGGAGCTCCAGGTCACCGGCCCAGGCCGGTGAACAGATTCCCCGGGGAATTTGGGGTCCCGGTGGGGGGAATCGAAGCCTGGTGGGGCGGCAGAGGCTGAGGCTGTTGTCTGCCAGGACAGGTTGTTGTGCCGGCACCGTCTGCTCCTGGGGGGCCCTTTTATAGCCTGGAGTGACATCATGGGACAGCCAGAAGCCTCTTTGTGACAGCGTGGGGCACTCAGAAAGCCCTTTGTGACACTCAGGAGCCCACGGGAGAGCCCTCGCTGCCTTGGGCACAGGACTCTCAGAAAGAAACTTGTGAAATAGAAAAAATCACAAAATTTGGAGGGCAAAACACAAATAAGAAAAGAGAAAACAAAAAGAAGTGATGTGATGGGGAGAGGCTGTCCAGGGCACAGCGACCACCAAAGGAGGAGTTCCGGATTCCCAGGAGGAAGGCAGCAGGAATGGAGAGGGATGGCCTCGGGAAGAAGGGACAGCAAAGCAGGAGGGGACAAGGATGTCCTCAAGTCCTGCAGGGGAAAAAAAAAGAAGGGGAAAAGCCCCACCAGAACTTCATGTGGCTACTGCTGCCGAAAGACAGTAAAACTTACTTTTACAAATAATACCCGTGGGTTGGGTCGGGGTACTTTTTTTGTTTGGTTTTGTTTTCATTGCTGAGAGGAGAAGTTGAGACAAACAATGCGGAAAAGTGTGAGGTGCCGAGAGCTGAGCCCTGGCAGGGCCGGCTCCCGGCCGGCCGAGGCTCCCGGTGCGGGCAGGAGGCGGCTGCGCTGTGGCCTGTGGCCGCACGGCCCCGCGGGGTCCCGGTCCTTCGGCTGCTGCGGCTCCCGCGGCCGGCGGCGGCTCAGCGGCGGCGGCGGCGGCCCGGAGGGAGGCGGCGGCTGCACCAGGCCGCCAGGCAGCCCCCGAGGCGGGCACGGAGCCTGCCCAGGGCCCGGCACGGCTCCCGGCACGGCTCCCGGCACGGCTCCCGGCCCGCGGGCGCGGCCGGCGGCGGCACCGGGCCCCACCACGGGTCGGCGCTCGGGATGCCGAAGGCCGGCCCCAGCGAGCTGCCGCTGCTGCTGCTGCCGCTGCCCTCCGAGCCCCGGGCGATCAGCACGGCCCCGGGGACGAACCAGGCCGCGGCCGTGCCGCCGCCGCCGCGCTCCGGCCCCGGGGAGCCGCCGCCGCCCCGCGGAGCCGCCGCCGCGCCCTCGTCCCGCCGCGCCTCGCCCGGGCCCGGCCGCTGCTCCCCGGAGCCCCCGGGCGCCTCTCGGCCCCCCAGCAGCCCCGGCTCCGCGGGCACCTCCGCCCGGGCCGCCCGGCAGCCCCCGGCCACCCTCGGCCGCTGCCGCAGCTGCGCCTCCAGCTCCTTGCGGTGCTCCTCGAAGAGCGTCTGCGAGTCCCGGCAGCTCCGGATGAACCTGGGGAAACGCCTCCCGGAGCTCATGGAACCGCGGGGGGACCTGCCGTGGGGCAGTTCCCTGCCTGTTGATCTCCGTGTCCTGTCCACGTCGCTCTGCCCCTCCAGCTGGCCTCTCCCTGCACTCGGATGCTTTGAGTTCTGACGGATCCTCTGCAGGAACCACAAAAGGGTGAGACAAGAGCAGCTCCCCAGAAGGCTGCACTGTCCTGCCGTGCATGTCACACCAACACACCTCAAGCCCAACACGGCCCAGCTCACACGGCAGATCAGAGGCCACCTACCCAAAGACACTTGTCCCGTAGCATGACAGTGATCAAGATGAGCTGCAGCACCAGCATTGTGATTGCCACCAGCTCACCCATGGTGAAGATGTTGAGGAACCCCATGGCACTGTCCTTGTCACCAGCGCAGGCCAGTGAAGGGGTTCCCCAGTGACCCGTGGGGCCCCAGGGAAGGGGCCTCAACCCTGCTGGGGTGGCAGAGGCCCTGGTGGTGCCAGTCTGTGCCAATGGTCCCTTTTATACCCCAGCAGGTGGGCAGAGACCCCTTTGTGACAGCAGTGAGGGCCCCTGTGTGACATCACAGGGCAGGCCGAGACCCCAGTGTGACATCGGGGTGCCCCTTGCCAAAGGGGACGCGCCCAGGTGCCCGGTGTCCAAGTGGAGCCATGGGGCGCCCCAGGAGCACACGGGTGGGGGCCGGGCCGCTGCAGCCCCCCACGGCAGCTCCCCCCGCGGTTCCGTGAGCTCCGGGAGGCATTTCCCCAGGTTCATCCGGAGCCGCCGGGACTCGCGGACGCTCTTCGAGGAGCACCGCAAGGAGCTGGAGGCGCAGCTGCGGCAGCGGCCGAGGGTGGCCGGGGGCTGCCGGGCGGCCCGGGCGGAGGTGCCCGGCCCTGGGCAGGCTCCGTGCCCGCCTCGGGGGCTGCCTGGCGGCCTGGTGCAGCCGCCGCCTCCCTCCGGGCCGCCGCCGCCGCCGCTGAGCCGCCGCCGGCCGCGGGAGCCGCAGCAGCCGAAGGACCGGGACCCCGCGGGGCCGTGCGGCCACAGGCCACAGCGCAGCCGCCTCCTGCCCGCACCGGGAGCCTCGGCCGGCCGGGAGCCGGCCCTGCCAGGGCTCAGCTCTCGGCACCTCACACTTTTCCGCGTTGTTTGTCTCAACTTTTCCTCTCAGCAATGAAAACAAAACCAAACAAAAAAAGTACCCCGACCCAACCCACGGGTATTATTTGTAAAAGTAAGTTTTACTGTCTTTGGCAGCAGTAGCCACATGAAGTTCTGGTGGGGCTTTGGCCCTTCTTTTTTTTCCCCTGCAGGACTTGAGGACATCCTTGTCCCCTCCTGCTTGGGTGTCCCTTCTTCCCGAGGCCATCCCTCTCCATTCCTGCTGCCTTCCTCCTGGGAAACCAGAACTCCTCGTTTGGTGGTCGCTGTGCCCTGGACAGTCTCTCCCCATCAGTCCCGGGGAGTCCCTTCCCTTCCCTTCCCTTCCCTTCCCTTCCCTTCCCTTCCCTTCCCTTCCCTTCCCTTCCCTTCCCTTCCCTTCCCTTCCCTTCCCTTCCCTTCCCTTCCCTTCCCTTCCCTTCCCTTCCCTTCCCTTCCCTTCCCTTCCCTTCCCTTCCCTTCCTTCCCTTCCCTTCCCTTCCCTTCCCTTCCCTTCCCTTCCCTTCCCTTCCCTTCCCTTCCCTTCCCTTCCCTTCCCTTCCCTTCCCTTCCCTTCCCTTCCCTTCCCTTCCCGGGGCTGGGCAGGGCTCTCTGAGGGGCCAGGTTGCCCTGTGACAGTGGCTGCCATGGGACAGTGGCTGTCACGGGACAGTGGCTGTCACGGGACAGTGGCTGTCACCGCCTGGGCTGGGTGGGCACGGAATGGACCCGGGCACTGCCCTGGGCAGGGTGGGCAGCAGCTGCGGGGCTCTGCTGTGCCCTGCCCCCGGTCCCGTGGGAAGCCCCACACCCCTCCCCATGGGCAGCCCCCCTCAGGGGCCTGATCCCTCCATCCCTCCCAGGGCCACCCTGGTCCCCGCCAGCGCCCTTGTCCCAGGCAGCAGGGGCAGGACACGCGTTCCAGGCTTTATTTCCAGCCGGATGGATTTCTCGGGTGCGGGATGCCACAGGGGGATGTGGGTGCCCACGCTGGCACGGTCGGACAGGGGCTGGGACCCCTCGGCCCTGCAGCTGGGGGGGTCTCACTGCCGGGCACCTTGTCCCCAGCGATGGCGCAGCTCCTGCCCCGCAGCTCTGGGGGGACCGGGGGCGTTGGTGTCACCCCCATCGGGCACCCGCGGCCAGCGCCGTCCCCGGGTCCGCAGGGCCTCAGGCAGCGTTGCCCAGGACCAGCACGCTCATGAGGAACACCATGAGGAAGAAGACCCACATGAAGAAGCGGTCCATGACCTTGGCCACCTTCTTCCACTCGCCGGTGCGGCGCTGGTTGGCGCGGTGGCGGCGGAAGCAGGCGGCGATGTAGCCGACGTCGCTGAGCAGGGCGCGGTGGTGGCACAGGCAGTGGTCCCAGGGGCAGCCCCGCTCCTCCGTGCCCGCCCGCCCTTCCCCGGGGCTGTCCCCCGGTGCCCCGGCGTGGCCCCGCTCTGCCCGCCCGCCCGGGGCGCTCCGCGGGCTCCGGCAGCCCTCGCCCACCTCGGAGACGCAGCAGAGCCGCGCCATGTGGTGCAGGATGAGGCGGCGCGCCCAGGGCGGCACGGCCCGCGCCCCCGGCCCGCAGTGGTGCACGTTCATGATGAAGATGGTGAGCGCCGTGGAGGCCGTGATCATGGTCATGGTGGCGATGTAGTACTTCCCTGTGGGGACAGCGGGCACTGGCGGGGGCACGGGGGTCCTGCTCCCCTCCCCGCCAGCGCAGCCCTGCCCCAGCACCGGCCCTGCCCCGCACGGACCCCGGCCGGGGCTCACCGATGAGCGGGACGCTCTCCGAGGGGGGCATGCTCTCGGCCACCAGCAGCTGGAACACGGTGAGGGCCAGCAGCACCGTCACCCCCAGCGACACCTTCTCCCCCGAGTCGGCGGGCAGGTAGAAGCCCAGGGGCGCCAGGAAGGAGACCATGATGCAGGGCAGGAGCAGGTTGAAGACGTAGAAGGAGGCGCGGCGGCGCAGGAGCAGCGTGTAGGTGACGTCGGGGTAGGGCTCGGAGCAGCAGCCGTAGGTGATGACGTTCCTGGTGGCCGGCATGCCCAGCATCTCCCACTCCACGTTCTCCACGAAGTCCGTCAGGTCCCCGGTGTCCAGCTGGTTGCGGAGGTCGATCTGGTTCCCGTTGTGGGTCCAGGAGCCGAAGGTGAGGCGGCAGCGCTGCCCGTCGAAGGGGAAGTAGGACACGTCCACCTTGCAGGAGCTCTTGGTGATGGCGGGCGAGTCCCACATGATGTGCCCGTCGGAGCGCAGCACCACGTTGGTCTCCATGGAGCCGCCGAAGTGCTCGTCGGCGCTGGGCAGGGAGGGGCGGCCGTGGGGCCGCGTCCCCTCCCCGCGCCACCCGCAGCCCCTGGCTGTCCCCTGGCTGTCCCCTCGGTGCCGGGGGGTCAGGCCCAGGCACACCGGGCTGCTGCCAGCCTCCCCCGCCCCCCGTCCCCTGCGGGTCCCCGCTCCGGGACCCTCCTGCTCCCACCCCGAGGCTGGCGATGCCCCGTGCGGCGCCCCCAGCCCCGGCCGGTGCCCCCCGGCTCCGGGAGCAGCCGCGGGGCCGAGCACAACCCACTTGTTGTAGAGGATGATGTCGGGCCGCCAGACGTAGCTGCTGGGGATGCGGATGCTGTCGATGCCGCCGTACTCGTCCTTGTCCCAGGTGAGGTGGGCGTCCAGCCAGGTCTGGCGGACCCACAGGTAGGTGGTGAGGACCTGGTTCCTCTCGTCCTGCCGAGGGCAGAGGGTGGGTGTGGAGGGAAGGACCGCGGTGCCGCCCCCCTGCCCTCGGCCCCCAGCCCAGTGGCCTCTCGGAACGCCCCGCGGAGCTGGGCTGGATCCGAGGGGGTCGCGCTGCTTTTTGGGGGGAACCGAGCTGTCTGCAAAGCGGCCTGAGCTGCCTCGAGGGCAGCAGGCCGCTTTGGGGGGATCCGGGCTGGTTTCGAGGGCTGTCAGCGCGGGGCCCGTGCGGGGAGCGGAGCGGTGCCCGGGCTCACCATGTCGATGATCTGGGACAAGGTGACCTGCAGCGTGACGTTCAGCGCCCGGTCCGTGTCCTCCACGGGGCGCAGGGCGCTGGAGTAGTTGGCGAAGAGGTCGTGGAGCAGTTTGTAGGCTAACCTGCCCTGCGCCCCCCGGCAGCCTGCGGAGACGCGGAGCGGGCGCTTGCAGGGGCCGGGGCGCCGCCGGAGCCCTCCCGAGGGATCCCCAGGACCGGCCGCGGGAGGGACAGGGCAGCACGGCGGGACCCCGTCCCTCCTCCCCGCCAGCGCCATCCCGGGATCCGCCGTGTGCGGGGGAGGCCGCTCCAGGGATCGGAGCCGCACCCGGAGCGGGGTCCGCGCCCCTCGAGCCCGCTGCTCACCCGGGGCCGGGAGGACGCCGGCGAGGCAGAGGGCGAGGCACAGGCGAGCTCCGGGCTCCATCCCGCCGCAGCTCCGGGGACACGGGGGGGCCGGGTGACGTCAGGCCGGGGACAGGGCGGGGGGGCGCGGCCCCCGGGCGCCCACGGCGAGGGCTTACGGTGGGTGACCCCCGCGGGTCCCGGCTGGGAGGTGGCAGGGGCCGGGATGGGCTCCGGGGCAGCCGAACGCCTTTGGGGACCGGTTTGGGAGGCGCTGGTGGCGGCTGCCCAGCACCTGCCCCGGCCCCGGGGACACTGCCCCAGCCCCGGGGACACTGCCCCAGCCCCGGGGACACTGCCTCAGCCCCGGGGACACCGCGGCACCGGGGACACCGCGCCCGCGGCACCGGGACACCGCCCCAGCCCCGGGGACACCGCCCCAGCCCCAGGGACACCGCGGCGGGGCAGGAGGGCGGCCGGTGCAGCCCTGGAGTGGGGTGACCCCCGTGCACAGCAAGGGACGTCCCGCTCTCCGGGCTTAGGACAGCAAGGGAAGGGAAGAGGCAGATCATTCCCGTTCGGTGAGACAATCCCGAGAGGTTGAGGGGCACAAGACGTGGGACAAAGGAGCTCGGGGCAGCGGCGCCCGGCACGGGGCTGCCGGAGCATCTCCCGGCTCCAGCCCCGGGGAATCCGCCGCCTCCTCTCCCCGGCGCCTCCTGGCACCTTTCCCACGCCGAGCCCCGGCGGCAGATGCCGAGCGGTTTTGAGGCCGGAGGTTTTGTTTCCAGGCGGTGAATTATTCATCCCAGCCCGTCCGGGCCGGAGCCGCCGGGGCCGCTCAGGCCCAATTACAGTAATGGAAGGAGGCAAAGCCGCGGTGACCCGGCCCCTGCACAGCCAGTGTCACCTGAACGTGCCACCGGCCGGGGACAGGGACACCTCCCACTGTCCCAGGTGCTCCAAGTGTCCAGCCTGGCCTTGGGCACTGCCAGGGATCCAGGGGCAGCCACAGCTGCTCTGGGCACCCTGTGCCAGCCCTGCCCACCCTGCCAGGGAACAATTCCTGCCCCAGATCCCATCCAGCCCTGCCCTGGGCACTGGGAAGCCATTCCCTGGCTCCTGTCCCTGCAGCCTTGTCCCCTCTCCTGGAGCCCCTCCACTACCGAAAGGCCACAATCCCTTTTACCTGGATTCCCCACACTCTGTCCTGGAGACAAGTGACTTTTCCTCACAAGATTCTGAAGGGATCTACCCTGACGGCCAGCGAAGGTAGGGTGGGATTCTATCAGCCGCTCCTGGGCTGTCCTTTCCCCCCACCCAACCAGCCCAACCTCCCCGGGGTGACACGGCAAAGGACACACACCTACAAACCCAAACCCTGCCTTAAAAAGCAAAGGAAGCCATAGGAGTACTATAAACATTTTATTTATCGTTTTCAAAAAGACAGGAAAATAATCTAGAGCATTTATTTATATTTTTTCGATAAAAACCTTTCGATACTCCTCATGCATGAAGACCTTCCGTGCGCACGGGGCCAGGCGCCGCGGGCCGAGCGCGCTTCCCGAGGAGCAGCTCCCGCGGGCTGCCGCTGCCACAGCCCCACCCCGCTCAGTCCTGGTCACTCCGGGCAGCGGTCAGTGCGCGGCCAGGGCCAGCTCCCGCAGGTAGGCCTGCGTCAGGCCGCGCAGCTCCTCCAGGGCGTAGTCCTCGGGCATGGGCAGGCGGCCGATGTGCGGCGCCAGCAGGCGCAGGGGCACGCGCGGCTCGGCCGCCTCGGGGCCGGCCTCGGGGCCCTGCTGCAGGCTCAGCACCGCCCGCAGCACGTTGGCCACGCGCTTGGCCATGTCTGCAAGGGAGGGACAGAGGTGGCTCTGACTGCACTCGGAGTGTGGCACGGCAAACCCGCCAGGAGCCCCATTGGGGAGTGAGGGCACCGGGACCACGCTGTCCCCTCCCTGTCCCCTCCCTCAGCACGGGCACTGCGGCCACAGGGGCACAGGAAACAGCCTCAGCCTGGCCCAGGGACGTTTATGTTGGATACTGGGGAAAATTTCTTCCCCCAAAGGGTTGAGGCGGCTCAGCCTGGAGAAAAGGAGGCCCAGACCTTCCCACTCTCCTCCACTCCTTGGCAGGAGGGGACAGCCGGGGGGTCAGGCTCTGCTCTCAGGGACAGGGACAGGAGCAGAGGGAACAGCCTCAGGCTGGCCCAGGGGAGGCTCAGGGTGGATACTGAGAGAATTCCTTCCCAGACAGGGCTCTGCAACCCTGGCAGAGCTGCCCAGGGAGATGGTGGATTCCCATCCCTGGAGGGATTTCACAGCTGTGTGGATGTGACACTTGGGGACATGGATCAGCACTGGCCTTGGCACTGCTGGGGAATGGCTGGACTCAATCTGAAAGGCCTTTTCCAACCCAAATGAATCTGAATCTGGGATACAGGTGCAGCCCAGGCGTGGAAGTGGCTGTCCCAGGGAGCTGCTGGACAGGGGTGTCACCATACCTGACTGAGCCAGGCGGTCCTTGGCGTTGTGGCACTGCAGCTGCTCTATCCTGTTGCACAGGGATGTCACTTTGGTGTGTAACCGCTCCAGCTCGTAGGTGGAAACATCCAGCTGGAAGCAAACAGCAGTCAGCTCCAAGGCAGCACAGCAGAGCCAAACTCACCCACCAGGTGACACTACACCCAAACCTGCCTCAGTTAACACCATGGCAGGGAGAGGAGAAGCCTGGACAGGAATTTGGGGGAATGGACAGAGAGACTGCCGTGTTTGTCCCATCCCTTTCACTTGTCACTGTCACACACCCACAGAGCACATGTGCAGGGCACAGCCCAGCCCTTGCTGTGACAGCAGACAGCCCAGTTTTAGAGATGCCCCATGTCCTGTTTGAAGTGTCTGCCAAAGAGAAGCACCATCTCCCCCTCCACAGTCAGTGAGAGGCTCCCTCCAGACCCGGTGGGAGCTCCCAAAGCTCAGGGAAGGTACCTGCTGAATCCTGTCCAGCATCTCATTGACACGGATGTAGTCGAGGTAGACCAGCCCCGCCAGCTCCCAGTCCTGGATCAGTGCGCTGCGCTCGGGGGGCGCCAGGTCCTCCAGGAATCCCTTCAGGTACTTGTAGTTCTCGTTGATAATTGCATCTGGAGAGAGCAGCAGTGAGGAACAGAGGCCAGCCCGTCACCCACAGCAGGAGAAGCAGCATCCTGCTTCTCTGTTTGCCCAGGAAAAGCACCTGGTATCCAGGGGGAGCTCGTTTGGAACTGCCAGGCCCTCTGTGCTGACTGCTGCTCCAAACCCAGCCTGATCCCTTCACTGGCCACCCCATGGCTTGGAATCACAGAGTCACCCACTGGTTTGGGTTGGGAGGGACCTTCAATATCACCCAGTCCCACCCTCTTCCACTTGTCCCCAGTCCCTCTGCAGCTCTCCTGGAGCCCCTTCAGGCCCTGGCAGGGCTCTGAGCTCTCCCTGGAGCTTCCCCTCTCCATGGAGCACCCCCAGCTCCCCCAGCCTGGCTCCAGCCCCGGGATCCCGCTCCTACTGCCATGCCTTTACGTGCTGCTGAAAGGACAGGCTGCAAGAGGAGCAGCAAGACCCACCTGAGGCCAAGTGCCTGACAACCAGCTTGTGGCACTGGTTCCAGTGGCCAGCCTTGAAGAGGAAGAGGGCCTCTTTGTGCTTGTCGCCCTCCATCCTGGCCCGCACGGCCTTGGCCTCGTGGATCCAGCGTGGGGGCAGGCAGAGGCGCTGTGTCAGGAAGCTCTCCTTGGCCCAGGACTCGGGGCTCTCGGCCAGGGCGCAGTGCCGGCTCAGCAGCTCCCGCACGGCCTTCTCCCGCCGCCTGGGGACACGGGCCACTGTCACTGCCACCTGCAGCCAGCGTCCCCTCCTGGCCCTCCCCACAGGGCCACTGCAACTGCATGGGCCTCCCCACCCCAAACCAGTCCGGGATGCTGGCCTTTTCCCAGGTGCCACAAAGACTCCAGGTGCGCAGCTCCACGTGGGAGAAGCCACTACAACCACAGGTCTTTGCAACTGACCCCATGTGCTTTCAAAGGCCCAGAACAGCCCCACAGGGTCACTCAGGGTGTGTGCAGCCCCACAGCAGCCCCACAGGGTCACTCAGGGTGTGTGCAGCCCCACAACAGCCCCACAGGGTCACTCAGGGTGTGTGCAGCCCCACAGGGTCCCTCAGGGTGTGTCCAGCCCCACAGCAGCCCCACAGGGTCACTCAGGGTGTGTGCAGCCCCACAGGGTCCCTCAGGGTCACTCAGGGTGTGTGCAGCCCCACAGGGTCACTCAGGGTGTGTCCAGCCCCAGAACAGCCCCACAGGGTCACTCAGGGTGTGTCCAGCCCCAGAACAGCCCCACAGGGTCACTCAGGGTGTGTCCAGCCCCAGAACAGCCCCACAGGGTCACTCAGGGTGTGTCCAGCCCCAGAACAGCCCCACAGGGTCACTCAGGGTGTGTGCAGCCCCACAGGAGCCCCACAGGGTCCCTCAGGGTGTGTCCAGCCCCACAGGGTCACTCAGGATGTGTCCAGCCCCACAGGGTCACTCACAGCGTGTCCGGCTCGTGCAGCATCACGAACACAGCCCACTCCCACAGCCCCTCGCTCTCCAGCTGGGCAGCATAGCTGGTGTTGAGCACCCCCCAGCTCTGCTGGGACAGGTGGGAATAGTTCAGGGCCCGGAGCACCTCCCACAGGTGCCAGCTGAGGCGGAAATCCAGCGGGTCAGAGGTGATGCTCCTGGGATCCAGCAGCTGGTCAAGCTCATAGGACCTGGAGAGGAAAACTCTGCTAACTGAAGAGCTGATTGTGCCCACAAAATCAAATCCAATCCCTCCCTTCACCCACCTCCACAGGTGTGATTTACATTAGTGTGGGGGGTTGGTTCTCTTTTTCAAGAAGAAAAATAACAGTATTTACTGCTAAAAGTCTTACGAGTCCACGCCCAGACTGTCACCCCTTTTCTTCTGTAGCTGCTCTGTATGTGCAGATTTCTCACTGCCTTCAAAAAAGGCAGCTACAGAGAAGGCTTCCTGCACTCTTCAGGCACAGAAAGCACCTAAAACCCCACAAATGTGCCCCAAAACTTCAGGTTCCCCATCTCTACCATCCACAGGTGTGACAGCACCTTGTGTCAGGGGTGACTTTGGACTGCTCTAAGCAGTTCAGGCTGATTTCATACCCCTGGTTGGTGAACTCAGAAGTCACTGACTGATCATCATTTTTCTAAATACTTATTGAACTCTGCCCACTTTACCTGTCACTGTAGAGCTTCAACAAATGGAAGCAGACGTCTCTCAGGGGCCTTCCTCCATTGTCATCTTCTTCAATGACACACCCAGAATCTTCCAGGTAAGGAGGCAGAGGACAGCAAGCGTATTTTTCACACTCTGAGGTGTTCTAGGGACATAGTTTTAACAGTAAGTTTAAAGATAATATTCTGGACAGAACTGAATTTCACAGCTCAGCAGGCTCAGGGTAATATTTCTGCTCCAAAGAACGTGCAACCAACTGCACCTGCAGTTGGAACCTCCCCAGAACTATGGACCAACACGAAAAACCTGAACCCAAAATGCTTGGGCAGATTCATGTCTCACACTCTTAAAAGCCACTGCCTGGAGGTACAGCCAGCTCTCACACCCCTTCTACTCCTAAAGGCTTTTATAGCTGGAAAATCTGTAGGCCTGGATGGAATGAAGCAGGTGCACCCCAGTGAGCCTTCTCTCTGTAGCTAAGCAGGGTATACAATGAGCAGCACTGAACCACTGAGTCAGTCAGAACAATTAACTAAGAGCTTTTACTACAGCCTGGGTATTTAAATATTGAAGCAAACATCAGTGACAATGTTTCCAGACTTGCTGCTGTGCTTAGGCTGCCTTGAGGATGGAGGGCTGAGCTGGCTTTAGTTAAATGATTAAACACGTTTCTCAGCAGAACCCTTTGTGCTGGTGCACACAGAGCTGAGAGCTCTGAAGCACACAGGGCTCTGCATAATGCATGGAGCCACGGGGGTGTGGGACAGTGTCTGGGGGCACCATGGGCTGCTGGACAAGGCAGCTGAGGATCAATGATCCCAGGGGGAAAACAGGCTGCCTGCCTCAAAAGGGCTTCGCTGCTGTTGGCCACTGCCCCTCTTCCTAATTTTGTCCACCTCTCAAACAGCTAGACAAAACCTGGAAACACTCCATAAATATGTTTTCTCCACAGAACTGATGATTCTATAGAATCACAGAATGGTGTGGGTTGGAAAGGACCTTAAAGCCCACCCAGTTCCACACCCTACCACAGGGATGTCTTCCACTGTCCCAGGCTGCTCCAAGCCCTGTCCATCCTGGCTTGGGACACTGCCAGGGGATCCAGGGGCAGCCACAGCTTCTCTGGGCACCTTGTACCCACCCTGCCAGGGAGGAATTGCTTCCCAATATCCCACCTAACCCTGCCCTCTGGCAGTGGGAAGCCATTCCCTGCATCCTGTCCTGAATCCCACATTCAGCAATTCCTGGCTGCTCACAGGAGCAGCACCAGACAGGCAGGAGCAGCCTGAAGGGCTCTGTTTGGGCAGGAGGGAGGCACCCACCTGAAAGGCTGACTCGTACATGGCCAGAGCCTTGGAGATGGAGGCCGTGGGGGGCAGCAGGTACCAGAGGTGCACGGCCACGCAGCGCTTCCAGTCCAGCAGCGAGCACACGTTGACGCTGATCCTCTCGGAGAGCTGCCACACCTGCTGCCACAAACCCTGCTCAGCCACACGTGCCCGGTGGGCAGCAGCAAGAGGGGCCACTGGGACAGAAGCCACCTCCCTGCACTGTGTGGGGTGGCTCTGAGGGGTTGGGTGGGCATTGGAACCCTGGGCGTTGAGAATTTCAGGGTTTCTGTGCTAAACTGGCATTGACCCTCAAGAGGACATTACATTTGACCTGAGGCCATGGAAAAGCCTTCCAAAATTGAGTGACAGCACTGGGATTATGGGTGTGGAGTTTGAATGGAAGTGTGTGATATCACAGGGTGGAAAACTTAGAGTTTAAGGGTTTAGTATATAGTAATATATACGGGGAAATATGGAGGATTTAGGGCGTTGGCTAAGTCCTTCTTTTTCACCTTCTTCATGGGTTTGGGTGGTATCTTAAAATTGGGTGAAAAAATCCGCATTGTGGACCATGGGTTATTGGTTATTGAGTTAAAAGTAAAAATAATTTATGTGTCATCTCACAACTGGACAATTTGTGCTTGAACACCTTGTACAGAGATAGAGACAGAGCCATTTTTCACCTTGTTAGCCAGAGCTCACAGCTTGTACTATAGGTAAGAATTAATCAACACCTGGGTCTGGACACGAACACCGTGTCTCCAGAGCATTACCCCCGGCTGTGACAGAGGAGAGGAAGATGATGAAAGCCCCCTGCAGGCCCGTCCTTACCGGCTTCCCCGCGAGCAGGGCGAAGAGGCGCAGCCGCTCCTCCTGGATGAAGCGGTCGCTGTGCAGGCGGTGCCAGTCCACCAGCTGCAGGGTCAGCAGGTCCCTCACGGGCTGGCTCCCGGCCAGCTGTGACAGCAGCAGGGCCAGACGGTGGTCACCTGCAGGGACACCTGGCCTTGGGGCACGGCTTTGGGCTGGGAGGGATCCTACAACTCATCCCGTTCCTGCCACTCCCTTATCCCCACCCTGGAGGGCTCCCTGTCCCCTCGCCCTGGAGGGCTCCCTGTCCCCCCGCCCTGCAGGGCTCCCTCTGTCCCCCCGCCCTGCAGGGCTCCCTCTGTCCCCACCCTGCAGGGCTCCCTGTCCCCTTGCCCTGGAGGGTTCCCTGTCCCCCCGCCCTGCAGGGCTCCCTCTGTCCCCACCCTGCAGGGCTCCCTCTGTCCCCCGCCCTGCAGGGCTCCCTCTGTCCCCTCGCCCTGCAGGGCTCCCTCTGTCCCCTCGCCCTGCAGGGCTCCCTCTGTCCCCTCGCCCTGCAGGGCTCCCTCTGTCCCCTCGCCCTGCAGGGCTCCCTCTGTCCCCTCGCCCTGCAGGGCTCCCTCTGTCCCCTCGCCCTGCAGGGCTCCCTCTGTCCCCTCGCCCTGCAGGGCTCCCTCTGTCCCCTCGCCCTGCAGGGCTCCCTCTGTCCCCTCGCCCTGCAGGGCTCCCTCTGTCCCCCGGCCCTGCAGGGCTCCCTCTGTCCCCCCGCCCTGCAGGGCTCCCTCTGTCCCCCCGCCCTGCAGGGCTCCCTCTGTCCCCTCGCCCTGCAGGGCTCCCTCTGTCCCCACCCTGCAGGGCTCCCTGTCCCCTCGCCCTGCAGGGCTCCCTCTGTCCCCACCCTGCAGGGCTCCCTGTCCCCCCGCCCTGCAGGGCTCCCTCTGTCCCCTCGCCCTGCAGGGCTCCCTGTCCCCTCGCCCTGCAGGGCTCCCTGTCCCCTCGCCCTGCAGGGCTCCCTGTCCCCTCGCCCTGCAGGGCTCCCTGTCCCCTCGCCCTGCAGGGCTCCCTGTCCCCTCGCCCTGCAGGGCTCCCTGTCCCCCCCATGTTTTGCAGGAGCTGCCCAGGGAGGTTTGGAGTGTCCAGCCCTGGAAGTGCCCAAGGAAGGGTTGGGGGTGACACTCAGTGCTCTGGCCTGGGGACAAGGTGGGGCATCAGGCAGGGACACCTTCCACTAGAGCAGTTGCTCCAAGCCCCATCCACTGGGGGATGAAACACTTCCAGGAATGTGGAGGCCACAACCTTAATATTTCTTATGAAATAAACCATTCCACAAACACCTGGCATAACAGACAGGGATAAAACCTGCCATAAGGCTCTGGAAATACATGTGTTTAACCCAAATATAAATTGTCTGAACAGAAGCTCAATTTAAAAGATCATTCATTAAAAATCCAAACGAGTGACTATGAAACTTTCAGTTCCAAATGGATTCCAGCAGCACTTCCTAACTGGGGCTGGCTGACAGAGTGAAGGGGACCAGGGAGTCCAGCAGCAGCCCCTACCCAATCTTCAAGGCCAGGTTGGACATGGGGGTTGGAGAAACCTGGGATACTGGAAAGAGACTCTGCCCATGTCAAGGGCTGGGACTGGATGGGCTTTGAAGTACTTCCCATCCCAGCCCATTCCATGATTCTGTGGTCGCTGACAAGGGAACATTCCACATGCAGAGCAGCCAGTGAAGTTTAAACTCTCTTTGTGCATGTCCTTTCTCCTTTACACAAAAGCTCTGATTTATGAACCTTACAGAATCACAGACTATCCTGAGTGGGAGGGGACCCACAGGATCCATCCAGTCCCACCCTGTCCCTGCCCAGATCCCCAACAATCCCCTGGGCATCCCCGGCAGCGCTGTCTAAAGGCTGCCGGAGCTCTGGCAGCCTCGGGGCTGTGCCCATTCCCGGGGGTGCTCACCTGCCTGCTGTGCCAGCCTGCAGGCCTCACCAATCCTCTTCCCCGTGAGGCAGCTGAAGACGGCCTCGACGTGGCTGCCGTGGCGGCACAGGGACACCTCGTCCTCGATGCGCGCGGCCGCCGTCTCCGACAGCCAGCGCGAGAAGGCGCGGCGCCGCTCCAGCGCCAGCACGTACTCGCTGGGCTCCTCCAGGCTGGCCTCCAGCTCCTTCAGCTGGCCCCAGATGGCCTCACACAGCGTCCACGCCAAGCACCAGTGCTTCACAACGCCTGTGGGGACACGCACCCAGCACCACGAGTGGAAACACTGAACTCGGAGGGGCTCACGTGAGGATGACCCTGTAGGGCTCCCTGTGTCCCCACCCTGGAGGGGCTCCCTGTGTCCCCACCCTGGAGGGGCTCCCTGTGTCCCCACCCTGGAGGGGCTCCCTGTATCCCCCACCCTGGAGGGGCTCCCTGTGTCCCCACCCTGGAGGGGCTCACGTGAGGATAACCCTGGAGGGGCTCCCTGTGTCCCCCACCCTGGAGGGGCTCCCTGTGTCCCCCACCCTGGAGGGGCTCACATGAGAATAACCCTGGAGGGGCTCCCTGTGCCCCCACCCTGTAGGGCTCCCTGTGCCCCCCACTCTGGAGGGGCTCCCTGTGTCCCCCACCCTGGAGGGGCTCCCTGTGCCCCCCACCCTGGAGGGGCTCCCTGTGCCCCCCACCCTGGAGTGCTCCCTGTTCCCCCCTCACCCTGGAGGGGCTCCCTGTGCCCCCCTCACCCTGGAGGGGCTCCCTGTGCCCCCCTCACCCTGGAGGGGCTCCCTGTGTCCCCACCCTGGAGGGGCTCCCTGTGCCCCCCACCCTGGAGGGGCTCCCTGTGCCCCCCACCCTGGAGGGGCTCCCTGTGTCCCCACCCTGGAGGGGCTCCCTGTGTCCCCACCCTGGAGGGGCTCCCTGTGCCCCCCACCCTGGAGGGGCTCCCTGTGCCCCCACCCTGGAGGGGCTCCCTGTGTCCCCACCCTGGAGGGGCTCCCTGTGCCCACTGTGTATGGCAGGGGCTGCCCAGGGAGCTTTGGAGTGCCCATCCCTGCAGGTGTCCCCTGGAGGTGGCACTCAGAGCTCTGGGCTGGGGACAAGGTGGGCACAGGGGGGACTGCCTGGGCTGGGAGGGCTTTTCCAACCCAAACCATTCTGGGAAAGGATCGTTCTGTACTCACTCTCTGCCACAGTGGGATCCTCAGATGCTTTCCTGGCCCAGTCAGCATAGTCATGGATAGCAGAGACTCCGGGGTTGGGGGCCAGGAGAGGACAGGCCTCATCCATATGGACAGTGCTGTGCTTCAGCTTTATCTCCAGAGGGGTGAGGTACAGCTCTTTGTCTCTATCCATCTTCCATTGTTCCAAACTCAACTTTTCCACATGAACTTTAAAAGGGGATTCTGTGAGTCTGGAGGAAAAGAGGAGACAGACCAGGTAGCAGACGTTCTGCAGGTTCTCCATGAAATGCAGCAGATCATCCTGCAGCTTGTCCTAATTAACCCAACAGTAAAACATGACCCAAGGCATGAAGATCCTGGGCAGAGTCTGGGCTTTGGAGCCAGGCTTTGGGACCCCAAACAACCTGGGGTAGTGGAAGGTATCCCTGGCCACAGCAGTGGGCTGGAACAAGATGGTCTTGAAGTCTCCAAACCCAAACCTTCTATGATTTGGTGAATAAACCATGATTCACTGAGCTCTCCAGAGGCAGCAAGCACACCTTCACCACAACTCATTCCTCAGCACTCCACATATGCTGGAGAACATCCAGACAAGCTTTCTGGAGCACTTCAATGGTGGGACAGGGCTATATTCCAGTCTAGCTCAGGTATGGAGACCCTAAAGGCCCCTGTGCTGCTGGATGCAATATGAAGATGTCTGGGAATTGAGAAGCTGAACAAGAATTTCCTCAGGTAGGGCAGATGTCCTCAGGGAGAATCAAGAGATTGGAAGCTTTCTGGACAACAACTTTGAACTTTCTCTTTAACCTCGTGCTGGGTGACAGTGCCATTTGTTTGGTAAAAAACCCCAAATTCCTCTTACTATGCAGTTCCAGGATTTGACCGAGATATTTTTGTGGAGAAGGGCTATGAAGGAGATCTCCATGACAAACACCATCTTGCACCACTCCTGCGTGTCAAAAGGAACAGTGACCTGCCACCAGGATTCTGTCAGCCATGAAGGGTGAGCACGGCACACCCACCCTCAAGGAAAGCACTGTGGGCCTGACATTTCCGGCTCTGAGAGATTTCAGCCTGCTGGCAGCTGCTAACTTTTTCCCAAGGAAAAATATCTCAAGAAAGCTTCTTCTCAAAACAATCTTGGCAAACAACTCTCCTTTCTCAAAAAACCAATTCTGCAGGTCGTGTTGTGCTGTTTCTCTGGTTTAACCAATGGGATCAGAGAGGTGTTGGTCCTATTCACCAACCACGGTAAGTCTGTATGGGACCACCTTATAAAAGGTAGTAAGAATTAGACAATAGAGCCTTTTTT
Source organism: Sylvia atricapilla (assembly GCF_009819655.1). Taxonomy (NCBI): domain Eukaryota; kingdom Metazoa; phylum Chordata; class Aves; order Passeriformes; family Sylviidae; genus Sylvia; species Sylvia atricapilla. The sequence goes on along the minus strand of NC_089141.1, from coordinate 114,880,028 downwards.
CTATGCTCTTTGCCCTCTGAAATATCTCCCCTTTGTGTCCCGCAACACCAAAGCAGTACTCACGATTTGGGAGCGACGGGAGTGGGCAGGAAGCCGTATTCCACGGGCTCAACCGGAGCATCCTCCACTTCCCTGGAGCCACTGAGCTGATCCCCACAGTTGACCAGCGTCCAGTCGGGCCCCCAGCCGACGCGGAAGGAGCGTCCCATGAAGAGCCCCATGTCCATGAGCAGCTTCCCCTTGCCGTAGGTGATGGACCTCTCGAGGGGGACGAGGCGGCGCTGGCGGCGGGCGCCCACGGTGCGCACGGGCGCCTCGGGCAGGGCGGCGGGCACCGAGAACGCGGGGGCCAGCGGGGACAGCGCCCACGGGGCCGCACCGGGGGGACTGCCCGTGGCCCTGGGGACCTTGGTGTCCGCCACAGCGCCGCCGCCACCCGCGCCCTGCAGCAGGACGCTGGAGAACTTGGACTGCAGCAGGCCGGCAGCTGACAGGGAGAAGCGGGAAGAGTGGTTCAGTGGAAGGGCGGCTGTGTTTCAGGGGATAGTGCCGGCCGTTCAGAGGGATTTGGGGAATTCCCAGAATAGCCAGTGGCAGGTGTCTGGGTGGAACACGGAGCTCGGTGTGACTGTGAGCAGTGCTCAGTCCCACTGATCCCCCGGCACTGCCCAAAGGAACACGAGGGCTGTTCCCAGGAAGGGGAAAGGCACAGCCCCAGCCCAAACTGGGCCATTCCCAAAGGAGTCCCTAATTCAATGTCAGAATCAGGACATCAGAACAGCAGCAGGGTGTCACACGGATCAGCAGGGCTCATGCTGGCCCCACACACACCTCAGGTCTGTCCCTGTCAATCATGGGCTCTGAATTGATTAACAGATCTGAATTAATGGGTTTCCTCAATCAGGGAGCACCTTCCTGGCTGTTCCCAGAGGTGTTCCTCAATATCCCCATGGAAAGCACCACTTCGTGGCTGCACTGGCTGTAAGGGGCAGGGTTTGGGCAGTGAGGAATCTGGTAGGGGCTGTCCTGTGCAGGGCACAGCTGGTGCCCTCAGCACTCACACCACAGGCCACCTCCAAAGCAAGCTGCAAAGTTGGTGCCTCTGGGAGATTTTAAAAGCAGAAAAAAACCCCACACAAGCATGAAAAAAAAAGAAGAACAAAAATAAAAGAGTGAAAAGAGCAGTGCAAGCATCAGATGAGCAGGTGTGGAGGAGCTGCAGGCACGGGAGCACTCACAGCCCTCAGGGCAGGGCTTCTGCCGGAGCAGGGAATGAACACAGGAGGAAGGAGTGCCACAAAGGAACTGCTGCAGACACCAGGATTTTGCCTGCTCGTGTTAAAATTCACCTTCTTTTGTACAGTCTGTAGTTTTTCACCGTACCTGAGTGTCTTTTCTGTCCTTGTGATCTTGAAATGGGGAGCCTTGGGGAGCAGATCTCTTGGGAAGTGTCCATCTTGACAAGTGGCTTCCCAGGATAATCCAGGATCAAATCCAGGTCATCATCATCAGCAAGCAAGGAAGCTTTCATGATCTGAGGATGTGGGAAGCCAAGGCAGAACATCAGCAATCCCACCCACAGCAGCAGCTCACTAAGCTCATCAAAATAGCTCTTCCCACCCAAAACACCTCCTACATGCAGCACATGACCAAACACCACAGCCATGCTGCAAACACTCCAAGGAACAGGGCAAGGCACAGCTCAGGCTTGTTGCCTGATGGATGAGGTTTTACAACTACTTGTTCCATCAGTGCACAGGATTTGTTGGGGTGACATCCCACAATAGTTCTGGTTTCTCAGATCTTAGCTCTGTCTGCTGTTTGTCAGCTTAAGGAATAACTTCTGGTCTATTTTTTATTACAGGTAGAAGCCTGAAGTGTTCAAGGTTCTGTCTTTCCACAAGAATTTCCAAGAGCTGCAGGGACAGGAGCCAGGGAATGGCTTCCCAGTGCCCAGGGCAGGGCTGGATGGGCTCTGGGGCAGGAATTGTTCCCTGGCAGGGTGGGCAGGGCTGGCACAGGGTGCCCAGAGCAGCTGTGGCTGCCCCTGGATCCCTGGCAGTGCCCAAGGCCAGGCTGGACACTTGGAGCAGCCTGGGACAGTGGGAGGTGGCCCTGCCATGGCAGGGGTGGCACTGGATGTCCTTTATGCTTTTACCCAACCCAAATCTTCTGTGCTACCATGAAATAAAAGCATCAACACCAAGCCCTAACCGAGACTAGTTACCCCAAAACACTTTTCTCTACCAAGGCAGCTGCTCTGGTATCAGTTCAGCTCACCCAGTGCCCACACCCCACAGTTCTGAGCTCTGCCTTTCAGGTGTTTCACGTTGGCATTGAGCCTTCCATGTGAGAGGCTTTCCCCAGAACAGAGATGTGGTGTGTGAGCCCAATGGCACTCCATGGGCTGCACTGATCACTACCAGCTGCTGTGTGAACACCCCTGGGGAGGGAAACGCATCCTCGAGAAGGGCTCCCTTCACTTCCCAAGCCCCCTGCAGGAGAGGGGAAGGGTGGGACACTGACCTGCAGCACGTAGGGGTTGATGCCCTGGCTGGATGCGATGTGTGTGGACGCTGGCACTGCCTCCTGCTCCTCGGCCAGCTCCTCGGCCAGGGGCTCCTGGGCTGCCTCCTGGGTGATGTCTGCCATGTCGCTGTCCAGCTCCACCACCCTGCCCAGCTGCTCCAGCTCCAGGGGCTGCGGAGACAGAGGCCAGGTCACCCCACAGAGCACAGCTCAGCCAGGACAGCCACAGCCCTCCTGGCTCTGCCAAGGGCCCACACCCGGGGCGGGGATGGACACACAGAACCTACAGGGTGTGCCATGCCAGGGAAGGAGCAGGCCCAGAGCAGCGGTGCCCTCCTGGAGTTTTCCCACTTCTGCCATTCAGGTTAGGAAATTGTTCTTCAGCTTGCCAGTTCTCACGTGCCCAGCGAAGGGAGAGCTCTGTGTCCTGTCTCCCTCCCCTCCTCCCAGATCCAGCCCATGTGGTACAACCTCCAGTCACAGGGTCTACATTCCACAGAGATCTGCATTTTACCTGGTCACTCTGAGGGCTGTGGCTGCCCCTGGATCCCTGGCAGTGCCCAAGGCCAGGCTGGACACTGGGGCTTGGAGCACCTGGGACAGTGGGAGGTGGCCCTGGGACAGTGGGAGGTGGCCCTGCCATGGCACAGGTGGCACTGGTGAGAATTAAGGTCCTTCCCAACCCTTCCATGGCTAGCTGCTCACAGGCTGTACTTTTGCCCAGCTCACTCTGTGGAACCTGAGCTCCCTTGTACTGGTTTGGTTCCAGTTTACCCATCCCATGACTCAGCTTTGTGTCCTGTGAAAGCCTCATGCTTCCAGCTTCCCAGAAAAAACAGTACAGACCACAGAATGATGCAAAAACAGGAGTGAGGAAACCCAGGCAGGGAGGGTCCTGGGAATCCTGCTCAGGAACTAAGGAGCACATTCACAAGGCTGTGCTTAGCTCTGAAGCAGGCAGGATGGGAGAAGGTTCCCAGCTGAGGTAAAATCACCCAGGGGCTCTGTAAGGACAGAACTGAGTAGCAGACACAGAATCTGAGCCCTGTCCCACATGTGGAACAGATTTACAAGTCAAAATATGGTTACAAACACACAACTTTCACTGCTCCCTTCATTGGGCTTTAATGCAGCGGGCTCCCTTGCAACATTAATAAATTCATCAATATTTAACTTAGGGAAGACAAAACAAAAACCAAGTCTAGATATAAAATGCTTCTTACAGCCCAAATAATAGTATCACCAGATGTGTTCTACACCAAGAGTCTGGAAAGGTTTAAGCAATGCTATGATGTTTCTTAGGGTTTTATGAAACTAACTGATGTTTTTCCTAATTTCTGAAATTAAAACCTAATTTAATGTTATGCAAGTCAGAGAGGTTAATGAACCTGGAGGAGTTTTTGCTAAGTACACTGTACTGTGCAAGAATGTTTGAAAATATCAGAAATATTTCCAGTATTCCTGAATGCTTAAAGCCTCAGCTCTGGTCCCCCCAGACTGAACATGAAGCAGGGAAGGGAGCTGAAGTGATGCTGTTGGGCAGCCATATGTGCAGCTCAAAATGCATATAATTAAGGATCTACTCCAGCAGAGGCATGAATGAGTGGGTTTTGATTAGCTGAGGAGCTGGGAGAGCTGGAGCTGGCAGCCCCCAGCCTGCCCCAGCAGCAGCATGCTGTGTCCAGGGAGCAGATGGTGCTTCTGGGGCCCCCCTCACCTGCCTGGAGAGCTCTGCTGTGCTGCCACACAAATGGTCAGCAGAGACTCCCACTGGACACCAGGGAAAAGTTCTGTGCTAGAAACAGAACTGCTGTGGCTGGAAAAGGCTCTGAGCCCACCAAGCCCAACTGCTCCCCAGCACTGCCAGGGCCACCACTGGCCCTGTCCCAAGTGCCACACCCACAGGGCTGTGCAGTCCCTCCAGGGACTTCACCACTGCCTTGGCCACCTGTACCAGGGCTGGACAGCCCTTTTCAGGAAGAAATTTCCCCAATATCCAACCTTAACCTCCCGCGGCACAACTTGAGGCCATTTCCTGCTTGACCCTCCAGTCAGGGAGCTGTGCAGAGCCACCAGGTCCCCCCTGAGCCTCCTTTTCCCCAGGCTCAGCCCCTTCCCAGCTCCCTCAGCCCCTTCTGGGGCTCCAGCCCCTTCCCCAGCTCTGTTCCCTGCCCTGGACACGCTCCAGCCCCTCCAGGAGCCACAACTGGACACAGCCCTGGAGGTGTCACACGGTGCCAGCCCAGGGGACAATCCCTGCCCTGGGGCTGTGCCCACACTGGGGCTGGCACTGCCCAGGGGCCACTGGCCTCTTGCCCACCTGGACTCCTGGTATTCCCAGTGAATTGGCTCAAACACTGCCTGTGGATCAAAGATTCCTGTGTAAGGTGGGTCGAGCCCTGAGGATGTTTTGCAAAGGTTTAAAGCAGTCACATCCAACACAAATACGTTTACAAAGCTAGCATATAGCCAGCCTTACAAAAAGTATTGTTTTAATAAAAATAGAGCACATTCTTAAAATAGGAAGCAGACAGTCTTGCACACTAATGGTGGTAAAGGCAACTGAGTGCACAGCATCACTGTCCAGGCAGGCAGCACACGGCGGTGGCATTACGGGCGTGCATTTAATAGTCACAAAAACAAGGGTTCTTCCAGAAGAGGTGCAAATCTGCCAAACTCAGACTAGAATTCAAACAAGAAAGAAGGGTTGAAAGCCTCCCCGCCCCGTCCTTAGGCCGAAATGTCAAGTGTCTCACAGGAAAACAACACGCAGCCACTCAGGCAGAGTTCAGAAGAGTTTCTGTAAGGCTCCACTCTCCAGATTGCACTTACTCCAACCTCCCCCTTCCCAGGCACCAGCTATTCTCCAAACTCCACGTCATGAACCCCCTTTAGTCACTGTTCTCCTTCTACCTGAGCCGGGGGCGCTGGTTTGCCGTTCAGGGCCATCTGCTGGGGCAGCAGGTGCCCTGGGGGTGGCACAGGTGTGGTCTTTAACTTCTTGGTGTCTGCTTTTGAAGGATGATCTTCCTCTTCCTCGTCTGAATCTTGCAAGCCATACTTGGAGAAGTGTGCTACCTGTGTTAAGGAGAAGGACAAACATGTCACAGCTTGGAAGTGAAATTTCTGGAAGGCCTGAACACTAGGCAGGTGTAACTGCCCTATACAGGTATCCTAACACACAACTCTTGGGACATCTGCAACAAATTCAGCCTTTCCACAGACCCAAACCACCTGCTCTAGGCAGGTCTGGGGCCACAGGTTTCATCACAGAGCTTCAGACTGGTTTGGACTGGGAGGGACTTTAAAGCTCATTGATTCCATGGGCAAGGGCACGTTCTATTAGTCCAAGTTGCTCCGAGCCCCATCCAACCCAACCTTGAACACTCCCAGGAATGATGAATTGCATAGGTGAGGACAGTTCTCACCAGAGTCAAAGGGCTTGAAACAGCTGTCCCGAGTTTGCAAATACCTGAATAACAAATTCTCAGGGCTTGCAGCCCCAGGGTGTTGGAACTCTGGAAACTTAGATTTGGGATTTTAGTATATAGTAATATACAGAGCAAAATGAAGGATTTGGGGCATTTTCTAAGCCCTTCTTCTTCACCACCTTCTTCTTTCTTCTCCATGGGTGTTGTTTGTAACCCAAGACAATGGGTTTGGGTGGTTTTCTGTAACTGGTTAATAAAGTCCGCATTGTGGACTTAGTTCTTAGTTTTAAAGTTATTAGAATTAGCTATTTGGTTTAAAATAAAAATAATTTGGGTGGCATTTCCCAATTGCACAGACTGTCCTTGAAAAGCCCTTGCAGAGATGGAGAGGTAGTCCATTCTATCTCTGTTTTCTAATTGCTAGTTAGAGCTCAGCACTCGTGAGGCTGTACCACAGATAACCAATAAACACCGAGGCCGAAGGGGAAACCACGACTCCCGCGTGTCAATCCCGGCTCCCAGAGGAAGAGGGGCAGAGGATAACCCCAGCCCAGGGCAGGGGGCTCACCTTGAAGACCCAGGAGCCGGTCTCGGGGCGGTACTCCTTGAAGCGGGCGCCCTGCTTGCGGGACACGGCCTCCAGCCGGCCCTCGTAGTTCATCTCCGCCAGGCGCTCGGGGCTCTTGATCAGGCACCGCGACGTCTTGTCCGTGGGCCACACCCCGTCCAGAGTGACCTCGGCCCGCCTGCAAGGCCACACGGGGCTCAGGGACAACCTGGCTGCCCTGGGCTGACGCTGTCCCCTGTCCCAAATCTTGGACTACACTGTTATGTCTAACAGCTGCCCCCCTCCCTCTTTGGCGGGGCCTGCCGCTTTTGCTGCTGCTGCTGCTGCTTCTCTCTCTCTGTCTGCTCCTGCTCCTGCCTGCTGGTTTTCACCACTTCTGTTTGTTTTTTTTCTTTCCTTCCTTTGCTTTTCGCTTCCCACCCCCCGAAGATTTTGGACCGGCTCCAGACCTGACCTGACAAGTCGGAGAATCTCCAGGGCCTGCAGAAGAAGCTCTGCGCCCTCCCCCACAGTAACTTGCCCTTTTCCTTGGTGTTAGGGAGTGGTTTTTTTTTTTTTCATTTGTCAATAAACCGTTTTTTTCCACTTTTCCCCCAAGGCACTTTCCTTCCTGAACCCAGGGCTGGTAGAGGTTCGTTTTTAGGGGACTCCTCTTAAGAGGTTCTCCCCTAATTTATTCCAAAGCAGGACACTGGCCGTGGCAGCAGGGTACAGCCCGGGCCAGGGAAACTGCTGTGGGCTTTTAAACCCAGTTTGTGCTTCAGAAACGTGGGAGTAACTCATTAACACTGTAAACTGAATGCAGCATTTGGATTTGTCTCCTGGTTGCAGCCACAGACTGTCAGGATTTTAAGAATCATCCTTATCTAACACTTACCTATTTAACCCTTCCCCAATGGGAGGTTTTTTTTCGTCGTCAGGGTAAACAATAACTTCTTTCCTCCGGATATGTACGATCTCATCCAGGTTTAAGTTTGTTAGATTTACTTCTCCTTCAAAGTAAATTGATCCATAACCTGGCAAAAACAAAAGGTCACAACTAAACTGTCTGTAGAAAGTCATGTGCCAGAGAGCCCATGTTCCTGCTGTGCTCCTCCTGTCCCCACCCAGCCCCATCCTGTCTCCTGAGCAGAGTGACACCTCCTTCTCCCTGAGGAAACTCTGGAGGAGCATTACCAACTTTGACACCAATAGCAAAAGGCTGGGAGAGCTGGAGGTGCTCAGCTGGAGAGGAGAAGCTCCAGGGAGAGCTCAGAGCCCTGCCAGGGCCTGAAGGGGCTCCAGGAGAGCTGCAGAGGGACTGGGGACAAGGGCTGCAGGGACAGGAGCCAGGGAATGGCTTCCCAGTGCCCAGGGCAGGGTCAGAGAGGATATCAGGATGGAATTGTTCCCTGGCAGGCTGGGCAGGCCCCAGAGAAGCTGTGGCTGCCCCTGGATATGTCAGTGCCAGGTTGGATAGGGTTTGGAGCACCCTGGGATGGATGAAAGGGTGTCCCTGCCCTAGAACGAGATGAGCTTTAACGCTCCTCCCAAAGCAAACCAGCCTGTGACACTGGGATTTACTGTATGCCAAAATCTGACCCAAGTTTGATGCAAACTGCACCCACAGCAGGGGCAGTGGGCACAGCCAGAGCGGGGTTTGGAGCTCAGGCTCCCGGGTGAGGGGAGGCCAGGGGGCTCACCCCTGCGGCCGATGGTGAAGTCTGTGACGATACATTCCTTCCTGTCGTTGGTCAGCCGGGCCAGCTCCTCCAGGGACGGAATGGTGTAATAGCCAGCTCGAGTCAGGACAATCCCTGCAACACAGCATTCCCTGAGAACACGGCTGCCAGCACCACATCAGCATTCCCACAGGAATATCCCATTTTTTCTGCCAGCCTCAACAGCTGGAAGCTCAGAGGAACTGAGAACTGGAGCAGCCAAAGCCAACAGACACCCGAACACCTTCTATCCACATGTGCCTCCAGAGCACATTAAACCAACTGCTCTGGCAGGCTCTGCCAGCCCAGGCACCTCCCAGAGAGCAGCAGGTGTCCAAACAGGCAGGGAAGGTGTGCAGGGAAAAGAAAAATTGCAAATGCATCAACACTTGAAGGAAACACTCTCCCAGCTTTAGCACCCTGGGGCCTCAGCCACTGCTGACCAAGCTGCAGCTTCTTCCACATTTAACAGGCTCCAATCCTTCTTCATCTATTAACTTCTGTAATCATCTTCCTATTTCCCATAAGCATTTTGCATTTAGACAATGTCTAAGGACATTTCTTTTGCACACATCACCTGCCAGTTTCATTACATGCCACGGAAGTATTACCTGGAAGGATTAACAAACCTTTTCCCTTTACCTTTGCAAGTTTAAAAAACTCCAACACACGTGATACAAAACTGGGGAATAAAATTTAAATGCTCATTGACTTGGCAGGTAAAACTTCTGCACTAGGTAAGGAAAAGCAAGATCTGTATTCTGGTGGAAGGAGGAGGGAAGAAACCAAAAGCTGAGGGCGTCAAGCAGCAGAAAACTGTGCAGGAAATGCTGCCCCAGTGTAACAGGGTGTCTTTTGGGGAGTGCAGCTGCTGCCTTTCTAGATCCCAGTCAGCCTCTCCAGTGGAGAAACTGCTTCAGAAGAATTCAGGCAGCAAATCAAGCTCACACATCCACACATGTTACAGGCTGGCTCAGCAGAGAGGCAGAAGGCTCCCAGCCCCAAATCAATTTCCAGCGTTTATTCCACATGCTGAAGGTGAAATCCGGAGCCACAGAGAGGGACCATGTGGTTTCTCTCAGTTATATAGTGTCTGTGTTAGTGGGTGGTACAGGAGACAGGGCAGGGGGCAAGTTTCCATAGGGAAGAGAAGAACAGGACACCAGGCCCCATAGCCAATGGGGAAACAGGGAAAGGGGATACCATGGGACACTGATGACTTGTGAAACCCAGAGAGAAGATTGTGCAATGTTTGCAAGGAGCCATGGGGAGAGGCCTTTGTTACACCCGGGAAAGACATAAAAGATATATATCTTCACTTTTCCAGGGCAAGGCAGTTGCAAACTCCCCTAAGGGCACAAGGCACTCCACGGCCCAGCAGCCTCACCTGCAGGGTGCAGCTGGTGCCCGGGCTCGGCCTCCTTGTCCCACTCCTCCTGCAGGGAGTCCTCCTGGAAGGAGGCGTCCTCGCTGCTGCCCTCCAGGCCGTTGCGCAGCGCCGCGCGCATGTTGAGCGCCACGATGGTGTCGTCCACGGCCGCCGCCTTGTGCCCGCTGCCCTCCAGCGTCTGTGGGATGGGCTTGGCGATGGGGTTGGTGTAAAACCTCGTCACCTCGTGGGCCTCCTCCTCCTCCTCCCGCTCGCCGTCCTGCCTGTGGTTCTCCTCGGGAGGCACCGACAGGAAGAACCTGGGCACAGCAAGGATAACATGAAGTTTAGGTGTTTAGCTCCCAGGGACTCATGCTGATGTTCCTGTGCAGGGTCAGGAGCGGGGCTTGGATGACCCCTGGGGGTCCCTCCCCGCTCAGAAGACTCTGGGATTCCATTAATAAATTCTGCTCTTTCCACACAAAGGGCAAACAGGACTACACAAACAACAGTGTCAGTGATTGTTCCCCTTCCCTCTGCTCCTGCTGGACCACCTCTGCCACTGAGGCTCCCACTACAGCAAGGACACCGGTGACACTGGCACAGTCCCCACAATCCTGGGGACTTAGGCACGTGCCCTGGGCAGAGCTGGGTGGAACAGGGAGCTCAGGCTGGAGAGAAGCCTCAAGAAGGGATGTAACAGCAACCCCACAGCTCCAAAGCCTCTGCCCACAGGGCCAGGGTGACCTCACTCCCACGGCAGCTCTTGTTTTAGTAGGTTTCAATAAAACCAACATGGTGAGCTGGGCATGAAGTGTTTTCCTGACTCTGATTAAAAGAAAACCAAGGCAAAAATCAGAGTTCAACTGAAATATGGCTACAAGTGTTTTAGAGGAGTGTGGACTTCTGGCTTGGGGGGGAAGCCTTAGAGGTCCCTCATTGTAATTGGTATGAAATACATACATAGAAAATAGAAATATGGGACATGATGATCAGTGGATCCCCCCTGCAATTCCCACATCACTGAGGACTGATCAGGAGAGGTTCTTCTTCCCTCAGAGTCAGGTTTAGCACCTCCCCCAAGGAATATCCTAGTTTCTTGCTACAGAGAAGGAGGAGAGACTCATCCAGAACACACATCCCTTCCCTCTGACTCGGATTTTGGGTGGGGTGACCTGGCAGCGCCCACACGGGAAGAACACGTGGCTAGTCCAGGAGGAAATGCATCTCCCAGCAGATGAACTGCTTTCAATGAACAGGGAAGTGGCATCCCTGAAAAGATGCGGCTGCTGTAGAGCAGTAATTGAGGGACAGGCAGAACCAGTTTGCCTTTCTGAGGACAAAGCCAGCAGGGTGGCTCTCACCTGTCCCCATTCTCCGGGTACTCCGAGGGCGACGCCAGGTCCTCGTTCTCTCGGCTCACAGGAGAGAACAGGTTGCTGCTGCTCAGGTTCTTCAGAACCAGCTTCTTGATGCTCTTCCTGAAAACACAGCACACCAAGGAAGGGAAATTTGGATCTATCCACTGCGTAAATATATATTTTATACTTCATTCAGATGCTCCCGGGACCAAACCAGCTCTAAGACCTGCTCCCACACCCAGGATATATCAAGTCTCCCATAAGAGATCATAAAATTTTTGGGGGAATTCCATTCAAGGCTCCAGTTTATGTAGAGGTGTAAAAAGCACATGCCAGTGAAAGGCTCAAAACCCAAGTTCAGCAAACTACAGCGTTCTCTGTTTCCCAAATCAGCTTTTCCAGAAGCACAGAAGATCTGGCCCACAGGTGCAGGTTGATTTTACAGCAGGGTCACTTCAGTCTTTTACTCTCTGTTTTCACTCAACTCCAAACCTTTCCAAACCTCTTTTCTATATGACAACCACTGATGTACCTAACAACTGAACCCAAGGCCTCACTCAGGCAGATCTATGATTTCTCACAGAAACATCTGTGCATCTGGAATAGAACCAGGGCTGGGATAAAACCACCAGAAATCTGACTCCATACCAAGGGCATGAGCAAACCTGATGACACACTCAGTTCAGGAGCAGGAAGTGTTACCCTGTGCAAGCTTTGTGAGAATTCCTAAATGACTTCATAGGAGCTTTGCTCCCATCATGGGCTGACCTCATTTTACAGCTTATTTGGCCTTAAGAGTTTAAGCTGAACCTTTTCACCTCCCCTACAGAAAAAAGCCCTAGTGAAGTCTTACTGACAACTCGTTATTGTTCCAATCTGAATCAGGGCACAAACCCATGAGATTCAGGGTATAACACAGGAGTTTACAGAAGACTCTCACACAGAGACAAAGAGAAGCTCACTTTGGCATGAAGGCTCCGTTGGACAAGGAGGGCTCATCATCATCCAGCCCATCAAAGAGCTGTGACTTGGCCGAGCCCGCCGACTGCAGGGCCTTGGGCCGCACTCTGGTGGCCGGGCGCGGGGTCAGCTTGTAGTGGGTGGGCGTTGTCAGTGCCTTCTGGGCTGCTGGGTTGGTGGGCTTCAGCCTCTGCAACACAGACATGGACCTCAGCCACGGGGACAGAGCCTCAGGGAGCTCCAGCCCAGGGCCCTGCAAGGCAAACGGGGTGACACGTAACGGGGAAGGGATAACTGCACCCGAGTGGGAGGGCTCCGTGCACAGCCCCAGCCTGGATCCACGTACAGGACTCAACTCCAGCCTGGATCCACCAGCTGGGGCTCCAGCTCCCAGGCAGGACTCAGCTCCAGCCACAGCCTGGATCCATGGGCAGGATTCAGCTCCAGCCACGAGCCTGGATCCATGGGCAGGATTCAGCTCCAGCCCCAGCCTGGATCCATGGGCAGGATTCAGCTCCAGCCCCAGCCTGGATCCATGGGCAGGATTCAGCTCCAGCCCCAGCCTGGATCCATGGGGCAGGACTCAGCCACGAGCCTGGATCCATGGGGCAGGACTCAGCCACGAGCCTGGATCCATGGGGCAGGACTCAGCCACGAGCCTGGATCCATGGGGCAGGACTCAGCCACGAGCCTGGATCCATGGGGCAGGACTCAGCCACGAGCCTGGATCCATGGGCAGGACTCAGCCACGAGCCTGGATCCATGGGGCAGGACTCAGCCACGAGCCTGGATCCATGGGGCAGGACTCAGCCACGAGCCTGGATCCATGGGGCAGGACTCAGCCACGAGCCTGGATCCATGGGGCAGGACTCAGCCACGAGCCTGGATCCATGGGGCAGGACTCAGCCACGAGCCTGGATCCATGGGGCAGGACTCAGCCACGAGCCTGGATCCATGGGGCAGGACTCAGCCACGAGCCTGGATCCATGGGGCAGGACTCAGCCACGAGCCTGGATCCATGGGGCAGGACTCAGCCACGAGCCTGGATCCATGGGGCAGGACTCAGCCACGAGCCTGGATCCATGGGGCAGGACTCAGCCACGAGCCTGGATCCATGGGGCAGGACTCAGCCACGAGCCTGGATCCATGGGGCAGGACTCAGCCACGAGCCTGGATCCATGGGGCAGGACTCAGCCACGAGCCTGGATCCATGGGGCAGGACTCAGCCACGAGCCTGGATCCATGGGGCAGGACTCAGCCACGAGCCTGGATCCATGGGGCAGGACTCAGCCACGAGCCTGGATCCATGGGGCAGGACTCAGCCACGAGCCTGGATCCATGGGCAGGACTCAGCCACGAGCCTGGATCCATGGGCAGGACTCAGCCACGAGCCTGGATCCATGGGCAGGACTCAGCCACGAGCCTGGATCCATGGGCAGACTCAGCCACGAGCCTGGATCCATGGGCAGGACTCAGCCACGAGCCTGGATCCATGGGCAGGACTCAGCCACGAGCCTGGATCCATGGGGCAGGACTCAGCCACGAGCCTGGATCCATGGGCAGGACTCAGCCACGAGCCTGGATCCATGGGCAGGACTCAGCCGTGAGCCTGGATCCATGGGGCAGGACTCAGCCACGAGCCTGGATCCATGGGCAGGACTCAGCCACGAGCCTGGATCCATGGGCAGGACTCAGCCACGAGCCTGGATCCATGGGCAGGACTCAGCCACGAGCCTGGATCCATGGGCAGGACTCAGCCACGAGCCTGGATCCATGGGCAGGACTCAGCCACGAGCCATCAGCCTGGATCCAACAGCCAGGGCCAAGCAGGACTCAGCCCCAGCCTCTGGAATCTGGCCTGGGGCAGCAGCCACTTAGAAGCTCCCCTAACACCTCAAAAGCCTGGGAAGTGTTTGATTTATCCCCTTTTGAATAAAGTAGCAGGGAAAGGTTTCTCAGAGACTCTCAGAGATGTCCTCAGCAAAGCACTGCAGTTATTCCAATCATTAACAATGATCCATCTTTACTCCCAATCAGCAGCAGCAAGCACAGGAACTCCACAGCCAAGGCTGTGATGCAGGCAAAAGTAGGAAATCATGGAGTGGTTTGGGCTGGAAAGTACATTAAAAATCATGCCCTTCCAACCCCCCTGCTGTGGGCAGGGAACTTTCCACTGGAATAAAATCAAGCACTTTGTGTCCTGGGGGGTAAAAAGCCAATACAGCACTGGGAGAGCACAGAGGGTGACACTTGGCTGCTCACTGTGCACTGAAGGGAAGACTGCTCACAGACCAGACCAATTTCCACTGCCACACACAGAATGAGCTCAGTGCTGATGTGCACTTACCTCTTCCTTCTTCTTGGGGTCTGACATGGGGTTTCTGAAGAGTGGGGAGTCCCCGAAGGGGGAGTAGGCCAGGCTGTTGAGGTGCTGCTGGAGGACAGCCTGCTGGGCTGCAGAGGCATTGGGGTCTGTCAGAGCTACAAAGGAGCAGCATTTCAGTGTTAGACATCTGGGAACAGAACCAGGGCAGGCAGAAACACAGCAGCTCTCACAGAATCTCCTTCTCCATCAGAATGTGCAACCATATTCACTGAGTGCTCAGGGGTGAAAAGCTGAGGGCAACAGAGAGCTACAGAGCAGGGGAAAGAGCCTGGCCTGCCAGAATATCCAACTAATCCAGCCAGCTCCTGAAAGGGTGTGCAGGGAAAACATCTCATGCAGAATTCTGACATTACTGCTACCACAACTATACAGGTCTGGAGTCCCCTCTACAACGGATTTTAAATCTTGTCTGTCTTAATGCATTTCACTTTAATTCCTATTAAAATGCTCCAAGACTTCACCCCATGAAACATTCAAGCCACCAAAGGCAGTTTATTCTAATTCCAACAAAACCGGGGGGAACGTGGGCATTCCCAAAGAACAACAAAACCACTCTCAGAACAACAGCTTAATGTCAGGGTCTGCAGGAAGTCAGGAGGAGAGCTGGAGACAGCTGGGCCTCATTTTTGTCCCAATGGCACAACACTCCAGTTAACAAAGACCCTCTAGGCCTATCCTATCTGGAACTACTGAAAAAGCCAATGCTACAATTCCTTTTTTTTTTTTTTTTTTTTTGGTGCACATCTATTCTTGGTGTCCCAAATCCAATTATGGGAAATATTACTAATCTTGAAGACAAAGCTCTAAAATAATTGCAATTACTGGACATGTAAAGCAACTTGGAATTCTTTTAAATATATACATGTAACTAGCAAAAAATGGATGATAAACATGGTCTGCACTGCAACTGAGAACAGAAGTGGCCTGAAGGAGGTGTTCTGTCCTCCCAAACCCTCAGGGAGGGGTGTGCTGCTGTGTTCAGGCACTTGGGAACCAGGCAGCAGGCTCATGGACTCACCTACAGCAGGCTGGGGGGCCCCGAAGCCCAGGGTGGCTGTGGATGTGTTGAATCCTGGGGCTCCAAACGCTCCTGTTCCCAGGGTTCCCCCCAGCTTTGGCTGGGTGTTTCCAAACAAGGACGTCTGTCCTGCCCCCAGAGCTGTGACAGGAGAGGTGACTGTCATTTACCACAGGACTGTGACAAGTTTACAACACAACAAAGAATCAATTCCTTTTCAAACTGCAGGAAACACTCTCCATGCCCATGGATGCTGCAGGCGCTCAGGCCTGTGACCAGAGCAGAGGCCCTGGGCACAGAGGACCTCACCAGTCCCACCAGTGCTGCCCCACTGCTGCAGGCCCCTTGGCACTGTGCTAGGGAGCTGCCCTGAGCCATCCTGGCTGCAGCTAGAACATGCCCACCTTTCCTAACTCAGTTCCAGGCAATGCCCAGGCTGGAGCAGCACTGCAGCCTGAGGGCTGAGGCTGCCCAGAAATGAGTGGGAAACTGCTTACCTGTTCCAAAGCCTGTTCCCAGTCCAGTGCCCAGAGTCCCAGTTGCAGGCTTGTTTCCAAACAAGCTGTTTCCAGCAGTGTTGGCACCAAAACCTTCAACAACAGAAGAAGCAGCTCATTAGAGATGAATTAAAACCATGTATTTAAATAAATAAGCATCACAGGGTGGAAGAGCCCTGCCAAAGTCATATTTCTCACTGTTTCCAGCAGTGCAGGTTAAACTGACAACCAGCAAGAAGGGATTTTACTGGTAAGGAACACAGTTATAAATACAGCATCAAAGCAGCACAGAAAAATGCTGGTCTGCCTTCTTACGCTTTTCAGTTTGTTACAAACTTCAAAGTTTCCCTGGGAGGCAGTGCTCACACGATGCTGCTGCAACAGAGTAAAATGTGCTGGGTTTTTTTGAGTGCCTGGAGGGGACAAACCTTATCTCATCCTGTTTGTACCACATACTCCTTTCTCTGACCCTCACCACAAAGCAGGTGGGAACTCAGACCTGCACAGCTCAAGGGCACGGCTGTAGCTGCAACAGGGCCACCCCAAACCTACCATCAGCTCAGTTCTACTGCAGATGCTGCCCCCATCCCATGCTTGGTTAGTGCACAAAGCCAAAACTGAACTGCAGGTGTGCACCAACCCCATGGAATCCAGCTCCCTTCCTCCTATGAACAGCTACACAGGGAAACCAAAAGCACACACTGCAGAGGCTGGTCTCCACCAACAACACTCTGGTGGGGCCATGGAGATCCTGACCAGCAGAACAAGAACTTGAAAGCATCTTTGTGCCAAGTTTGCCCAGGACTGCTCACCACAGTCAAACCCTGCTAGCCAAGGTGCTGCCCTGGTTCAGAGCACTGAGAACTGCACAGAGCTTCATTTGGGAAGGACCTAAAAGATCACCCAGGTTCCCTTGAGTTCTTCCCTGTCTATCCTGGAACAGCAGGCCCCACTGCCCTTAAACAACCAACATCAAACAGCACTGCAAGAAAGGGATGGCAGCATCCAACCCACTCCTACTCACTCTGATACACAGTTCTGTTCCTCGGCAGTGCAGAATTAAAAAGGCACAAGAGATTTCAGAGTCCCACTCCCTTCAGCCATCCCTACACATTCCTCCTGCTCGGTCACACACTGACCCAGCATCAGCTCTCACATCAGAGGCCAGCAGGAACACACCAGCAGCTCCTCAGGACTTTGGTCCTTCACACTAAGGACAACAATAGCCACCAGCTCAGCTGGAGCTGACTCATTTCACCTTCACTGCAGGGCAGGATCTGCTGACACCAGCCCAAGCCCAGGGATCCCTGGTGTTACCCCAATTCTCCCAGTGCTGCTGTGCCAACACAGGGTGCTCACAGCCTCCTAACAAACCCTTCTGCTCCCCACATCTCTGATTTCAGGAGTTTTCAACCACAGCACTACAGAATGGCTGGAGCTGGAAGGGACCTCTGGATGTCACCCAGCCCCTGCAGCAGTGACACAGGAACGTGTCCAGGGGCTTTGGGGTGTCTCCACACAGGGAGACTCCAGCCCCTCCCTGGGCAGTGCTCCAGGGCTCTGCCCCTCCATGGGAGGAAGTTCTTCCTCAGGCTGGGCTGGAATTGTCGTGGTTTAGTTCCTGGCCACTGCTCCTCGTGCTGTCACTGAGAGAGGCTGGCACCACCCTGACACCCTTGGAGAGATGGGATGGGATATTGGTATGGATTGATGGTGTATCTGGATGGACTGATGGATCCCCTCTCAGCCTTCCCCAGACTGACCAGGCCCAGCTCCCACAGTCTCTCCTCGCCAGAGAAGCTCCAGAGCCCAGATCATCTCTGAGGCCTTCCCTGGACCCCCTCCAGCAGCTCCTGGCCTTCCTTGAAGTGTAGAGCCCAGAACTGAAGAGGACACCCCAGATGAGCCTCCCTGGAGCTGAGCAGAGGGGCAGGATCCCCTCCCTGACCTGCTGGGAATGCCCTTCCCAAAGCTCCCCAGGATCCCAGGGGCTCTCCTGCCCATCCCAGGCTGAAAATTCTCTTAAGGACTCACCAGAACAATGGCACTTGACCATCTGCTTCCCAAGTCAGGGAGTGCCACCAAGAGCAAAGGCACAACCCAGCACATTACCTGTGGCAGGGCCATTGGCCACCTGACAATTCCAACACTACAATACTTAGCAAGCGCTGTCTGCAGTGTGTGGCACACACAGCACAGATTTTAACGATGGAAAGCACCCATTTTTCCCCGTCCCCACACTGGAAGGGTGTGCAGGAGGCCCTGAGCTCAGGGCAGGCTGTTACCGAAGAGGCCCCCGCCCGTGGTGGTACCGAAGGAGGGAGCGCTGGTCGTGGTGGCTCCAAATCCAGCAGGCTTGTTCCCAAACAGGGTCTGCAAGGAAAACAACAGCACTTGGCAAAGCTGGCACTCTGACACCACAGGGATTGTATCGGTGTCTGGCTGCAGGCAAGGAAACAGAACTAAAGCCAAGCACAGCAGAGCCCCCCAGCCCACCCTCCCATGAGTGGGGCTGTCCCAAACCATCTGCAACACCCAAAAAGCAGCTGTTAGGGTCAAACTCAAGGGGCTTATGGGAATGTTCCAACCTCAGTGATCCTGTGATTTTTGCTCCACCAGAACCAAAATTACTAAATATCAAAAATTAAGGTTGGTTTTGGTCCATCACAACTTACAACCTGTATTTCCAACCCTGTGCTGAGGCACCCCCAGGCACTGAGAACCTCAGTTTATCTCCTGCTGCTTTCCTCACTCCACACAGCACTTATTAAAAAAATGACTCTACTACACCTGTTTATCCTCCAGCTTACAGCAAAGCACCTTTGTATCTCAGACATCTAGACTCCTAAGCTAACACAAGCTCTGTGAAGGTCAGCACCCAGAACAGGGCTCTGCTTGGATTTCTTTCTTTACCACAAAGGCACAGACATACCGAACCACCAACACCAAATCCTGTATTGGCTTGTCCAAAAAGGCCAGTTCCCGTTCCAAATCCAGTCCCAGCATTTGTATTGGCAGCTGTCCCAAAAAGGCCTCCAGGCTGCGAGGGCTGGGTGACCCCAAAGAGACCCTACAAACAGAACCAGGTTAAGGCAATGCTGCCAGGCTTTTCCGAGTCCCACACTGACAACAACAGATCCAACACACAAAATCAGGCAATAAAACAATGCTACATTGGCCCTTGTGCTGGGGGAAGAGGACAGTGAAGAGCATTCCAGAAGCTTTAGTCCTTCCCCAAGAAATTAGCTACAAAAAGGAAATTAAAAAAAAAAACAACAAAAACTTATGCTCCAAGATTGAAAGGATATTGGAACTTCCTCATCGCTTTAAGCAAGAGAGATGGAAAAGAAACATTTTACAGAATTTTCTGTAAGAACTCACAACAAATTCACAAAGAACACAGGACATCTGGAGCCAAAGCCTCTAGTTATACAACTACATAGAACCCTTCTGTCACAAAAGCCCACAAATATTGCTCATTTGTCACCAGAAAGCCCAGGGTTTGAACTCCCATGGAATGACACTATCTGTGTGAAAACGACGGGGAGCACTGGAGCTGCTAGAGAGAGGCTGCTTGAGGAGGTGAGTGGGCACACCATTTGTGAACAGCTGACTGTTCTCCAAGTGCCAGGAACAAAGCTGACTGCCAGGAGGTTCCTCACTCCACCGCAGCCCCCGGAGCTCGGCGTCCTGTTTTTACCCCACTGTGGTGGGCTGTGAGGAACACCCCGGGCCTGCAGCCCACTCCCAGCCCCATTACCATGGTGTTGGTGTTGGGCTGGCCCAGGGTGCTGGTGCCCCCGAAGGAGAAGCCGGTGTTCTGCGTGGTGGTGGCCTGGCCAAAGGGTTTGTTGAAGAGGCTCGTGGTCTGTGACTGCTGCCCAAAGAGGCCCCCGGTGGTGCCCGTGCCGAAGCCGGTCGTACCTGTGACACCACGGGCAGTGAGAGGCCAGACCCAGCACATCCCACACAGACACAAAGCCCACAGAATGTCCTGAGTGAAAGGACCCACAGGGACCATCCAGTCCCCCTCTGTCCCTGCCCAGAGCCCCAACAATCCCCCTGGGCACCCCTGGGTGTCCCAAGGCTCCTGGAGCTCTGGCAGTGCCCATTCCCTGGGGAGCCTGGGCAGTGCCTAAACCCTCTGGGGGCAGAGCTTGGCCCTACAATCCCCCCTCAATCCCTCCTGGCACAGCTCCAGCTGCTCCCTGGGTCCCATCTCTGCTCATCCAACAACTACTTCCATTCCTACAGCCTGGAGGATTTGGATCTGTTTACAGTCAAATTCCACAAACACAAATATCCATTACTGGGAAAAAGTCCTTCCCTGGCAGGGTGGGCAGGGCTGGCACAGGGTGCCCAGAGCAGCTGTGGCTGCCCCTGGATCCCTGGCAGTGCCCAAGGCCAGGCTGGACACTGGGGCTTGGAGCACCTGGGACAGTGGGAGGTGTCCCTGCCATGGCAGGGGTGGCACTGGGTGGGATTTCAAGGTCCCTCCCAACCCAAACTGTTCTGGGATCCTAAGCTCTATTTACTTTTTAGTTTGCAAAACCTAATAAAAATCCAATTGCTGTTTGAATTATTCCAAGGGAAAGTAGGAAAACAGATTCCTATGGCACGGAGTTCCACCAGTGAATGTTGCCAATACAACCAGCACAACTCTGATCTCACAGCATTGTGCATTACAGAATTTTAAATGGTTTAACAGAGTATTTGCATGTGCACTCACAGGAACACCAGGGCCAGGCAGTACTTACTGGTTCCAAAAGCAGTTTTATTCTGTCCATAGGAAAAGCCTGTATTGGTTGTGGAAGAGCCAAAAAGTCCTGTGGCTGTGCTGGATGTGGCAGTGGAAGAGCCAAACAAGCCAGCAGTTGCTCCTGCTCCTACAGGATTCGTGGGCCCTTTCCTGTTTGCCTGGTAGTCTTCCAAGCGGAGTTCCTAGGGGAAAATCCAGCTCTTTTTACACAGGACAAGGGCAGGCCAGCGTCCTTCCCACACTCACACAGCACCCCATCCTCACCAAGGTGAAGGCTCAAGAAAAGCTGCAACACCCACATTTTTAAAAATAAGGACATCAAAAAGGAGACCTGAACTTAGATCCACATTTGGGCTTCATATTGACTTCCCAGACCTTCTTCAGATCCTTCTATAAATGATCTGTTTTGAGGTGTCAAACAAAGCAGCCCAAATGGGAAGGCCTCAGGTCAAATCCTTGGGAGCACTACTTTATCATAAACAACTGAGCTCTGCCTGGGATGCTGCTGTTATCTCCACAGAGCAGGGCTGCTCCCAACAGGATCTCATGTCCTTCTGACAAGATGGAATTTCAGCTCTTCCAGACCTGCATTAAGCATTTAAACCCAACTGCAATTAACGTGGGGTTGCATTAATTGTTTTACTTGACAAACACCCCTCGTGTGCGACGCAGATATTGAGGGCTCATTGGTATTTTTCCATTAACGAGCACAGACAGCAAGTGTGGCCCAGAAAAGCCCAGGGTGAGGCTGTGACTGACCTCGAGGGACTTGCTCTCGTACTCCTTCATGGCAGTGATGCACTGGTGCTTGGTGTTGATGTTGGTGCTGACGCCAGATTTCACCATGGTGTCCGTGCCGGTTGGGGGCTGCCGGGAAGAGAGGGAGGGTCAGGGTAAAACCCAGACACATTTGGGGGAACACAGCCAGAAATCCCTGCAGATCCCGGGAAATCCTACACCCAGCACACACCTGAGGCTCTGTGTGACTGCTCTGCTCAGGCAAGACCCCACCTGCAGAGCTGCTCCAGCCCTGGGGCCAACAGCAGCAGGATGTGGAGCTCTAGGAACGAGTCCAGAGGAGCCATGGAGCTGCTCGAGGGCTGGAGACCCTCTGGAGCCAGGCTGGGAGAGCTGGGGGTGCTCCATGGAGAGGAGAGGCTCCAGGGAGAGCTCAGAGCCCTGCCAGGGCCTGAAGGGGCTCCAGGAGAGCTGCAGAGGGACTGGGGACAAGGGCTGCAGGGACAGGACACAGGGAATGGCTTCCCAGTGCCCAGGGCAGGGCTGGCTGGGCTCTGGGGCAGGAATTGTTCCTTGGCAGGGTGGGCAGGGCTGGCACAGGGTGCCCAGAGCAGCTGTGGCTGCCCCTGGAGCCCTGGCAGTGCCCAAGGCCAGGCTGGACACTGGGGCTTGGAGCACCTGGGACAGTAGGAGGTGGCCCTGCCATGGCACGGGTGGCACTGGGTGGACTCTGAGGTCCCTCCCAGCCTAAACCTTGTGTGATGTCATGATTTTATGATTCCATCATTATTTGTACAGCTGAGGCCTCACCCAGCTGTGTTCAATGATAATCAGCAGTGGAATTTGCACCAGGAACACTCAAAACAACTCCCAGCAATTCTGCTTTCAGTTTCACTTTAAACGCAGTTTACCTCAACTTCTGTTGAGGTAATCCTGGAGCCTTGCATGAATTCAAACCCTGGAGCTTTGCATGAATTTCACTATCCCCCTTTTTTAGCAGTGCTATCAAAGTACAACTCGGCAACACTGCAGGAGCCCAGGCAGCACCACAGCTCTACCCCCACAGCCTCAGTCCTTACATCAGCTCAGTCCAGAAAGAAGAGGGATGAGATCTGCATGAACAGGTTTTTGGGGAAGAGTCCCTCTTCCAGCAGGCCCCAGTGAGCCCAGCTCCTCCAGGCCTCTGCTGGGCCACCCTCCAGGCCCAACTGCCACGGAACTTCGCAGCAGTTACTGAATCCTGTCTTAAAGGGGACTCGTCCAGAGGAGGCAGGACAGCACTCCTCTCCTTCCAGCCCCATTCCCACAGCCAGGCTGCCTCAGGAGAGCTCTGCTCATTCTGACCCTCCCCAAGGTGCCTCTGAGCCTTACTGCTGCCAGCATTTGCCGTGGATCACCCTGAACTCCTCAGCACTTCCCGGGAAGGCTCAGCTTCAAGAGCTCCTTTACGCCTTCAGCATCAGCACAGCTCTAAACCCAGCAAGTCTGAAACCCCACAGTGTTGAGAAGGGATGTTTTCAAATCATTTCACAACACTTGCACACCAACTCATCTTTTCACCTCGGTGACCAAGACATCACACAAACAACTTCAAAACTGAATGTTCCCACAGTAAACAGCCTGGGTTAAGGAAAAGCAGAACTTACATTAAATTTAATAGTCGTGCCAGTTGGAGCAGCAGTGAAGCTGGTTGGACCAAAGAGAGAGCCAGATGTGCTCCCAAAGGGGTTGGAAGTGGTGTTGGTGGTCCCAAAGAGCCCTCCACTGCTGGTGCTCGTACCAAAGTCTGAATAAAGCATAAAGAAATAACAACATCAGCATTAAAACAAACTGAAAGTTTAAAACTTAAGCCTGAGTACTTTGTTCAAATTAGAATAATTTGGTTTGGAAATGGAAAAAAAAAAAAAAAAAAAAAAAAAAAAAAAAAGCTGGGAAAAATAAATTGACAGCAAAGCTGGAAGCTGATGGTGCTGCTAATGCAGCTCTCTGCTGCAGAAGTGTCCCAAACTCAGTGCCCCAGAAACACCAGACAAACCACATCAGCCAGTTTCCTTTCTACTCCCAACAAGCAGGAAGAAAATAATACAATAATTCTATAATAAAGAAATTCAGTGAGGCTCCTTTTCTTTTTCAGAAGGGGCTGCAAGCAGTTGCTTTTGCCTCATGAAATTACAGAAGAGTTTAACAGCAGTCCCCTGTCTTCTCCTGCCACAGACAAACCCAACTGTAACTGCTCTACCACAGGATAAAAACCTAAAATCAAACAGCACCAAATCAGGTTTCAGGATAAAAAGTTCCAGCCAACGACCTTTGGCAATTTATTGTAAAATTCAGGGCTGGAATCACAGAATCAGGAGCATGTGGGCTCTCCCCTGGCGGCTGTAGGCACAGGGATGTCACTGTACCCTCCAGGAGAAAGCCCACCCTGACCCCTGTCCCAGCCCCCAGTGCTCTCCCACCCAACAGCACAGGGGCACCACTTTCACTCACTTCCAAAGCCAGCCGGTTTGTTCTGTGCAAAGGCATTATTCTGGGATGAGAAGAGGCTTCCACCAGTGCTGGTGGTTCCGAAGAGGCTGTTTGATGTCCCAGTGGATGTTCCAAACCCAAAGCCAGTGCTGGTGGAGGAGGTGGCTGGTTGGTTGAACGTGGTTGACCCAAACAACCCTCCTGCAGACAGAAACAGGCTGTTAGTCCTCCACAGCCTCCTCTGCTTGGGGGCTTTGACACGTTCCTGCTGGGGCTTGCGAGGGCGTTTGCTCGGGTTTTTTGGGCAGGTTTTTTTCCCATTCCCGGGCCTGGGTTTCCCTTTCCCTCCAGGTACAGGGGAGTACCTGTAGCAACGAATCTCAATAACTTAGGCTATTCCTTGTACCAGCAAAACTGTTTGTAGATAAAACAACACTTGCAGTCTTGTTTTTCAGAGTTCTCGAAGATTCATGAAGGCTATGGGAACAACAACAGGTCTAAAAATGATGAGCAAGAGCCTGAAAAAGTGTCTACAAGAAATGCCAAACTCAGATAGAAGACACACAGCGTGGTGATGGACCAGTTAGGTGTCCTGAAGGATGTGTGCCTGTCTGACGGACAAATGACTTAGCCAACTGTGACTCCCGTATGAGTGAACAGTAGTGCCAGAAGCCGTAACTGGCTGTCTGTGAGCAATAACTGGTCTCTGCTGGGATCACACTGGCTGGTTTCCCTCCCAGCCCACTCCCTGGGCAGTACCTGGCTTGGTCTGTGTGCTCCCGAAGAGGCTGCCGCTGTTGTTGTTGGAGCCGAAGGCCGACGTCCCGAAGGCCCCGCCGCTGCTCGTACCGAAGCCGGCATCTGCGGGCACAGCCCGGCTCAGCCCTGGGCTCCACACAGCCCCACAGCCCCCAGCTCCTCCTCCCAGCCTTCCCAACACACACCACTCATCTCTCCCACAGCCCCCAGCTCCTCTTCCCAGCCTTCCCAACACACACTCCACTCAACACCCAGCTCCTCTTCCCAGCCTTCCCAACACACACCACTCATCCCTCCCACAGCCCACAGCCCCCAGCTCCTCTTCCCAGCCTTCCCAACACACTCCACTCATCCCTCCCACAGCCCACAGCCCCACAGCCCCCAGCTCCTCTTCCCAGCCTTCCCAACACACACCACTCATCCCTCCCACAGCCCCCAGCCCCCAGCTCCTCTTCCCAGCCTTCCCAACACACACCACTCATTTCTCTCACAGCCCACAGCCCCCAGCTCCGAAGAGCGGAGCCTTCCCAACACACTCCACTCATCTCTCCCACAGCCCCCACAACACCCAGCTCCTCTTCCCAGCCTTCCCAACACACACACCACTCGTCTCTCCCAGCCCCACAACACCCAGGCCAGGCCACCTTCCCCAAGCACCGTGTTTTTCACTCTTCCTGCAGAAGGAAGTTTCCACAGCAGGTGTGGAACCCTGGTTGTCTGTCCACACTAAAAGCTTGGTGAGGGTGAAGCCTCAGGCTCCTGAATGTCATCCCAGCCAGCTGGAGCTCCCTAATTCCATCCCACAAGGCATCATCACCTCCACAGGATTCTCTGAGCTGCACTCCAGGAAAGGACATCCCATTAAAAACCACCTCAGATATTTTACTCACTTTGCCCGAAAGTTGAAGTTGTCCCAAAGCCGGTGCTGCCTCCGAATGGAGTTCCGAAGGATTTGTTAAACATTTTTGGGATATATTCGGATTTCTTCCTAGACCTGGAAAGCAGAATTCAGGTTTTATTGAAAGCCCATCCTGGCAAACTCAATTTCCATCTCCCTCATGGCCAAGGGCAACAATCCCACCAGAATCCTCAGCACCAACCTCACGGCACTGTGCAGTGCCAAACCCTGCCAAAAGCCCAACGGGGTCAAGAGCACCAACAGTGCAGTGACACCACAGCTAAGGAGGTGTCACCAAACATCAGTGTCCCCAAAATTAGGGTGTCACCCTTAATTATGGCTGGAATTCCAGCCCATCTCAGCCTGTGTCCCGGGCTGTGGTGATCCTGGGCATTCCCAGGACTGATTTTCCTGCTCCACCCTCTGCCAACTCCTTCAAGCAGGACAGAGGGAATGCCCTGCACAGTGAGCACAGGAGTCCACCTTCCCTCTGCTCCCCATTCTGCATCTCCCAGCAGTCGGTGTTCCAGGGGAGTTTTGCTGGGCCCTTTCCAACCCCCACAGTTTATTTACAGCACATTCCCTGCTGCCCCTCAACCTCCTCCCTGAGCACAACCAGGTACAAACTCTGCTCCAGCTCTCTGAGTTTGTCAACAAATCCAGCACAGTCCCCACACTGTGGGCACACTGGCAGGAACTGGGGGGTGTTTTCCTGCAGCTCCACCATTGAAAATTCCACATTAGCCTAAAACATCTCAGATTCACAAGAAAAGCCAGTACTACCCCAAAAAAAGTTCACATTATCCCCAAAACAGCAGTACTAGGAACAACAACAACAAATTAGAACTAGAAAATAAAATGCTGTACTAACCCAAAAAAGCCATATTAGCCAAAAAATGCTGAGGTTAAAAAAAAACCCCAGTATTATCCCCAAAAACACCATGTTAACCAAAAATAGTGGGTGCAATGATCCAAGAAAAGCCATGTTATCCAGATGAAAATGACAATGCTAACCAGAAAAAATACCCATTACTAAAACAATGCCCTATTAACAACAAACCCCACTAGTATTACCCCAGTCCCCTCCATATGCAGCAGGAAATGCAGGAATTCCCCCACATTCCCAGGAGCTCCCTGGCAGCAGTAACCACACACGGCACTGCAGAACTAAGAACATCAGCAGCCCAAGAATGGCCCACACCAAGAACATTCCCAAAGCCAACAATCCCAGCTAAAGCCAAGGCTGCCCTTCCATCCCAGCTCCCTTCCCCTCTCCCACCAAGGCAGGCACAGAGGGACTGGGCACTGCCCAGCACAGCCTCCACCTGGGAAACCTCTACAGCCACCTGCCCATCCTTGAAACTCAAGTGTTGTTTTCCCAACACCAACAGCACTCTCTGGGAATGGCCAACTGCAGACTGGGAGCAGCCTCAGCCTTCCAGCATCCTGAACAGCTGGAGACTAAATCAGCCCAGAACACCCAACCCTGTATTTCCCTGACAGAAACACTAAAAGATGATTTGTTTATCCAACTATTCCAACAGACACACATCACAGTTCTGGAGTGTTAAGGGTCTCCACACTTCCACAGGTAAATCCTAAGGGGCTTCACTTGTCACAGGAAGAGGGATTTCAGTGACACAATCCTGGTACAACCCAGGAAAAGCTGCTCTGACAAACTCTCAGAGCCCCCCAAGCTGACAGGGGCTCCTGGAAGAGCTCCTCTATCAGAGAGTAACATTGTACCCTGAGCCCTCCCCACCTTCTCCCATGGAATCCCTGGGGCTGGAAAAGCCCTCCCAGCCCAGGCAGTCCCCCCTGTGCCCACCTTGTCCCCAGCGCAGAGCTCTGAGT
Source organism: Sylvia atricapilla (assembly GCF_009819655.1). Lineage (NCBI taxonomy): Eukaryota > Metazoa > Chordata > Aves > Passeriformes > Sylviidae > Sylvia > Sylvia atricapilla. The sequence goes on along the minus strand of NC_089141.1, from coordinate 114,852,732 downwards.
GCCACCTCCAGGGGACACCTGCAGGGATGGGCTCTCCAAAGCTCCCTGGGCAGTGCCAAGGCCTGAGCACCCTTTCCATGGGGAAATTCATGCTGCTAGCCAATCCCTGCCAGGGATTTACAATAGTGGAAAGATCCATCCTGAGCATCCTTTTCTCCAGGCCCTTTCCCAGCTCCCTCTCCACCAAGACCTGCTCCTAAACACACCTCTCCATTCCTGTGGAATATTTTCAGCCATCTCCCCTTGTCCCAGAGCAACTCTCCCTTTCAGGCCAGATAAAAATCACCTGCACTTTCCAGCTGTCCGATGTTGTGACTCCCAGCCTTATCTGCAAATTCACAAGTTCCTCATGTTCTGTCGTTCCTCTTTTCTAAGTCACTGTTCTCGCATTGTCCTGAGATCACTAAACACAAAACTCTACCTAAGAAGAAACCTGAAAAATCATTTTCTAAGAAAAAAGGAGTTATGGAAATATTTCACCCTCCCACAGTGTGCATTTTGCTGTAGTTCACAACATCCTATCATCCCTCCTTCCCTGTGTGACACCTCCAGGGCTGTGCCCAGTTGTGGCTCCTGCAGGAGAGCCCTGGAGGGGCTGGAGCGTGTCCAGGGCAGGAGCTGGGGAAGGGGCTGGAGCCCCAGGAGGGGCTGAGGGAGCTGGGAAGGGGCTGAGCCTGGAGAAAAGGAGGCTCAGGGGGGACCTGGTGGCTCTGCACAAGTCCCTGCCAGGAGGGGACAGCCGGGGGGGTCGGGCTCTGCTCCCAGGGCACAGGGACAGGAGCAGAGGGAACGGCCTCAGGCTGGCCCAGGGGAGGCTCAGCTAGGCCAGCAGCAGGAATTTCCCCATGGAAAGGGTGCTCAGGCCTTGGCACTGCCCAGGGAGCTTTGGAGTGCCCATCCCTGCGGGTGTCCCCTGGAGGTGGCACTCAGAGCTCTGGGCTGGGGACAAGGTGGGCACAGGGGGCACTGCCTGGGCTGGGAGGGTTTTTCCAGCCTTACTGCTTCTAGGATTCTGTGAACTCAAGAACTGGACCAGAATTAGTAAAACTCGAGGGTTTTATACAACACCCCTCTCCCACTCCCTGCACCCCCAGCTGAGGGGCCCCTCGCGCCAAAGGGCCCTAATTAAAGTTTAGCAGTAGCACAAAATCCCCCTAAAACCACCTAAAGAAACCCACGTCACCAACACAACTTTAAGTCACATGTACCCAACCTAACTTTAAACTACAACTAATTTACACGACAGTAAATAACTCCCGGTCCCGGGGACAGCCGGGCCGTTACCCGCATCCAGAGCCGCGTATCCCCCGTGGAAAACACCCGGAATCTCCAACCGAACCGGCACCGGGACAACCAAAAAGGCCTAAAATCCCCCCAGAACCGGGCAGGTACTCCGGAGACAGCCGGGGCAGGGCTGCCGAGAAATCCCACCCGCTCACGGCCTTCCCGCCTCCCTCCGGCCTTTCCTCCGCCCCGGGGCCTCCCCGCGCTCCCCCCACCCCGGGACCACCCGGTCTCCCGGCACAAAAGGCCTGACTCCGGCAGCGCCACAACCACGCCGGGCAGGGTAGGGCGGGCAGGCCCCGGTGCTCACCGCAGGTGCCGGGCAGGGCAGCCTCAGCAGGCCGCGGTGCTCAGCGCGGGTGCCGGGAAGCGCCGCTCGGAGCGGCCGGGCCGGGTCGGGCCCGCGGTGCCGCCGCCGCCTCACGGGGCCGCAGCTGCGTCACAGCCCGCGCGCGCACTCCCGGCCTCCCCCGCGCGTCGCCTCGGCCCCGCCTTGGCCCCGCCCAGCCCGTTGCGCTTCCGCCGCCCATTGGCTGCGCCCCCTCGCCCTCGCCCTGAGCTCAACTCCGATTGGGCGAAGGGGCGCCGCACACCAAGCGCCCATTGGCCGGACGGGCCGAGAAGGGGGCGGGGCTTGGCGCCGCGGAAGGGTCCAGAACGGCCCGTGTCGCGGCGCCGCCCCTACATCCGGGGCGTTTGAGGGGGCGCGGCTTCTACCGCGACGACCAATCGTGTGTGGCGGCGCGCTGGAGCTGGCCCCGCCTCTTAAAGGGGCCGCAGCGGGGTTGGGAGGCGGGGGAAGAAGAGGAAGAGGTGGAAGAAAGGGAGGAAGAGGAGGAGGCGGAAAAGGCGGAGGAGGCGTGGTGGGGCTGCCAGGCCGGGACATGGAGCGGCGCGACGGGGGCTGAGCGGTGAGCGGGGTGTCGGGGGTCCGGCACCGTGGGACACGCGGGTTTTGGGGAGGGGTTCCCAGGGAGGATCCCTGGAGGATGTGAGGTGTCCCCAGGGGTCACTCACCGCCAGAGCCTGGGCGCCCTGGGACAGGGGGCACCTGCGGGGAGCTCAGGAGAACGGGGGGTGCCCCAGGAGGGGTCTCCAGGGGGGTGTGGGGTACCCGGGGCAGGTCTCGGGGTGCTGCAGCCCCTCTCCTGCAGGAGACAGGTCGGGGCCATTCAACACGTGATAGAAAATATTTGCCTTTTATTTGCTCTCTTTGCCGGGAGGGAGGGCAGAGGCTGCGGCGCTCCTGCTGTGGGACCCTCGGCACAGGGAGCTGTGGCCGAGCCCCCCGAGGGAGGGTCGGGGTTTGGGGGCTCCATGTCCCGGGGAGAGGAGCCTGGGCCGGTCGGGGACCCCCGTGCACAGCCAGTGCCGGCCCTTTGGAGCTTCCCTTCCTCTTTGCTTCTATCCTCCAACGATTCCCTCTCTCCCCTCAGCCTGGATGAGCTCTGCTTTCTGTGGCCGCTCGGTGGTTGGGGTCTGTCCCTTCACCGGGGCTAGGGCCCCCATTGTGGGGGGCGTTTGGTGCTGGCACAAAGTGGCCGTGCTGCCCTGGGGGCACTGCCCAGATGGCTCAGGGATTGTCCATAAATCGGATTTGTCCCGCAGCCGGACGGTGCTGAGGTGGGGTCCATCCCAGCCTGGTCCCTTGGGGCGGAGGGGAGCCCTGTGCTGGGTGTCTGCCCGGCTCCAGAGGTGTCCGTCCCGGCCTGACCAGAGCCGGCGGCGTTGTTTTCTGCGGCTTGTGCTGCCCTGATCCTGCAGCCTGCATGGAGTCTTATCCTGAGCTGCCGGGACCCACAGGGATCACTGATCCAGAGCCCCAACAATCCCCATCCCTGGGTGTCCAAAGGCTCCTGGAGCTCTGGCAGTGCCCATTCCCTGGGGAGCCTGGGCAGTGCCTGAACCCTCTGGGGGCAGAGCCTGGCCCTACAATCCCCCCTCAATCCCTGGTGGGCAGCTGCAGGCAGTGCTGCCCGTGCGGGGCCGGGGGCTGGGAGGCCGGGCTGTGCCGGGCCGGGCTGAGGAGCCGGGCTGAGGAGCCGGGCTGTGCCGGGCTGAGGAGCCGGGCTGAGGAGCCGGGCTGTGCCGGGCCGGGCTGAGGAGCCGGGCTGTGCCGGGCCGGGCTGAGGAGCCGGGCTGTGCCGGGCCGGGCTGAGGAGCCGGGCTGTGCCGGGCCGGGCTGAGGAGCCGGGCTGGGAGGCCGGGCTGTGCCGGGCCGGGCTGAGGAGCCGGGCTGTGCCGGGCCGGGCTGAGGAGCCGGGCTGTGCCGGGCTGAGGAGCCGGGCTGAGGAGCCGGGCTGTGCCGGGCCGGGCTGAGGAGCCGGGCTGTGCCGGGCCGGGCTGAGGAGCCGGGCTGTGCCGGGCCGGGCTGAGGAGCCGGGCTGTGCCGGGCTGAGGAGCCGGGCTGTGCCGGGCTGAGGAGCCGGGCTGTGCCGGGCTGAGGAGCCGGGCTGAGGAGCCGGGCTGAGGAGCCGGGCTGTGCCGGGCCGGGCTGAGGAGCCGGGCTGTGCCGGGCTGAGGAGCCGGGCTGAGGAGCCGGGCTGTGCCGGGCTGTGCCGGGCCGGGCTGTGCCGGGCTGTGCCGGGCCGGGCTGAGGAGCCGGGCTGAGGAGCCGGGCAGTGCCGGGCCGGGCTGTGCCGGGGCAGCCGTGGCTCCCGGCAGGACCGACAGCCGTGGTGGGCCGGCTGTGTCAGCGCTGTCCCGAGCACAGGGAATGGTCTGGATGGATCCCACGGGACAGGGTTCACGTGCCCTTCCTGCCAGATCCCTCTGGAGGGCTGCAGGGAGCGGCCCTGCTCTGCCTCTGCTCCCTCTTGTCCGTGAGTCTCAAGGTTCAATGGGGTTTTTTAGCTGTCTGTCCGTGCTGCCCATCCTGGGGGTGTGGGGGCACACGGGGTGTGGGGCTGAGCCCTGTGTCTGTATGGGGCTGAGCTGTGTGTCTGTGGGGTCACACACGCTGTGGGGCTGAGCTGTGTGTCTGTGGGGTCACACACGCTGTGGGGCTGAGCTGTGTGTCTGTGGGGTCACACACGCTGTGGGGCTGAGCTGTGTGTCTGTGGGGTGACACAGGCTGTGGGGCTGAGCTGTGTGTCTGTGGGGCTGAGCTGTGTGTCTGTGGGGTCACACAGGCTGTGGGGCTGAGCTGTGTGTCTGTGTGGAGCTGAGCTGTGTGTCTGTGGGGTCACACACGCTGTGGGGCTGAGCTGTGTGTCTGTGGGGTCACACAGGCTGTGGGGCTGAGCTGTGTGTCTGTGTGGGGCTGAGCTGTGTGTCTGTGGGGTCACACAGGCTGTGGGGCTGAGCTGTGTGTCTGTGTGGGGCTGGGCTGTGTGTCTGTGGGGTCACACAGGCTGTGGGGCTGAGCTGTGTGTCTGTGTGGAGCTGAGCTGTGTGTCTGTGGGGTCACACAGGCTGTGGGGCTGAGCTGTGTGTCTGTGTGGAGCTGAGCTGTGTGTCTGTGGGGTCACACAGGCTGTGGGGCTGAGCTGTGTGTCTGTGGGGTCACACAGGCTGTGGGGCTGAGCTGTGTGTCTGTGTGGAGCTGAGCTGTGTGTCTGTGGGGTCACACAGGCTGTGGGGCTGAGCTGTGTGTCTGTGTGGAGCTGAGCTGTGTGTCTGTGGGGTCACACAGGCTGTGGGGCTGAGCTGTGTGTCTGTGGGGCTGAGCTGTGTGTCTGTGGGGTCACACAGGCTGTGGGGCTGAGCCATGTGGCTGTGGGGCTGAGCTGTGTGTCTGTGGGGTCACACAGGCTGTGGGGCTGAGCTGTGTGTCTGTGTGGGGCTGGGCTGTGTGTCTGTGGGGTCACACAGGCTGTGGGGCTGAGCTGTGTGTCTGTGGGGCTGAGCTGTGTGTCTCTGGGGCTGAGCCATGTGTCTGTGTGGGGCTGAGCTGTGTGTCTGTGGGGTCACGCACGCTGTGGGGCTGAGCCGTGTGTCTGTGGGGCTGAGCCGTGTGTCTTTGGGGCTGAGCTGTGTGTCCATCCCTGCCCAGGGCTGTGTGGTGCTGCACAGAATGCCGGAATCCCTGAGTCTCAAAAAAGGCCCCCAGGGTCATGGAGCCCAGCCTGTGGCTGGTCCCCAGATTGTCATCCTGCCCAGAGCAGGACACAGCCCCCCAGCCAGAGGTGTGTTTGTTTGTTCCCAGGTTTCCAAGATGCTGCAGGTCCCGCTGCCGCTGGATCGGGACGGGATCCTGTTCCGGCTGCGTTTCACCACGCTGGCCCTGGGGACTGTGTTCTGCCCCCTCTTTGGCTTCCTCTTCTGTGTGATCTGGTCTCTGCTCTTCAACTTCCGAGAGACGACTGCGACGCACTGTGGGGTGAGAGACTCCCGTGGGGAAAACCCGTGTTCCTGAGGGGTGACAGAGCTCTGGGTCCTTGTGGGCTCCTCTCCCTCCTCCTGGGCTCTTCTCCCTCCTCTCCTGGCCTCCTCTGCCTCCTTCTGGGCTCCCTTCTCCTCTTGGGCTCCTAGTCACCTTCTGGATTCCTCTCTCCTGTCTCCTTCTGGGCTCCTCTCTTGGGCTTTCTCACCAGAAGTGTTACAGAATCCAGAGCAAGCTGCATTGTTTCACTGTCCTTGTGCTGCCTCAGGACTGGCAGCAGCAGGTTTGGCTCTGTGCTGGGACTGAAGGCAGGAGTCTGGTGTCTGGGCTGGGCATGCTGGGGGTTACTGCAGTGAGGAATAAAGGTGGGGAAGCTGAAGGGAAAATACCTTTAGGTATTTTAGGGAGGGGTTGGTCCAGAGCTGCTGCCCCAAGGTCTCCTGGAGTCCAGAGGAGCCACAGGGGTCTGGGCAGGGAGGGCTGGAGCTCCATGAGGGAGGCTGGGCTCCTCCCCAGGGCTTTCAGGCTGCTGGAGGAGCAGCTGGGAATGGAGGGCAGGAGTCACCTCGAACCAGCAGGAGAACTCCTGGAGTGCCAGGAAAGGGGGAATGGCTTCCCAGTGCCCGAGGGCAGGGCTGGATGGGATCTGGGGCAGGAATTGTTCCCTGGCAGGGTGGGCAGGGCTGGCACAGGGTGCCCAGAGCAGCTGTGGCTGCCCCTGGATCCCTGGCAGTGCCCAAGGCCAGGTTGGTCACTGGGGCTTGGAGCAGCCTGGGACAGTGGGAGGTGACCCCGGGCCTTCAGGTCTTTCCAACTGAAACCATTCTGGGATTCTGTGGACAGTTAAGAGTGTAAAGGCAAAAAACGTGAGCAGGTAACTGGGCAGGGCCCCCAGCAGCCTAGAACTGCCCCAGCAGGGCTCTGGGATCCATGACCCTGTGGGATGCAGCAGCGGCACTGCAGCCATACATCCCCTGGCTTTGGGAACAGGAACAAAGTCATTTGGAATTAAAAAACTCTCCAGGTTATTAAACAATCCTGCTCAGCCAGGCTCAGCTTTACTGGGTCCTTCTGGTTCACAGTGCTGCTCCAGCCTTATTTCCTTATTGCAGAATCCCAGACTGATTTGGGCTGGGAGGGACCTCGGAGTCCACCCAGTGCCACCCCTGCCGTGGCAGGGCCACCTCCCACTGTCCCAGGTGCTCCAAGCCCCAGTGTCCAACCTGGCCTTGGGCACTGCCAGGGATCCAGGGGCAGCCACAGCTGCTCTGGGCACCCTGTGCCAGCCCTGCCCACCCTGCCAGGGAACAATTCCTGCCCCACATCCCAGCCAGCCCTGCCCTGGGCACTGGGAAGCCATTCCCTGGCTCCTGTCCCTGCAGCCCTTGTCCCCAGTCCCTCTGCAGCTCTCCTGGAGCCCCTTCAGGCCCTGGCAGGGCTCTGAGCTCTCCCTGGAGCCTCTCCTGTCCAGGGGAGCACCCCCAGCTCTCCCAGCCTGGCTCCAGAGGGGCTCCAGCCCTCTAACAGCTCCCGGAAACAGCATCAGAGTTCTTCAGGTTAAATCCATGTGTCCAAAGCCTGGCTGCGACAGGCTGGGCAAAGCCAAGGGCAGTTTCAGGGGCTGGCAGTGGGGCCGTGCCCCGTGCCTGTCCCCAGCAGCACATGTCCCCACAGGTGCCCAACTACCTGCCGTCCATCAGCGCGGCCATCGGCGGCGAGACCCCGCAGCGCTACGTGTGGCGCCTGTGCATCGGCCTGCACTCGGCCCCGCGCCTGCTGGTGGCCCTGGCCTACTGGAACCACTACCAGAGCTGCCACTGCCCACACCCCCGCTACCTGCGCCTCTGCCACCTCACCCTGCTGCTCAACCTGCTCGAGAACTTCGCCCTCCTCATCCTCACCTACGTGTCCTCCACCGAAAACTATGGTAGGTGTCGCCTCCCGCCCCGCCTGGGCCCTGCCCTGCTGAGCCTCTCCTTGGGACACTGCTGTGCAGTGAGGCACCTCTGGGGTTGCCCCTGAGGTTCCATTGAAGTTAGTGGTGTACAGGGATGATGTGCATAACATACAAATGGCCGTGCTCTTCCCACCGTTCTTGGTTGCAGATACTTGGGTGAGGCCGTGGGTTCAGGCTGGGGATGGAGCCTGGACCAGGCCTTGCACTTGGTGCTCCTGTGCGCTGAGGCCCTGCTCCAGGGGTGAGGACAGGGGAGCCAGGTGGGTCTGAGCTCATCCTGCTTCCCCTCCATCCTGCAGCTGGGCTGGGCTCTGGGCTGGATCTGCTCCAGCTGCCTTCCCGTACCCTCCTCATGAATTTCTAGAGAAAATTTTATGGCATCACAGAATGCCAGACTGGTTTGGATTGGGAAGGGACCACAGCCCACCCAGCGCCACCCCTGCCATGGCAGGGACACCTCCCACTGTCCCAGGTGCTCCAAGTGTCCAGCCTGGCCTTGGGCACTGCCAGGGATCCAGGGGCAGCCACAGCTGCTCTGGGCACCCTGTGCCAGCCCTGCCCACCCTGCCAGGGAACAATTCCTGCCCCAGAGCCCAGCCAGCCCTGCCCTGGGCACTGGGAAGCCATTCCCTGGCTCCTGTCCCTGCAGCCCTTGTCCCCAGTCCCTCTGCAGCTCTCCTGGAGCCCCTTCAGGCCCTGGCAGGGCTCTGAGCTCTCCCTGGAGCCTCTCCTCTCCATGGAGCACCCCCAGCTCTCCCAGCCTGGCTCCAGAGCAGTGGGGCTCCAGCCCTCTAACAGCTCCTGGAAACAGAAGCAGAACTTTTCAGGTTAAATCCACATGTCCAAAACCTGGCCACGACAGGCTGGGAAATTCTCTTCCCCCACGTGGTCTCATCTCAGAAGAGCAGAAGTGCCAGTGCTGATGTGCAGCTGCTGTTTCATCCTAAGATCTGGAGGCACCAGGGATTAACTGCAGAAGTGCAGGAGGCAGCAAGGTGGTGCTGCTGCAGAGGGAACAAACCCCGTGCTGGGATATATCAGCAGGGCAGACGTGTTGGCTTTCCCTGCACAGCAGGATGATGATGATGGATATTGTGTCCAGCTGTGATCTGGAGAGAAACTTGTTCAAAGAATGAAGCCAGCACAAGGGGAATGGCTTCCCAGTGCCCAGGGCAGGGCTGGATGGGCTCTGGGGCAGGAATTGTTCCCTGGCAGGGTGGGCAGGGCTGGCACAGGGTGCCCAGAGCAGCTGTGGCTGCCCCTGGATCCCTGGCAGTGCCCAAGGCCAGGCTGGACACTGGGGCTTGGAGCCCCTGGGACAGTGGGAGGTGGCCCTGCCGTGCAGGGGTGGGATGAAAAGGTTTTTAAGGTCCCTCCCAACCCACACTGTTCTGGGATTCAGGGCTGTGGTGCTGTGATCTGTGTCCCAGGATCTTCCCCAGCCTTTGGGGTGAGGATGGTCTGTGGTGGAGCCCAGTACTGGGATGGCAGGACAGGAACCTCCTGCTGCTGGAGGTCAGTGGTGTGGGACCTGTCCCTGCCCAGCTCACCCTCCCTGTCTCCTGCCAGCATTCCCTGTCCCCATGGCAAGGTGTCCCTGCCCCTCTCGTGGCAGTGTCCCCTCACTGCAGGCTCTGGGCTGACCCCGAGGGGAGCCCTGGGAGAGGAGCCCGAGGTGTGACTGAGCAGAGCTGCCCCAGCAGCCGGAGCTGACCCACTTGCTGGGATCCTCATCCCAGACTAATCCCAGCTCTGGGGAAAGTTCCAGCCCTGAGCTGCCGTGCTCACGTTAATCATCCCTGCAGGACACCCTGCTCTGACCTCTCCACCTGCTGGTGCCTCACTCCTTGTGTGCTCCCTGCCCCTGGCATGACAGGCAGTCAGGGTGGTCATTCCTGGTGTTCAGGTGGTTAGGAATTCAGCCCGAGTTCAGTTTTCTGGAGAAGGGGCTGAGCAATTCTTTTCAGAGCAGCTCTTGTGAAAATGTCTCACCTGAGGTGTTGTGTGGAGTTAGGGGCCTCGGGAGCACCTCTGGCTCAGCCTTGCTCCAGCTGTTTCCCCAGCCTGATCCTGTACTGGGCTGGTCCACGTATGCGTGGGGCAACCTCAGTGCTGCAGATGAGGCTCTGATGGGCAGGTAGGTAACACAGGGGGCCAGAAGATGACTTTCCTGGGTTTTGGACTGGCTCATTCTGCGCACCCCCTTCCCAGTGTGGCAATGCTGAGCTGCTCCCAAGGATCCCTGGGTTTACAGCTCTGTGAAGTGATGGTCCCAGGGTACATAAACACCTTCCTGGCACTTTTATCCCTTTCCAAGGGGCCCTGAGGCAGCAAGAACAGGTTATGGAGTTATGCTGTGCCTGTCTTCTGCAAAGACCCCACTGAGTCTGCTCTGCTCCCAGCAGAGCACAAACCCCTCTCAAACCCTGTCCCATGTTCCCCTTGTGCTCCTGGCTTGGATTGAGCAGGAAACCTGTTGTTTGTAAATCCAGCAATCCACGAAAATGCCTTCATCGTGTTCATCACGTCGGCCCTGGGCCACATGCTGCTCACCTGCATCCTCTGGAGAATGACTAAGAAACACACAGTAAGTCCCGAGGTACAGACACTTTCCTTTCTTCTCTCTGTGCTGGGAGCTGGGAGGGGGCTCTGGGGCTGTGCCAGGACTGGGACAGGGCTCTGGGGCCATGCTGGGAGTTGGCAGGGGGCTCTGGGTTGGCACTGAAGGGCTGTTGGCTTGTCCTTGCTTGTGAAATAATCCTGAGAAGGTGCTAAGGAGCCAACAGCAGCAAGTGAAACAGAAGTCACCAAAATCCATTATTTACCAAAGTGAAGTGGGAAGGAAGCATTTCATTTCCTGTTTTCTGGTTTTATCATTGAATCACAGAATGGTTTTGGTTGAGAAGGGACCTTAAACCTGTCCAGTTCCACCCCCTTCCATGGGCAGGGACACCTTCCACTGTCCCAGGCTGCTCCAAGCCCCAGTGTCCAGCCTGGCCTTGGGCACTGCCAGGGATCCAGGGGCAGCCACAGCTGCTCTGGGTACCCTGTGCCAGGGAAGGATTTCCTCCTAGTGTCTGATTAAGTTTTCATGGAGAGATCATACTGGAAACCACTGTTGGCATCCCTGTGGACTGGGATTGCTCATCCTTCTCCATGCCTGTTTCTAAGCTGAAGTTGGCTTCCCTGTGCTGGGAATTGCTGATCCTGCAAGCTGGGAGCAGCAGGCAGCAGGAATTGCTCTCCCTTTGCTCCAGAATGACTCTGTGGAGCAGGCTGGCTCTGGCTTTTTTTTCTGGGGAGGGGTCGGGGGTGCAGGGACTGGCTGGGCAGGCAGCAGGTTTGGTGGAGGATCCAGCCAGGGGCTCCTGGCCCCACTGCCTGGATGCAGCTTCTGTGCTGTGCTGGTCTGTGCTCTGAGTCCTGGGCTGTGGGCAGGACATCCAGGTTTGTCCTGGGTTATGGGGCAGGTGGGCAGGACATCCAGGTTTGTCCTGAGCTGTTGGGACTGACAGCCACAGGCAGGGCAGGACATCCAGGTTTGTCCTGGGTTATGGGGCAGGTGGGCAGGACATCCAGGTTTGTCCTGAGCTGTTGGGACTGACAGCCACAGGCAGGACAGATCATCCAGGTTTGTCCTGGGTTATGGGGCAGGTGGGCAGGATACCCAGGTTTGTCCTGAGTTGTTGGCACTGACAGCCATAGGCAGGACAGGACATCCAGGTTTGTCCTGGGTTATGGGGAAGGTGGGCAGGACATCCAGGTTTGTCCTGGATTGTGGGCAATGACAGCCACAGGCAGGACAGGACATCCAGGTTTGAGGCTGTGTGGGACCTGCCTCTGTTCCCATGTGGCTCCTGCACCTGGGGTGTCACCTGTGGATCTGGGCTCCCTGGATGTCTCTGTCCTTTCCCCTTTGGGCTGTTTCTCCCAGCTGATCCCAGGCCAGCCCATCGTGTGGTCCCGTTGTAATGGGAGGGGTCCCGGGGCTGTGCGGCCCAGGAAGGGGCCGTTTTGCAGAGGCAGAGCCCTTGGGAGGGTGTGTGCCTGTTGTCCCAGGGCTGGGAGGCTGCCGGGGGCTGTTCAAGCCTCTCCCAGGGGACAGTGGAGCAGGGCTGCAGGGCGGGGTGCTGTGCCTGGCCGCGTGTCCCAGCAGGATGAGTGCTGGGGGCCCAGCTCTGCAGTCCCAGAGCAGCTCCTGCTCCATCACCGCTGTTTATCCTCCCCTTCCGCCAATTCACCGCGCCTGTCCCTGCTGCCTTACTCCAGAGACCTGCAAAAGAAGCTTCCAGCAGTTGTTTGGCTGTAAGACTCCCTTAGGAAAGGGGCTCGTGGAGATGCTGAGATTCCCCTCGCTCACTGGGAAGTGATTGTTTCTCTCTGGTGATATGGGAATAGCTCGCAGTCATTCCTGGCAGCTTTCCCACGGCTTCCTTATTTTCTGTCCATATTGTTTTGGCTTGTCTTTTTTCTGGGTGAGCCCTCCAAGGCCCTGGATCTCCTCCCTTTCCACGTCACCCACTGGGGCTGGTTCATCTCCCCTGAACGGGCAGGGGTGAGGCATCCCAAATCCTGGGCTCAGCTTTGGGCTGAGCCCCTGAGGGGAAAGAGAGGGTTTGAGGGGCTGGAGCATGTCCAGAGAGGGGAATGGAGCTGGGGAAGGGGCTGAAGAGGTTCAGCCTGGAGAAAAGGAGGCTCAGGGGGGACCTGGTGGCTCTGCACAAGTCCCTGCCAGGAGGGGACAGCCGGCAGAGTCGGGATCTGCTCCCATGGCACAGGGACAGGAGGAGAGGAAATGCCTCAGGCTGGCCCAGGGGAGCTTTACATTGGATATTGGGAAAATTCCTTCTTAGGTAGGGCTGTGCAGGCCCTGGCACAACTGCCCAGGGCAGGGCTGGAGTCACATCCCTGGAGGGATTTCACAGCTGTGTGGATGTGACACTTGGGATCATGGGTCGTGGTCGCCTCGGCACTGCTGGGGGAGCCAGCTTGGACGCAGTGCTCTCGAGGGGATTTTTCAGCCTCATTGGTTCTGTGACTCTACCCGAGGACTGGAGGAATCTGCACATCCCTGGGGGGAAAGGAGCATGGTGACAACCTTGGCTGAGCATGTCACCGCCTGGCACAGTGCCACCCCCTGCTTCCCGCTCCCGCCCTGGAACAGCCCTGCTGATGGAGGGGAGCTGCCCTCGGGGCGGCGTGGTCCCCCCAGCGCTGGGGCTTTCCCCCAAGGGGACAGGAGCCCTCCATGGCCAACCCTGACCTGAGCCACCGGGAGTGCGGTGTCCCTGGGCCCGCTCCGGTGTCCCCGCCAGTTCGTGCGGGCCGCAGGACGGAGCTGTCACCCAGGGCACGAGGCTGAGGAGGAGGAGGAGGAGGAAGGCGCTGGCGGGGTGACGCAGCTCCCCGGGCGGGCTGTGCCGGGTGTGAAGAGGGCACAGTGTTGTCACACCACCAGGCGTCGCCTTTGGCTAAGGGACACTGCTCACTCTGCAGTGTCCCCTGCCCGGTGATGCGCGCTGGGCTCCTGCCGCCGATGGTTCCCACGGATCCCCGGGCCCAACGCGGTCTCCTGGGACCTGTCCCACTCTCTGCCTGGATCCCTCGGGCTCCAAGCCCTCTGCTCACGGAGGGTGGCCCCTGGCAGGCTTGGCAGAGTTCCTGCGACACCCGCGGCTTTGCTTGGCTCGGCAGGGTGGGACAGCAGGACATGGGCGGTGCCACTGTCACATCCAAGGGCTTGGGCAGTGCCAGTGAGCTGGTCGCCACGCTCCTGGGGCTGGTTTAGGGCCAGGGCACAGCTGATCCTCTGTGTGCATCACGGCACCCTGGGGACAGACCTGGCTCCGTTTGTGTCCCTTGTGGTGGCTTTGTTCACATGCGCTGCCCCCACCCTGGGGCTGCGATGGCAGGAGGGGACAGGTGAGGATGGCTCTGGTCCCTCGGTGTTCCATCCTTCCCTCCTCAGCTGAACCTGAGACCATCTCCACGGTGTGGGTGGCTGGAAGAGCTGGTCTGTCTGGAGGAGGGAACAGGGGGCTGTGCCTTCCCAACCCGTGGCTTGCACCCCTTTTAGCACTGCTGAGGCTCCCCAGGGTCGGCGAGTAGGAGGGACAGGAATTGGTTTTGCAAAAGCTGCTCGTCCGGCGGGGCTCCTGTTGCAACTGCTTACTGCGAGGCAGGAAGGGTGCGCAGGAACTGGTTTGTAATGGGGAAGTACAGGGCGGTTTCCAGTTACGAGGTGGCAAATGCTGAGAGATAGGAAAATAAAGCTCTGCAGCAGGGGAGAAAAGAGAAAGCAGAGAGAGAAAGGAGGGGAAGGGGCAAAGCAGAGGAGAGAGATTCTGTGGAAAAGGGAATGGAGCCTGGGAGCTTTCAGCTGTGGCTGATCCCTGCACCCTGTGCTTGGTGCATGGCAGTGCCCACCTGGACTGGCAGCTCTGTTCTTCCTGGCTGGCTGCTCGCCCTTAAAACCCTCCTTCCCCCCAGCCCTGAGGCACAGAGCTGGGCAGTGGGGCAGAGCCGTTTCACTTCTTGTTTGCAAGCACAGTTCCCTCCTGCCAGCTCAGGTTGGTGGCACCAGCAGACACCAGTTGTGTGCATGTGTGGCCACCAGGCTGCTGGCTCAGCCCATCAGAGGAGGCCAGGGTGAGCTGCTCCAGTGCTGGAACCCCTGGAGCCGGCTGGGAGAGCTGGGGGTGCTCACCCGGAGAGGAGAAGCTCCAGGGAGAGCTCAGAGCCCTGCAGGGCCTGAAGGGGCTCCAGGAGAGCTGCAGAGGGACTGGGGAACAAGGGCTGCAGGGACAGGAGCCAGGGAATGGCTTCCCAGTGCCCAGGGCAGGGCTGGATGGGATCTGGGGCAGGATTGTTCCCTGGCAGGGTGGGCAGGGCTGGCACAGGGTGCCCAGAGCAGCTGTGGCTGCCCCTGGATCCCTGGCAGTGCCCAAGGCCAGGCTGGACACTGGGGCTTGGAGGCCCCTGGGACAGTGGGAGGTGGCCCTGCCATGGCACGGGTGGCACTGGATGGGCTGTGAGGTCACTTCCAGTTCATGCTGTGGCCAGTGGAGCTGGGTCCTGCTCTGTCACCAGCCCCTGGGCTCTGTCCCACAATGTCCCACTGCCCCAGCACCCGCAGGGCACACGGGCTGAGCCCAGCCCAGGCTGCAGCAGCCACTGCAAAGGCACAGGAGGCTCTGGGGCACAGCCCCCTCTGTCCCCTGGGCCCAGCTGATCTGGGGGTGGCTGAGCTGTCCCCTGCTGTGGCAGTGCCGTGTGAGCAGCAGGGACCACGAGCGCCTTGGTGACCACGCGTGGTTTTCCCCCCAGCTCCCCGCGGCCCCGGGGAGCGCTGCTGGGGCTCACACAAGCCCTCTATAAATAGCTGAGCTCTCTGCGGGGCCCTTTGGCTCCGGGCTCTCAGCTCGGACCCGGAAACCCTTGAGGGGAGCTGGGACTGATGTGTGACACAGAGCTCTGCAGGTGCCACTTGTCCCCCAGAAAGGAACGATGAGCAGAAGCAGTGCTTGGGTGGTCCCTGCTGTTGCTATTTGAGTTAAGGTGACTGCCATCCCTGTCCCCATCAGGAACTGCGGGGTGAGCACCGTCCTCTTCCTCCCTGGAGGCAGTGGAAGAAGCAGGAGGCTCCTGTGCTGGTTGCTCACAGCAGCCACCCCTGAGCCCTCAGAGCTGCATTTGCAGGGCTTGGGGCTCCCCCAGGGTGGGGAAGGAGCCCTCCAGTGCCATGGGGTGGGCTGGGAGCAGCCCCCAGAGCGTGCCCCCGGGCTGGGTGCTGCAGGCCTCTCTCCTGCACCCATTGTCCTGCCTCCTGCTCCTGACTCACCTTGGTGTGCCCGGGAATGTGCTCAGCTCCAGCCACCAGCTGGGCACCAAATATAATTCCCTGTGGTTTTCTGGGCCAGACTCACGTGCAGCCGCCCAGGGCTGTGTGACACGGGGGGCTGGCAGGGGCTGTGGGTGCCCCGCTCTGTCTTGCCAGGAGGAAGTTGGCAGCCACAGCTGTGGCCAGCCCCAGCCGGGCCACAGGGGAGCCTGGCACCAGCTCAGCTTGTCCTTGGGGTTTTCTGACCCCCCTTTTTCCTCGCAGACAGACAGTTTGGTGGCTTCCTGCCAGGCTGCTTGGAGCTGCCAGCTCGTCCTCCAGGGCTCTGACCTGGGGGTTCCTCATCCTGTCCAGGCCAAGCTATCCCAATTCTCCCAATCTTTCCCTCACAATCCCTCTAATCTTGGTGCTCTCCTCTGGCTACCCTCTGGCTCCCTGGGATGTCCCTGGGTGGGGGATCCCCACCAAGCTGGGGCCATGGGAAGCAGGGGCAGTGCCTGGCACTGCCTGAGCCCTGAGCAGGGCAGTGGGTCCAGCCCACACCAGTGAGGGGGTGGGCAGCTCCTCTGCATCCAGCAGCTCCTGGAGCTCCCACCGTGCTGCCCAGGTGTGGGCTGGCCCTGTCCCTTCCTCCTGCAGCAGGGCATGGCACCACTGCAGCACCCACGTCCCACTGTGCCCGGGCGTCCTGCCCCTGCTCCTGCAGGGCCCTTCCCACCTTCCAGGGGGCTCCGCTCTGCATCCTGGCATGTCACCACCTGCCACCCCCGGGGAACCCTGCCCTGTGATTTCCTGGCACTGGGCTGAGCCAGCCGTGCCCTGGCATTCGGGATTAACACCTAATTACCGGTGTGATAATCCCTGGCCCAGACTGGGAGCTCAGGGGGCACGCAGAGGTGCAGGGTCACTGTGGTGAGCCCGGGCTGGCTCCTCCAGGGCCATCTCAGGGTCCTGCAGCAGGACAAGGGCCTTGGGACTGGATGACCCGAGCTGTTCTCTGCCCCAGTGCTCCTGGGAGGAGCCGCTGCCTGATGGCCCCGGCAGGTCCCTGGTGGCCGTGGCAGGGCCCTGGTGGCCCTGGTGGCCCCGGCAGGTCCCTGGTGGCCGTGGCAGGGCCCTGGTGGCCCCGGCAGGTCCCTGGTGGCCATGGCAGGGCCCTGGTGGCCCTGG
Organism: Sylvia atricapilla; assembly: GCF_009819655.1. Classification (NCBI taxonomy): domain Eukaryota; kingdom Metazoa; phylum Chordata; class Aves; order Passeriformes; family Sylviidae; genus Sylvia; species Sylvia atricapilla. The sequence continues at coordinate 114,836,157 of NC_089141.1, read as the reverse complement.
TGGCCCCAGCAGGTCCTCGGTGGCCATGGCAGGGCCTTGGTGGCCCTGATGGCCCCGGCAGGTCCCTGGTGGCCGTGATGGGGCCCTGGTGGCCCTGATGGCCCTGGCAGATCCCTGGTGGCCGTGGCAGGGCCTTGGTGGCCCTGGTGGCCCCGGCAGGTCCTCGGTGGCCGTGGCGGGGCCCTGGTGGCCGTGGCGGGGCCCTGGTGGCTGTGGCAGGGCCCTGGTGGCTGTGGCAGGGCCCTGGTGGCCGTGGCGGGGCCCCGGTGGCCCCGGCAGGGCCCTGGTGGCCCCGGCAGGTCCCCGGGGGCCCCGGCAGGGCTGTGTGGGTGCGGCGGGGCCGTGCCGGGGCTCAGCACAGCCGTTTGCCGTGGGAGCGCGGTGGCAGCGCCGTGGCAGCGCCTGTTCCGAGCCGCTTTTCCGGTGTGAAACTCGGGGCTCTGCCACTCCCGGGCTGCTCCTCACAGCCCTGGCTGGGCTGAGCTGCTGCCGGTGACGGGGACTGTCAGTGCCAGCAGGAAGGGCCGGCCCAGGCCCCGTGGGCTGGAGGTGGTGTCACCCGCGTGTCCCCACATGGCGAAGCGCCCGTGACTCTGTCCTTGTCCTCCTCTCTGGGTTTTCCTCCCTGGCCGAGCCCCTGGCACGCGTTCCGGGGGTAATGGAAAGTGTGATGGGGCAATTTACATTTTCCTTGTTATCAGCACTCCCTCAATGGAATCTTTGTCTCACGTGAAGCGTCAGGCCGGGGGGAAATTCCCCTCCCACCTGTAACAGCCTGGGCTGTCTGTGGCATCCCCAGCCCGTTCTGTGGGGCTGACCCCCCTTGCAGCCCCCCTGCACCTTCCTTGGGCTCCAGACATGGCTTGGGCTTCCTCTGCCCCCTGGGCTGTAGGATTTTTATCCATGACTCTCCCATCAGCGTGATGGCAGAAATAGAGGAAGGGACCTGGAACCTGCTGTGGCTGCCGGGGGTCACTGCACCCACAGCCCCCAGCTTTGGGGTGCTGGGCAGTGGGTCGGGGGAGCCTATCACAGGGGACAGGCCTGGCCCCTGGGGTGTCACAGAGGCAGTGAGCTGGGGGTGTGGGGCTGCTGGCAGCATGCCCATGCTCTGTTCTGCCCCATCAGAGGTGGTGCAGGGGCAGGATGGGGCCCCTCCAGGGCCAGGACGTGCTGCGTGAGTTCTCCAGCTCAGCACCGCCCCGGCTGCCACCCCTTCATGTGGTTTCCTCCTCCCTGCTGCTGTTGTGGGTGAGGGGGTGCAGCACCTGGTGAATTCCCCGTGCCCTGGGGCCACCTGCAGCCACGTGGGCAGGGGAATCTGCCTCTGGTAGAGCCTTGGCCCGTCCTCGAGGAGTCCCCTGAGCACCCCAGTGCCAGAGGCCTGTATTTGCTGGGACCCTGTGGTTCCCTCACTCCTTTTATCTCCATGTAGGTGTGAGCCCCGTGTGCCCCTGGGCCACCCCTGTGTGCCCCTGGGCCACCCCTGGGCCTGGCCTGGGGGGCTCAGCATGAGGAACCAGGGTGTGGAGACCCCCAGGGCTGTGTGGGGCCAGGACAGAGCTTCCCTGGGATGGGATGGGATGGGATGGGATGGGATGGGATGGGATGGGATGGGATGGGATGGGACGGGATGGGACGGGGAGGCTGCTCTGGCATCACACAGCCCTTGGCCTCTTCCAGGAGCGCAAGTCATACAAGTGGAAGCAGCTGCTCTTCTTCTTCACCTTCATCACGTTTGCGTTCGCCGTGTGTGTTTACTTCCACCACAACTGGTACTGCGGCCCTGGAGGTGAGGGGGCTGCCTGGGGGCCTGTGGGGAGGGGGCTGGGTGGTCACTGAATCACAGGATCATTAAGGTTGGAAGAGATCCCTGGGATCAGCAAATCCCTGCTGTGCCCAAAGTCACCCAGCCCAGAACACTGAGTGCCACCTCTAGCCCTTCCTTGGACACCTCCAGGGATGGGCACTCCAAACCTCCCTGGGCAGCCCCTGCCAATCCCTGGCCACCCTTCTGTGAAAGAATTCCTTCTGATGTCCAAAAATTCTTCCTGATGTCTGACATCCTCCTGATGTGACACCTTGCCTTCCAAATCCCACCCAGGGAAGCTCCAGGTGCCCAGCCACGCTTCTTCCCTGGTGAGGGTCAAGCCCCCAGCCCCTGCTCTGCTGCCCCAAACAGGTTGCCCAGAGAACCCCCCCAGCTCCCAGGGCAGATGCGGCTGTGGGTGCCCCTCACCTGCTGTGTTTCCTCCCCCAGTGTACACTGTCTTTGCCTTCCTGAGTACCTGGTTGTCCTCTCCACATGGCCTTCCCAATGACTGCCTTCTGGACTTTGGCAACAAGGAGCTGGTGGTGAGCTCGCTGCTGGAGGACAAGCACTTCTAGCCAGCCCCTCTGCTGGGGCTCCCCTTCCCTGTCCTGCCAGGGCCGGGCTGTTTGCTGTGGAGCTGCTGCTGCCAGGATCATCCCCAGAGCCCGAGAGTGTCTGTCCCTACTGCAGCTGCAGCTCTGGTCCAGGGGAGCTGCGGCCTCTTCCCTGGCCTGGCTCCCTGCCAGCACCAGGAGGGCAGGGCAGAGGAGGAGCAGGGACCTGCTGCTTTGGAGAAGGCTTTAGGGAGAGCAGGATGCTGCTCCTGGTATTGGGGCACGGGGGTCCACCCCTGCCCTGTCCTTTCTTGGCCGGGGGGTCTTGGGGCAAGTCCTCAAGAAGGGCTGGTGGCCTTTTGGGGTGGCTTCAGGCGCTGGTGTCCCGCTGGGCTGGGCAGGGTCCTGGCCCATCTGTGCCTGAGTTCTGGGGAGGGGAGCAGGGAGGTGCTGGGCTGTGCAGGGACTGCCTGGAGCAGGGTGGGAGCACACAGGGCACAGCAGGTGCTGGGAGCATCCACGTCTCACTCCTGCCTTTCCCAGAAGCCCCCCAGCAGCACAGGCTGCACCAGGGGTGCTGTGCCCATTCCAACCCAGTTTGAGGAGGAAGGGTGAGTGTGCTGACACTGGAGGACTTTGCCCCAGCAAAGATGTCCCCATGGGTTCCCCTGTGCCATGGGGCTGGAGCTGGGTTCAGCAGTGCCTCCAGCGTGTGGCCCTGGCTGCCAGGGGACACGGCTGGATGGCAGATGGAGGCTGCAGTGTCCCCAAGTGCTGATCCCAGGGCTGGGCACAGCCTCCTGCAGGGAGCTGGGGGGCCCCGGCAGAGCTGGGGCCGGGCTGGCTTCGGGCGGGTCCTGCCACACGTGTCCATCGTCACTGTCCCCATCCATGGGCTCCATCGTGTCCCTGCATGCGTGACGCGCTGCCCGCAGCGCCTTGCCTTTGAGGTGGAAATAAAGCACTCAGTATTTTTGTGAGCTCTCGACAAACTCCACGGCGTTTCCACCTGGCCCAGCCTGGCATGGCCCTGGCACGGCCCTGGCACAGCCAGCAGCTCCAGCCCAGCACCGTGGGCAGGCTGGGGGCTGGAATTGGGTGCAGGACATGGACCCCACGCACCGGGGCTGGAATGTAGGGTGTGGATCCTGGATGTTGGATCTGGGGTGCAAGATGTGACCTCTGGAGCTCAGGATGCAGATCCCTGCAGGGTGTGGATCACTGGGGTGCAGGGTGTGGATCGCTGGGGTGTGGGCTTTGGATGCTGGCTGTTGGGGCTGTGATGTGGGACGTGGCCCCTGGGTGCCGGAGGAAGCCCGGGAAGGTTCAGCGAGGCTGGGAAGTGGCCAGGAGCCGGGCTGGAGGCGTGGCACTGAGCCCACCCCGCAGCTGCCGGCCCCGCTCCCCGCCCAGCCCCGGGGGCCGCTGACTTGGCTGCAGCTCCTGCAGATCTTAGGGATGGACACTGCGAGGCCAGGGGCCAGCACAGCCCCGGGGGCAGAGCCTCGGGCCGGGAGGGCACTGCAGGGACTGGGCAGGGGCAGGGGAGCTGCCGGGGGCTTGGTTCCCCCGTCCCAGGCCATGGTGGAGCCTTGCCCTTTGCTGCAGCCGTCCCGGGAGCAGCTGGGAGGGGAAGAGCCATGAGCTCATCCTGCTGTGCTGGGCCAGGGCAGGGCTGTGTCCTGCCCTGCCTCCTGGGGTTCCCTCCCCATCCCAGCACCCGCTTCTACACCAAACCCTTCGGGGTAGCTCCTCACCAGCCCCACGGTGGGAGCAGGACACAGCCATAGAGATCCCCACAGTGCTGGACCTGGCTGTGGGGATCCCCACAGCAGGAGCAGGATATGGCCGTGGGGATTCCCACAGTGGGAATAGGACCTGGCTGTGGGGATCCCCACAATGGGAGTAGGATCTGGCCATGGAGATCCCCACAGTAGGAGCAGGATATGGCCGTGGGGATTCCCACAGTGGGAATAGGACCTGGCTGTGGGGATCCCCCCGGGCAGACCAGGACAGGGCTGCTGGGTGCCCATGGTGGGAGCAGGACCTGGCTGTGGGGATCCCCCCGGACAGACCAGGACAGGGCTGCTGGATGCCCAGGGTGGGAGCAGGGTTTGGTGCAGCCGGACCCCACGAGCCCCTGGCCGTGCAGCCCCCTGGGGCCGTGTCCCCTGGCCGTGGCTCCCCGGGTGGGGTCTGGCGGGGCCAGGCTGTGCCCCGGGAGGCTCCACGAGGCGTGGCCGTGGCCGGAGCCCCCCGGGCGCGCTGCCCACGCCTGCCCCCGGCTGTGGCTGGGAGCGGCAGCAGGGAACAAAGGCGGCTTGTGGCGGGCACCGGCTCTGTGCTCTGCCCTTCCTGCAGGAAGGCCCCGGGGCCGGACAAGGGGCCCGTGTCCGGCTCTGGCCGCCCGCCAACACGTGCCAGGGGGGTGCCGAGGGGGTGGCGAGAGCGGCTGGGGATGCCACCCGTCCCTCACTGCTGCCATCGCTAGCCACAGGACACGGGGACCCCAGGACACCCCTGGGCGTGGGAACACAGGGCTCTGCCCTCCAGCCGCCACTCCAGAGGCAGTACTGGGGCTGGGGGCTGCCCAGCTGGGGACCCCACTCCTGTGCCAATTCCTGCAATAGCCCCATTCCCATGGGGAATGGCCCCATGGCCACCTCCTGCACTGTCCCCATTCCTGTCCCTTACAATGTCCCCAGCCCCCATGCGGGAGCTCAGCTGGGCACAGAGGTGGTGGGGTCAGGATCCCAAGCTTCCTCTGGCAGTACCCCCTGGAAGAGAACCCTGGCAGGCACCATGGGCACCCTCAGCTTGGCCCTGGCCTGGTGAGGGGTCCCAGCCCAGCTCAGGCTGGTGACACCCGTGTCCCTCCAGGGAGTGTCCCCATGCCCAGGAAAGGTGGGTGCACGTGGGAGAGCACAGGACACGGGGGGCCTGGGCAGGTTTTTATTTGAGGAGAAGCAACTCTGGGGGCAGCTGGTTACAGGTGAGTCCTGCTGCCCTGTGGAGCTCCAGCACCAACCAGGTCAGGAACTCTCTACTCTGGCCACATTGGCTCTGCTCTCAGCAGGGCTGGAGGTCCCTGGTGTGGGGCTCACCCCAGACACCCGCCAGGAACCCGTGGTGCCACCACCGGGGTCCCAGGGCAGGATGGGGCAGTGCCAGCGAGATGCTCCGGGCTGGGAGAGCGCCAGGGCTGACACAAGGGGCTGGGGACCCCCTGTGCCCCAGCTGGTGGAGAGGGTGGAGGTGGCAGGTCCCCGTGGGGTGCTCAGGGCTGCGGTGGGGTTGGCCCACCCCGGGCATCCCCTTCTCAGGAAGCGTTGCTGTGCCGGGAGCGCAGAGGCGTCCCCGACGGAGAACGCTGACAGCCGGGGAGCCCCGGGGCGGGCGCACAGTTAGTGCAAACAAGGTCTGTGTTATTAAAGCTGGAGGTTTGGGGCTGGCGGCCCCGGTCCCACCGAGGCTCGGGGGGACACTGGGGTGGGGGGCGGGGGGCAGGAGGTGTGTGGGGGGCGCCGGGGCAGGGGCAGGATCGTCTCTGGGCAGCCCCGTCACAAGAGCACGCAGGGCTTCTTGGGCTTGGCCGGGACAGGGTTGAGCACGGCCCTCACGGCCTCGGTGAACACATCCTTGATGCCCTCCTGGTTGAGCGCCGAGCACTCCAGGTACTTGACGGCGCGGATCTGCTTGGAGAGGCTGATGCCCTGCTGGGTGGTGATGGGCGCCTGGTTCTGCTCCTTGAGCCGCTTCATGGTCTCGGGGTTGTTCCTCAGATCCTTCTTGGTGCCCACCAGGAGGATGGGCACGCTGGGGCAGTGGTGGCACACCTCGGGGTACCACTTGTGCTTGACGTTCTCGTAGGAGGGCGGGCTGGCGATGGAGAAGCAGATGATGAAGACGTTGGTCTGGGGGTAGGAAAGCGTCCGCAGGCGGTCGTACTCCTCCTGGCCGGCCGTGTCCCACAGGTTTAGGTTAATAGTCCTGCCGTCCACCGTGTTCTGGGCGCTGTAGTTGTCGAACACGGTGGGGATGTACTCCTTGGGGAAGGCGTTGGTGGTGTAGCAGATGAGCAGGCAGGTCTTGCCCACCGCCCCGTCGCCCACCACCACGCACTTGATGCTCTGCATCCCGGCGCTCCCGCTGTCCCCTCAGCAGCCTGTGGGGAGAGAAGGGGCTCAGGGAGGGGACGCTCCAGGGCGGGGTCAGCGTGGTCCCCCCGCTCTGACAGCCCGAGGCTGCTCAGGGGTCACAGCCCCTGCTTCACCCACCAACCCAGCGCCTGGATGAGCTCCCCCGGCAGGCACATCCCCCGACACAGAGCCCCAGTGGGGATCTGCCCACCGTGACACAGGGACACACGAGTGCCACCACGGGCAGCGCGCATGGGGACCGCATCGTCCCCAGGGTGCTGCATCCATGGCAGCCAGGCTGTGGCAGCATCCCGTGCCGTCGTGTGCCATCCCGTGCTGTGCCGTGCTGTGCCTCCAGCCCGGAGCGGGACGGGGCAGCAGGGCAGGCAGCAGGGACACATCTGGGCTGTGGCAGCCCGTGGGCCGTCACCATTTGTCCCGGCCCCGATCCTGCCCGCTCCTGGCAGGGCCAGAGCCGGTCCCGGCGGGCAGAGGCCGGCGCTGCGGCCCCTGGAGCCAACGTCCGCCCCTGCAGCTGTGTTTATCCCCAGCCCCGGCGCGCGTTTTCCTTCCTCAGGTTCCCTCTGCAATTCCCATTAAGGGCCGCATCCTGCTCCCCTTCCTGCTGCCGGCCGGAGCCGGGCTCTGCCCAGGCGGTGCTGCGCTGGGGAGGTGCCCACCCTGCGGCCGCCAGCCCCTGTCCCGCCGGGGTCCTGGTGCCCACCCGCGGGATCGGGCCGGGAGGACGGGAGCCCCTCTCGTGTGCCGGTGCCAGGACAGCAGAGGCGGCGGGGCACGGGAGCCGCAGTGTCCCGGAGTCCCGGGCCGGGGCTCCCCGTTCCCCAGAGCCCCCCGAGGCCGGGGAAGGGGCCGAGCCCCCGGCCCGAGCCCCGGCCCGTCCCTGCCCCCTCGGATGGGGAAGTCGCTCTTCCTCTTCCCGCCCCGACACGCGGCTTCCTGCGGCCGGGGCTGTGCCGTGCCCCCCGCCCTGAGCCCCGGGACGGGCCGGGGGCTGCCGGCAGCGCCCCGCAGCGCCGCGCCTCAGTGTCCCCGGGCAGTGCCTCAGTGTCCCCGGGCAGTGCCTCAGTGTCCCCGGGCTGTGCCTCAGTGTCCCCGGGCAGCGCCTCAGTGTCCCCGGGCTGTGCCTCAGTGTCCCCGGGCAGTGCCTCAGTTTCCCCGGGCAGAGCCTCAGTGTCCCCGGGCTGTGCCTCAGTGTCCCCGGGCAGTGCCTCAGTGTCCCGGGGCAGTGCCTCAGTGTCCCCGGGCTGTGCCTCAGTGTCCCCGGGCAGTGCCTCAGTGTCCCGGGGCAGTGCCTCAGCGTCCCCGGACAGTGCCTCAGTGTCCCCGGGCAGTGCCTCAGTGTCCCCGGGCAGTGCCTCAGTTTCCCCGGGCAGTGCCTCAGTGTCCCCGGGCTGTGCCTCAGTGTCCCCGAGCAGTGCCTCAGTGTCCCCGGGCAGTGCCTCAGTGTCCCGGGGCAGTGCCTCAGTGTCCCCGGGCAGTGCCTCAGTGTCCCCGGGCAGTGCCTCAGTGTCCCCGGGCAGAGCCTCAGTGTCCCCGGGCAGTGCCTCAGTGTCCCCGGGCAGTGCCTCAGTGTCCCCGGGCAGTGCCTCAGTGTCCCCGGGCACGGCATCCCCGGAGCGCGGGCTGTGAGCGGGGAGCAGCGGGGCCCGCAGACCCCATCCCCACCCTGCAGGAAACCGCTCGCAGGGTCCCAGGGGGCCACGGACGCAGTCCCGGCCTTTGGCCTCCAGTTTGGGAGCAAACACAGCCCGGAGGTTTCCTCACAGCCCTCTGCCCAGGCCGGGCCAGAGCGGGCAGTGGGACCCTGGGCTGCAGGGCTCAGAGGGGCAGGGACAGGGGACAGAGGGTGGCAGCAGCAGCAGGGGAACAGGAGCAGAGTGATGGGGATGGGACCAGAATCAAGACAATGGGATCAGGATCAAGACCAGGAGAGTGGGAGAAGGAACTGGATCAGGAGGAGCTGGAGCAGGACAGGGGGGGAAGGAAGAGGATCAGAGCAATGGGAGCAGGAGCAGAGGGAGAAGGAGGAGGGCAGTGGGAAGAACAGGATCAGGTCATGGGACCAGGGTCAGGGGACCAGGGTCAGGACTATGGGAGACTGAGGTCCGTCCATGGCTGCATAGGGCCACCCTCGGGCACGTGCACCTTCCCCAGGGGCTGTAACTGCCACCCACGTCCCCTGTGCCCCTTCTGTCCTGCAGCCTTCACCCAGGGCCCCTGGAGTGGGACACAGCTGCCCCCGTCACCCCAAGGCCCCATTTGGCCCATCTGACTCAGCCTGGACCCCAAGCCTGGCCCTGTGCCCATCCCACAGTGGGACATGGCACACACTGCTCATGCTGAGCCCAAACCCTGCACCCCAAACTGACTGTGGGCACCTCGGGATCAGCTGCACCTGGCAGGAACCATGCCCATCCCTGTACCCATCCCAGAGGAAACACTCGTGCCCATGAGAGCATCACCACCGGGACACAGAGAGGAGGAGGAGAAGGAGGGGCTGCAGGCCAGGGGCTGCTTCTGCAGCACCTCTGGGGGTGTGGAGCCCCAGAGTGGCCCCAGGTTTGTCACCAGCACTCAGCAAACGTGGGCACGGTGCCCATGAGGGGCCGCGGCAGGACCCGGGGGCTCACACGGGTGGTTTGGCTCCCGCCAGGCCTGGCACTGCCAGCACCAGGTACGAGGTGTCCGTGCACAGCGAGGGGACCTGCGTCCCCACGCTCACGGGGCAGAGGTCTCACTGAGGAGGGGGCTCTGTGCAGGGCAGAGCAGCCCCAAGGGTGTCTGGGGCCAAGGAGGGGTGTGGGGGCCAGGGGGCTCCGGCTCCATCTCAGCCAAGGTTTGCAGCCACAGCCACCACACCACGGCCCTGACCGCTCCCCACAGCCCCAGCCAAGCCCCCGACCCACACTGCTCTTCCCACGGGGGGTGAGGAGGGACCTGTGCCCCTCCCCCTGAGCCGCTGGGCCCCCGTGTCCCCCAGCACGGGACAGGAGGGCTCCCTGCCAAAGGAACCCCGTTCCAGGGCAGGGCCAGGGGCATCCTCGTGGTGCCAGGCGGGGGCTGCACATCGCCCGTGCCCCTGATGGTGGTGCCAGGCCGGGGGTCCCGGGGGTCCCGCTGCCTGGGGGCCAGGACGGGCCGGGCTGGGCACACCGGGTGGGTGCCTCGGCCCCGCTGCCAGCTCCGCCGGCGGCACAAGGCCAGCTCTGTTCTCCCAGGAAATCCGAGGCCGGCAGCGCATTTAACCCCTTCTGGCCGCCGGGATGCCGGGGTCAAAGTGGCCTCGTGGGGCCGAGGGGACACAGCCCGTGGGGACACCTGCCCTCCCCAGCCGCACGGAGGGGAAGGAAGGGCGGCAGCAGAGGGGCCGCACCGTGCCCAGCCCCGGGGCCGGCAGCTCCTCGCCGCGCTGGCGCTCGGATGGGTTTGGGGTCCTGGGGAGAGGACGGGGCGGCGAGGGGGCTGTGGGTGACACACCGAGGTGCCCCCCTCCCACCGCCACCCCCCGGCACGGGAAAAGCGACTCATCTCTTCAGCAGAAAAGGGAAGCAAAACCCTCTGCCAGCGCTCCCGGCCGGGGCAGCCCCCGGGGGTTTTCCGCCGGGGAAGTGGAGCAGCCGCCCCCGTGAGCTCCCTGTCCCACGGCCCCAAACCTGAGCCGGCCTCCCCGAACCGACCCTGCGCCCCCCAGGCACCCCCCTCCCGGCACCGCAGCCGCCGGCACACCCCACTGCGGGACCCCCACCCCACCCCGTGCGCCCCGCCCTGCGCCGGGCACCCCGCCCCGGGACCCCTCCCCAGCTCCGCCCGAGGCGGGGGGCACCAGCCCCGGTCACCGGGGTCCCTCCTGCTCGGGGAGAGCTGGCACAGCGATGTCCCTCCCCGCCCTGCCGCCAGCACAGCGGGACAAAGAGGAAATTAATAAACCCGCTAACATCTCTCAATCCCAAGCAGGGTCCCCGCGGGGGTCCCTGGCCGTGGTGGCGACCCAGGGACCCCCAGGGGCCCCTCAGCTCTGCCCCAGGCTTTGCTGTGACTGCTAAAATAACTCCCATGCTGAGTCGGAAGAATTTGATTTCCCTCATTTTCCAGCTGTCGTGACTAATTTCCTCATTTTATTTCCCTCCCAGGCCGGGTCCTGCTCTGCTCTCACCACTCCCGGCCCTTGGCCTCTACTCCAGGTGCTGCCAAAGCTCTGCAGCTCCAGGGCCGGAGCTGGATCCTGGCCCCTGGAGGGGATGTGCTGACCCCCTGCTTGGCCTGGCCACTGCTCCCAGCAAACACATCAGGGGATCCTCGGATGGAGGGAGGGATGGAGGGATGGAGGGAGGGAGGGATGGATGGAGGGAGGGAGGGATGGAGGGATGGATGATGGATGGATGGATAGATGGATGGAGGGATGAATGGATGGATGGAGGGATTGATGGAGGGATGGAGGGATGGATGAGTGGAGGGATGGATGGATGGATGGATGGATGGATGGATGGATGGATGGAGGGATGGATGGAGGGATGGAGGGATGGATGGAGGGATGGATGGATGGATGGAGGGATGGATGGATGGATGGAGGGATGGATGGAGGGATGGATGGGTGGATGAATGGAGGGATGGATGGATGGATGGATGGATGGATGGATGGATGGATGGATGGATGGATGGATGGATGGAGGGAAAAATGGAGGGATGGATGGATGGATGGATGGAGGGATGATGGATGGAGGGATGGATGGATGAGTGGAGGGATGGATGGATGAGTGGATGGATGGATGGATGAGTGGATGGATGGATGGATGAGTGGAGGGATGGATGGAGGGATGGATGGATGAGTGGATGGATGGATGGATGAGTGGAGGGATGGGTAAGTGGATGGATGGGGCAGGCCAGGCCAGGCTCCATGGCCTCCAGCAGTCCCACTGCTGCCCCAGCCCCTCTCTGGGCCACGGCCAAACCAAACCCAGCCCACTCCCACGCACAAGGCACAGCCCACACCTGCACCCGCAGCCGGCACTGCCCAGCACCACCACAGGTGCTCCCGTCCCCCACACTGCCACCACAGCTTGTCCCCATAGGCCACAAATGGTGCCTCAGTACCTCTGCGGCTTGTCCTTCCCACAGCCCCAGCACCCATCCACACCCCCACGGGCTCCAGGGGACCCACGGGTGTCCCCACACTGTCTGAGTGACCCAGTGACCCCGGGGGAGACCTCGGGGGGACCCCATGAGCAGCACCCACCGCAGGCACCCCCGGCACAGGGACAGGCCTGGCTGCTGCACACGTGTGACAGCGCCTGCAAGGGACATGTGGGGTCAGTGCAGGGATCAGTGGGGTCAGTGCAGGGGATGTATGGGGTCAGTGCAGGGATCAGTGGGGTCAGTGCAGGGATGTGTGAGGTCAGTGCAGGGATGTGTGGGGTCAGTGCAGGGATCAGTGGGGTCAGTGCAGGGATGTGTGGGGTCAGTGCAGGGATCAGTGGGGTCAGTGCAGGGATCAGTGGGGTCAGTGCAGGGATGTGTGGGGTCAGTGCAGGGATCAGTGGGGTCAGTGCAGGGATGTGTGGGGTCAGTGCAGGGATGTGTGGGGTCAGTGCAGGGATGTGTGGGGTCAGGGCAGGGATCAGTGGGGTCAGCGCAGTGCTGGTCAGTGTGGGGGGCTCAGTGGGTCACTGCACGGGGGTCGAGGGCTCGGTGGGTGGGTGCAGGGGGGTGCAGGGGGATCAGTGCAGGGCGCTCGGTGGGTCAGTCCGGGTCCCGCTCCCCGGTGTCAGCGCAGCCCCCGCAGCGGCGGGCCGGGGGTGCGGCTGCACATTCGGCGGGGCCGGGGCCGGGGGTCCCGCCGAGGGGGTCGGGCCGGGCCAGTTTCTGTCCCCGCTCTGTCCCCGCTCTGTCCCGGCTGCTGCCGCCCCGCTCCCGCGCAAAACTCCGCTTCGGCGCCCCGTTATCCCCGCACCCCCGTTATCCCCGGCTGTCCCGTTATCCCCGGCGGTCCCGTTATCCCCGACGGTCCCGTTATCTCCGCATCCCCGTTATTCCGGCGGTCCCCTTCCCCCCGGGAGCTCCGTTATCCCAAGCCCGTTCTCCCCGGCGCTCCGTTATCCCGGGCAGCCCCGCTATCCCCCGCTGTCCCGCTCCGGGCGGCTCCCGCAGCCGCCGCCGCCGCCCTGGCCCCGACAGGCGGCTCCTCCCGGCCCCGAGCCCCCGGCCCCGCACTCACCCCGGGGCATGGCGCGGCGGCGCGGGGCCGGGGCGGCAGCAGGACGAGGAGCAGGACGAAGAACAGGACGGAGAGGAGGAGGAGGAGGAGGAGGAGGAAGTCTGCGGCCGCCTCCTCCGCCGCCCCGGGCGGTCCCGCGGAGAAACTTCCCCCGCCGCGCCCGGCCCCCCGCGCCCGCCGCTTCCTTCCTCGGTGCCGGGCCGGGGCAGCGCAGCCGCCGCGCCCCCGCCCTCGGCACGGGCTGCGGGATCAGCCTGCGGCGGGATCAGCCTGCGGCGGGAGCCCCGGGACCCCCGGGACCGCCCCGGGCACGGACCTGCGGCCCCCGGGGCCGGAGCAGGGACCCTCCTCCTTCGCCGGCTGCCGGCGCCCCCCGGACCCCCCAGCCCTGTGCCCCCCGGCACTCATCCCTGACACCCCCCGTGCCCCCCGGCACTCATCCCTGACACCCCCTGTGCCCCCCGGCGCTCATCCCTGACACCCCCCGTGCCCCCCGGCGCTCATCCCTGACACCCCCCGTGCCCCCCGGCGCTCATCCCTGACACCCCCCGTGCCCCCCGGCACTCATCCCTGACACCCCCCGTGCCCCCCGGCGCTCATCCCTGACACCCCCTGTGCCCCCCGGCGCTCATCCCTGACACCCCCCGTGCCCCCCAGCACTCATCCCTGACACCCCCCGTGCCCCCCAGCACTCATCCCTGACACCCCCCGTGCCCCCCAGCACTCATCCCTGACACCCCCTGTGCCCCCCGGCACTCATCCCTGACACCCCCTGTGCCCCCCGGCACTCATCCCTGACACCCCCTGTGCCCCCCGGCGCTCATCCCTGACACCCCCCGTGCCCCCCGGCGCTCATCCCTGACACCCCCCGTGCCCCCCGGCACTCATCCCTGACACCCCCCAGCCCTGGGTCCCCCGGCGCTCATCCCTGACACCCCCCGTGCCCCCCGGCACTCATCCCTGACACCCCCCGTGCCCCCCGGCACTCATCCCTGACACCCCCCGTGCCCCCCGGCACTCATCCCTGACACCCCCTGTGCCCCCCGGCGCTCATCCCTGACACCCCCTGTGCCCCCCGGCGCTCATCCCTGACACCCCCTGTGCCCCCCGGCACTCATCCCTGACACCCCCCGTGCCCCCCGGCGCTCGGCCCGACCCCGCCGCTGGGACAGGGCTGGGGACAGCGACACCCCGGCCCGGCGCTGGCAGCCCAGGGGACCAGAGCTCTGGGGGCAGAGGGTGCCCAGGGAGGGGAGCCCCCCACTCGGGGAGCCTGGGGACTGCGGGTGACACCCGCTGCCCTCCGAGCGCCTCGAGGTGGGGCTGTGGGGACAGCACCGTGGGGGCACCGGCCGCCCCTCGGGGAACTGGGGGTCCCCTGCCGCACCCCAAAGGGAGCAGGGGTCCCGGGGCTGCTGCGGGAGTGTCCCCCCGCGCTGTGCCGGGTCACGGCCACACGAGCCCGGTGCTGGGAGGGTCCCCCAAGGGCCGGGTGTCCCCAGCAGCACCTGCAGCCCACGGGGGTCCCTGGGGCAGGAGGGGCTTGTGGCTCAGCCGGGATGGAGGGGAGGCACTTCCCGGGAGCCAGTGGCCTGTCCCATCCTCACCTCGGGGTCTGCAGCTGTGGGACCCCCACCCACCGCCGGCTCCTTCCCCAGAGCCAGCGCGGGGACCGGAGCTGGCACCCACCGAGACCGGACATCAGCCAGCCCCGTGTCCCAGCCCCGGGGGTCCCCACAGGGGACAGCCTGGGACACCTCGCCCAGAGTGGGGGCGTGGGGCACCGCGCTGGGAGACCTGCTCCGGGGACAGGGGTGTCACTCCTCGGAGCACCACGGCCAGAGGGGGACAGGATGTGAGGAGTGGGACAGGACGTGACCTTCCCGTCCCTCCGCAGCCTACTGGCCTCCGGGCGCTGGTGGCACCAGTCCAGCGATGCCACCGGGGGTGCGTGGCCCTGGAGGTGTCGCAGCTCGAGGAGTTGATGAAATTTCCTCAACCACACTGCGAACAGGGAACCACGTGCTGGGACCTCAAAATGCCTCTGCCCGGAGAGCAGGGCGCTGTGACATGTCGGGGTGGGTGACACTTCGGGGTGGGTGACACTTCGGGGTGGGTGACACATTGGGATGTGTGACATATCAGGGTGTGTTACTTGGGGTGTTTGATATGTTGGTGTGTGGCATGGGGTGTGTGACATATCGGGGTGTGACATATCGGGGTGTGGCGTGGGGGGTGTGACATGTCTCGGTGTGGGACATGTCGCGGTGTGTGACATGTTGCGGTGTGTGACATGGGGTGTGTGACATGTTCAGGTGTGTGACACGTCGCGGTGTGTGACATGTCGCGGTGTGTGTGTGTGACATGGGGTGTGTGACATGGGGTGTGTGACATGTCGCGGTGTGTGACATGTCGCGGTGTGTGACATGGGGTGTGTGACATGTCGCGGTGTGTGACATGTCGCGGTGTGTGACATGTCGTGGTGTGTGACATGGGGTGTGTGAGATGTCGTGGTGTGTGACATGGGGTGTGTGACATGTCGCGGTGTGTGACATGGGGTGTGTGAGATGTCGCGGTGTGTGACATGGGGTGTGTGACACGTCGCGGTGTGTGACATGTCGCGGTGTGTGACACGTCGCGGTGTGTGACACGTCGCGGTGTGTGACATGTCGCGGTGTGTGACATGTCGCGGTGTGTGACATGGGGTGTGTGAGATGTCGCGGTGTGTGACATGTCGCGGTGTGACGGGGTGTGTGACATGTCGGGGTGACGCCCCCCGGCCCGGCCATTCCCGCTGTGGCCACCAGAGGTCGCTGCGGTCCAGCTCCGTGCGGACGCGGGGGCGCGGCCACGTGCCCGCCCTGTGACCCCGCCCCGGTGGGCGTGGCCCGGTGGCGGTTGGCCCCGCCCCCTGTCATTGCGCGCGCGGCGGCGCCAGGGCCCGGTGCGTAGCGCGGCGCGCGGGGGGGCGGGCGAGACCACCGCGGCCGCGCGGGGGGGGAACGGGGCAATCCCGGCACAGACAGAGCGGGGTTTCCCGGGGGACACCGCTGCCAGAAGGCGGCTGAGGGCCGGAGAGGGCCGGGGAGACGCTAGCGGAGGCGGGGGGAAGAAGAGCGATCCCGGCCGAGAGGCGAGAGGCCGCCGGGGTTACCCCGGGAAGAGCCCGCTGAGCGCGGGGGGACTGGGGCCGTCCCGGGCCGGACCACTGCGGGGGGGGGAGGCTGTCCTGGGAGCGACCACTGCGGCCCGGGGGGGGCGGAGGGTTCCGGTAGCCGGTGCGCGGCCGCGGCTCGCGGCGGTGCCGGTGGAGCCGGGAGAGTCGGGATAGCCGGGATAACCGGGACACCGCGCGGCCCCTCAGCCGGTGCCGATGCCGAGGAGCAGCTGACGGCGGCGGGGACGCGGAAATGGAGCTGCGGCCGGGCCGGGCCGTGCGGGCGCTGTGCGGCCTCTTCCTCCTCCTCCTCCTCCTCCTGCAGCATCCCGGCCGCGCCGAGCGGGCCCCCGGCTCCCACCTGGACGACTCGGCCATCGCAGGTGAGCGCCGGCCGGGTGCCCTGGCCGCCCCGCGGGCTCGGCCGCTGCCCGGGGGAGGCCCTGGCGGCAGCCCCGCTTCGGGGCCGCTCCTCCGCGCTCCGGGCAGGAGCGGCGGTGAGCCCCCGTTCGGCACCTCGCGGGGACCGGAACGGTCCGTGCTGGTTATTGCAGCGGGCTCCGGCTCTTCGGGTCAAAAGTTTTAAATTTCAGCTCGTTTAGAATGTTGCGCTGCTCTTCGTTAAATGGCATCGGCTGGCGCCGCTTCGCGGGATTTGAGATTATTCGTGTTGTTCGCCTTGTTTGCGCTGTGGTAACGAGAGGCGGCAGGGAGCGGGGATGGTGCCCAGCGTTCCGCTGTTGAGTTGTTTTATGAGGACATTCCCGGCCGTGGCAGCCCCAGACCTGTTTCCCCGGCGCCCCAGGGACCGGCGAGTCCCGGCTGAGGAGCCCCGGCGGCACAGCCCGGACCCGGCCTCTGCATCCCCTGTGCCCGCAAAGGCCCGGGAGCCGGGAGCCGGCCCCCCGTGGGCTCCGTGTCCTTGTGGCGGGGCCCGAGGTCAGCCGCGTGGGGCCGGGAGCCGCCGGGACCCTCCGCTGCGGGCAGCGGGAGAGCCGAGCCCCGCTCCCGGCAGCCGGGCCGTGCCCGGGGGCGGTATCCGGGATTCCCGGGGCTGCACTCGGGGCTCTGGGGCCGGGGAAGGTGTGGGGCTGGGGTCGGCGCTGCAGCGCTGTCCGGGAAGGGCTCTGGGCTCTGTGTCGCCGGGCCAGGAGCGGGCCCGGGGGCTGTGGCCCGGCAGAGCTGTCACCGTGTCAGGGCCGCTGTTTGTCCGTGTGGGCTCGGTGCCCTGTGCTCTGTGCCCGGTGCTCTGTGCCCGGTGCTCTGTGCTGTGTGCCCTGTGCTCTGTGCCCAGTGCCCGGTGCCCGGTGCTCGGTGCCCTGTGCCCTGTCCCCTGTGCCCTGTCCCCTGTGCCCGGTGCTCGGTCCCCTGTGCCCTGTCCCCTGTGCCCTGTCCCCTGTGCCCGGTGCCCTGTCCCCTGTGCTCGGTGCCCTGTCCCCTGTACCCTGTCCCTTGTGCCCTGTCCCCTGTGCTCGGTGCCTCCCGGGACCGGGGGCTCCTGAGCCCCGAGCCCTGGGCCGCTCCGCATCCACTCTGCTCCGCTGAGGAAACTGGATCTCCGCAGTCCTTGTGAAGCAAGGTTGGTGCCTCCGAGGAATTTGCATTGCGGTTATTTTTGGAGGCCCTGCAGGAGTGTGGCAGCCTGGGTGACTGAGCCGCTGGCTCGGCGCTCGGCGGCGGGCGGAGAGCCCCGGGGCCCGGGCTCCCGGAGATTCCCGGTGCCGCCGGGAGAGAGCCTCGGGTCGCTCCGCTCACCGCCGGCTCCCAGACCCGCGGCGGGCTGAGGGCTGCCTGCGGCTGCAGCCCCGACCTGCGGGGTGGCGGTCCCCGGTGTCCCCTCTCCGTGTCCCCTCCCGGGACAGCTCGGAGGGCTCCTCGCCTTCCCCTGGGGTCTCTTGTTGCCCCGGTTCACGGCGGGGAATGTCCTCGGCCGGCACCGAGACACTTGTCCTGGCGTTTTCCCTGGAAGCAGGAGGTGTTGGCTGCTCGCTGTGAGGCAGAGGTGAGTGCTGGACGCCGTTTTGAAAGTGAAAGTGCTCGGATTTGACACGTTTTCCGTCGTGCAAAGGTGCTTTATTGTAATTATTATTGTTATTATTCTTTAGTTAGGATGGCAGGATTTGAATGGTCCAATGTCAGCCCCGGGGAAGTTTTTCAGGCGAGGCGAGGAGCTGTTTGCAGAGAGCAGCAGCCTGAGCTGCAGCACTCCTTGGGCTGCTGAGGTTCCCCTGCTCACCCAGGGGCTGCATCAGCGGCTTTTATAGAGGGTTAGGGGGCGATCCCAATTCCTGGGATGTATTTTCAAGCCAGAGTTTGAAACGGGTGGGTTTATCCACGCAGGAAAATTCGAGTTGGTGACGGAACCGCAGGGAAAACCAGCTGTTCTCCTGCCTTGGAGTCACTCAGAGGCAATCGAGGCCCCAATCTTTGATCTGTAATCTTTTCGTGCCGGGCTCAGGTTGCAGGTTGGTTGCAGTGGCAGCACAGGAGCCGGTTCAGCAGGTGTGTGGCTCTGGGCAGGAGGGAACGGGGACAGCCCCTGCTTTGGGATCCTCGCTGTCACAGGATGTGTGAGCGGCCCCACGGCATTGTCTGACCCGCCCTGGTTATTTTTAGCCCGAATTTGTCAGGCTGCAGCCTGGCCCGGGACCTTTTCACACCCCTCGAAAAGGGGGCAAACTGCACTTTCAGGGGTTATTTTCCCCCCTCTTTCTGCTCGTTTGCTGTAATCTGGCTGTTGCCCAAATCAGCCGGGGTTTGGTCCTTTTTCTGGTCCTTATTGGAGCACCCTCGGGATTGTGGCCAATGTGTTTCACAAGTTTTATGTGGGCCATCGAAACTGTGACCCATTGTTTGGGTCATAAGTATTCAATTTCATCTCATTTAGAATACTAATCCTGCTCAGTTGGCTCTTCCTCCTTAAATCACAGCACCTGGAGCCGGTCTGTGGGATTTAGGGTTGTTTTTATTTTAATGGTTTGTCCTCTCTGCAGCCCAGCACGGGTGGGCACTTCCAGGTGTGTTTGTAGGAGATCCAAGGAAAAGTGACTGTGCAGAGGTGGGGTTTGGAGCCTGGGGCTCATCCCTGGTTCCCTTAGTGCTGACAACTTCCACCTGCAGATCCAGCCCTGCCCCATCTCCCTGCAGTGATGTGAAGTGCTGCAAGTCTCATTGCCCTGAGTTATTTAATGGTACATGGAATTCCTTCCCGTGGTCTGGCATCCCCAGGGATGTGGGTCCTGGGGACCCACAGGATCATTCAAATCCTGCCATCCTAACTAAAGAATAATAACAATAACAATTGTTGGGTCCCCGTTCTGACGTCCTTGAGGCAAGGCAGGGATCGTGGCTGGTTTTCCCTTTGCTGCAGCAGTTCAGGGCTGCGCTCTGAGCTGTGTGCTGGGGCTGAGGCGTTTTTGGGTGCTGAGGGCTGGGCTCTGCTGCAGGGTTGGCACAGGTTGGGCAGCTTTTCCTCTCCCCACAGCAGCTCCTCTTTCTCTTCCTTCCTTTCCCCTGCTCCTGCCCTGTCTCCTGCTTCCCTGTCTTCATTCCTTGGTCACAACATTCCTTGAGTCACCTTTGCTCTTAGCTAAGTGGTTTAAAACCCACCCCGACAGTGTCCCAAGCTGAAGGGCTGTGCCCAGGGCTATTTCTGGGTTTGCCTGGGGCACTTGGAGCTCCTAAACCCAGGGAACATCCTGTGGGCCAAAGCCAGTGGAGAATGGGGGCTGCAGCCACAGGCTGCTGTCCCTGATTCCAGAGGGGAAAACCTGAATTCCTGGGGGAGGAGGCTGTGCCAAGCCCTGTCTGTCCTTGCCATCCCAAGGCCCAGAGGTTCATTGGAAGTGAATCCTTTGCTGCAAAACCTCTGCCTTGGGAGGGGAAGGGTTTGGGCTTGAAACTTGCAGTGAGAGCTTTTGTCATCTGAGCAGGTGGCCTCTGTGGAGCCTTTGGGAGCCCAGTGGTGGCTCATCCTGCAGGCTGGGGCTCCATCCTTCCACAGACAGGGAGTACATGGCACAGCCACCTGCTGTGCCCTCCTTGCTTGGATGAAATGCCTTTAAAGGAGAGTTGGCTGTTAAATCAATGCCTTTGAGGGGTGCACCTTCATGAGAAGAAGTTGCAGCTGTGAGTGCAGCTTTGGGCTGGGCAAGGGAGGTGAAGCAGTTGTGACAATCCTTGGAGAACTCTGCCAGGAAACAGTCCCTGCTCTTCCCCAGCTCAGCTGGAAGCCCGGTGGATTGCACAGCCTTGGCTTCCTTCGGGAATGGAACTCATCTCGAGGAATTGCCATTCTGAGAGGTGGAAAAATTGTCTTTTGGCAGCAAACTGGCCTCATGTGGAGGAGGAGGAGGAGCAGGGCTGACTGGGCAGCACTGGGGCTGCTGGGGAGCTCCTGGCTGCCTCCAGCTCATTCCCTTCCCTCCTTGGCCCAGAAACTTGGAGTAATGCTCAGCTGGATCACAGAGAGGACCTTAATTTAATTTCTTGTTAGATTTATGTATTCGCTGCCTTGGAGAGCAGCTGTGTCCACATCTCCTGTGGCCCTCGGGTGGTCCCTTCCCGCAGGAGCAGTGCAGGGGGAGCTGCAGGGAGCTGGATCTCACTGCTAAGGGTCAGCCTTTCCCACAGTGGCATACACACGTCACCTGGGGAGTCCGAGGCAGCAGTGCTGCTGTCCTTTCCATCCTTGGCTCTCAGGAGGGGATGGAGCAGTGAATGGGTGAGGAAGGAGCCTCCTGACAGCCCTCGTGGTGCAGCTGCAGGGTCTGGGATGCTTTGGTGGGTCTGGAGTGGAGCCTTAGCCCAACAGGAGTGAGAAGGAAAAGCGCTTTGTGTTCCTCTGGCTGCTCGGTTGGCGTTTGGCTCGTGGGCTGCCTGGGAATGTTGGTACCTCACAACTCCCTGGGAATTTCTCCTCCTCTGGGCAGGGCCTGGAGGGACAGCTGAGTGTCCAGGACAGCCCTGGGGGCTGGGGTACCCTCCAGTGAGGTGTAGTTCGTGGTCTGCCTGGGATTTGGGGAGGGAAGGGAACTAAAAGGTATTTTGGGGCTGCCCAGGGAGCTTTGGAGTGCCCATCCCTGCGGGTGTCCCCTGGAGGTGGCACTCAGAGCCCTGGGCTGGGGACAAGGTGGGCACAGGGGGGACTGCCTGGGCTGGGAGGGCTTTTCCAGCCCCAGGGATCTGGGGATTCTGTGATTTGTTAGTAAAAAAACCCTTTCTGCAAGCAGGTGGCTGAAAAGCAGCACTTTTCCCTGAGGTTATCCCTGTGCTGCAGCCTGTCCCACTTGGAGGCTGTGCTGGTGGAAAGGGCTCTGGCAGTGGCTCGTGTCCCTGGTGGTTCCAAGGCCAGGGTCGGTGCCAGGCCTGGACACCCTTCAGTGCTGGACTGTGCCCAGCCTGGCACTCTGCTCCCCGCTGCCCGAGCTGCACAGGCTGATTAGTGCTAACAAAGCTGTTTCCCCTCATTAATTAGCTTTGCTTTAAATCCAGAGAGGGAGAAATGAACTCCTGAGCAGGCAGAGCAAGCAGAGGAGTTGTGGGTCTCCTCAGGCAGCTCTGGCATTCCCACTGGCTCCTGTTCCTGTGTGGAGCCCTGCTGTGGATCACTGGAGGGGCAGGAACGTGCTGGAAACAGGAGATGGGACCTTTAGTGCTGTTGGGTGCGGGTCTGGGGCTCCCCTGTGCCCCAGCTGGAGATTCCACCCCCCTCCTTGTGTCAGTCAGGATCTGCTGGGGAGAAATCCTTCCCTGGCACAGGGTGCCCAGAGCAGCTGGGGCTGCCCCTGGATCCCTGGCAGTGCCCAAGGCCAGGCTGGACACTGGAGCACCTGGGACAGTGGGAGGTGGGATGCCACGGGTGGGATGGACTGTAAGGTGCCTCCAAGCCCAGACCAGTGTGGGATGCTGTGAATAATGGGGGTTCTGGCCTCTTTCCTGCCTTCTCCCTGTTCCCAGGTGCAGCCCTGGGACCTGCTGCTTCCCCCTCCTGCCCTCCAGACTCTTTGCTGTGGAATTTTGGGATGTTCCCTGTGGAGCAGCGCTGTCCTGCTGAGTCGTCTGCTCTGCTCCCGTGGCTGATCCAAGCTGGGCTCTGGAACATTTTAATTTGCCCTCCCCCTCGTTTCCCCAGCCCCTGCAGCCGTGCCTGATTAATTTTCTGGCACCTCCAGAGCTGTGGTTCAGTTTTAGGAGCTGGTGGTGGCAGGGACGAAGGACTCGTTAATTAAAGCCATTGCTCTGTCACTCTGCAGCACATGGGAGCCTTGAGGAGCTCCTGCCTCACACCGTGCCACGGCCTCACCACTCACAAGGAGCAATTTCTTCCCAAAGTCCCTGTCACTGTGCCCTGTGGCAGTGGGAAGCCATTCCCTGGCTCCTGTCCCTCCATCCCGTGTCCCCAGTCCCTCTGCAGCTCTCCTGGAGCCCTTCAGGCCCTGGAGGGGCTCTGAGGTCCCTGCAGTAATCCCAAGAATAGAATTCCTGATCAGGAGTGCTGGAGGACCGTGCCCAGGAGCTTTTCCTGGCCGAAGTCCCCTGCAGTTGATGGAAAACCTTGAGGGGAGCATGAGGAAGTCATTAGGGAGCCGCGCATGGTTCTGTCCCCGGATTGTCCCTGCCTGCTTGTTTGCCCTCCATGAAATAGTACCGGGATGCTTGTTTGTTTGGATTAGGGGCCTATTTTTAAGTAACCTATTTTTTCCACTTTGGAAAATGCATTAACTCACTGTGTGTCACGGACATCTGTGGAGTCTGGCTTTGGGAACCACCAAGTGCTCCTTGCAAGTCTCTCCCCAGCCTCAGCGGGTGCCTCTGGCCCGCAGAGATAGTTTTTGTCTATGTGTGTTTATTTACACCTCGCACAGATTTACTGTAAGAGACGTTTGCAGGATCCAGAGGCACTTCCCTGGAAGTGCACTTTATCCCAGCAGGAGCTCTGTGTGTCCTCTGCTCCACCATCCCTTCACCTCCTCTGGGGTTTGGAAAGCGCTGATCCCGGCAGCTCTCAGAAAGTGGAAGCAGCAGCAATGCAGCTGGAAACGGGGATGTTTGGTAACACACACAAGTCTTGCAGGAAAAGACACTATTTTTGTAGCCCAGTGTTTGTTTTTCCCTGAAGGACAGAGTTTTAAGGTCAGTTTAATTCTTCTCTACAGGTTTAGAGCTCTGGTGCCGTAAATTCTGCTGTTCTGGGAGGATAAAAACACAATAAACAGGAGAACTTGAGGAATGTTCCTCTCTGAGTTGCAAAGGAACAGCTTGCTGGTTGGAACAGCCTGCCCCTTCCTAGGCAAGGGAGGCTTTGGATTGCAGGAAAGGGAGGAATAATTCAGGATTAAAGCTGCTAAGCAATGCATGTGTTTAGCTCTGTGAGAGTGCCAGGACATAATTAATGGGTGAGTAAGCCAAAGGGAAAATTTTTTTCTAACTGGATAGAGATGGATAGAGGATAGAAACTAATTTTTGTGGGGGACAGAAGTAATCCTGGAAGTAAGCAGCTGCTGTTGTTGAGGATGCCTGGGTAGGTTTGTCCCGGTGCTTGGCAGATGGAGGAGAAATCCAGGTTTGGCACCCTGTGCTGGCCTGGAGGGCTGGTGCTGGTCCCAGAGCAGCTCCAGGACTGCAGGTGAGGTGAGACCTCCAGCCAGGCAGGCTGTGGAGGGATTATTCCCTCTTACTTCCATGTGTGATGGCTTTTCCCACCTGCTGGGGCTGAGCTGAGAGAAGTGATCCCATCTCAGGCAGGGCAGATCCCCCTGGAGCTTCCTCCTGGGGTTGGCATTTCTGCAGCTGGATCTGAGTCCAGGGGTGAAGTGTTGATGGGGAAATGGCTGATGAAAGGTCTGAGCATCTTGGAGTGTTTTGGGAAGGCGACAGCAGTTTGGTGTCCTGGGATTTCACAGTGGGTCTGGCCCGTAAACTGCCAAACTGAGGAGCTCTTGTTGTCTTTCCCAACCCGTGGAAAGGATCAGGAGGGAGGTCCTTGTCCATGCCATGCTTTTATCTGTGGGCTGCGTGGATCCCGGTGGCTCTGCCTGGGGCTCAGGTGGGTTTGTCCCCAAACACAAACACAGCACACTGCTGATGGTCCCAGGGCCTCTGGGGGGTTGGACTGTGCCAGGCTGTGCAGAGCAGCCCCTTCCATCTCTGTCCTGACACCCAGGGGCTCAGAGTTCCCAGCTCCCTGGGTGTCCCAGGAGGTGTGAGGGCCCTCTGCTGCAGATGAAGAGTTCCTCAGCTTCAACAGGGAGTGTCCTCCTGCAGCCTGGCCTGCTGGGGGGAGAGTCAGTTCGTAAGTGTCCTGCAGGGCCTCTGCGTGCAGGGGGACATGCTCCAGAGGTGTGGAACTGGGTTGGAGATGCTGATGGTTTGTGGGGATGGTGGTGGCAGCACACCTGGCACAGGGATCTCTTGGTGGGGGCTGTCCTCATCCCAAGGCTCTGCTCCTGCTGCTCTCAGAGGTTTCTCGTGGACCACGCTGTTTCCTGCAGATTGGCACTCTGGGTTTGGGAGGTACACAAGTTTCCCTGTTCATTTCCTTGGCTGTGTGGTTAACAAAAAAAGGAAAGGGATGCTTTGGGGCATTCAGTGCTGCTCTCCCACACTGCAGGATGATCCTCACAGAAGTTTTCCTGACAGCAGTTGTTGTGAGGAGTGGGGCTGCTGGTTATTTTTTCTCCCGTGTTTTATTTTTTCCTCTTGGGAAAGGAGAAAAAAATGTTTCGTGCTTCAAAGGGTGAGGCTCAACCCGTGGAGTTTGTCATGTCCTAGCAGGAGCCTTAATGGGAATGTCTGGCATTCCTGTGCCATCCTGCGAGATGGGTATCTGCAAAGGTTGGCTGGATGGGGCAGTGCCCTCCCTGCCACCCCTCCCTTCCCCCGGGCTGGCCTGGGGTGCTGCTGTGGCACTGAGCCCTCTGGGCTCCCTGGGCTGGGGACAGGGGACAGGGGAGAGCTGGGGACAGGGGAGAGCTGGGGACAGGGGAGAGCTGGGGACAGGGGAGAGCTGGGGACAGGGGAGAGCTCAGGGGACAGGGGAGAGCTCAGGGGACAGGGACAGGACAGAGCTGGGGACAGGGGACAGAGCTGGGGACTGGGGACAGGAGAGAGCAGGGGACAGGAGAGAGCTGTGGAGAGGGGACAGGAGAGAGCTGTGGAGAGGGGACAGGAGAGAGCTGTGGAGAGGGGACAGGACAGAGCTGGGGACAGGGGACAGGGGACAGAGCTGGGGACAGGGGACAGAGCTGGGAACAGGGGACAGGACAGAGCTGGGGACAGGACAGAGCTGTGGACAGGGGACAGGACAGAGCTGAGGACAGGACACAGCACAGAGCTGTGGGCAGGGGACAGGACAGAGCTGTGGGCAGGGGACAGGACAGAGCTGTGCACAGGACGGAGCTGTGGGCAGGGGACAGGGGACAGGGCAGAGCTGTGCACAGGACAGAGCTGTGGGCAGGGGACAGGACAGAGCTGGGGACACAGGACAGAGCTGTGGACAGCACAAAGCTCCTCTCGCTGCTGGCCGCAGCCTCCTGCTTTGGAGAGCTTGTCCAGCTGGTTTGTTTTTCATCCCAGAGCTATTTTCAGCTGCTCAGCCTAACAAGGTGAAATGGCTGGGATGCTTTCCTGCTCCCTGGGACTCTGCTGGGAGGAGGTATCCCTCTGTCCCAGCCTGTCCCAGCCAGGGGCTCTGCAGGACCTGTGGCCCTTTACTGTGTTGGCAGCACTCAGGGTTTTGGAGGAGCTGTTTGGGCTCTGCACGGGCACCCTGAGCACAGGGAGCCCAAATCCCAGCACTGTGGTGGCCCTGGTGCCCTGCTGAGGTTGGGAACACGGGCAGGATCCAGGACAAAGGCCAGCTCTAGGAGGGAGAAGCAGCAGCAAAGCCAGGGATCAGCTCAGGTGCCCCCAGGGATGTGGGATGTGCTGCTCGTGGATCTGCCAGGAGCAGTGGAACTGGGCTGGAGGTTCCCTGAGATGTAGGGAAAGGGGACATCTCACCCCACCTCATCCTTACTCCCACTGAAAAGGTGTAATGGATTCATTCTTGTGATTCCTTTGGGGTTGGTGTTCACTCAGGGAACAGGAGCTGTTAAACCAAACCCAAGTCTTGCTCTTGTGCCTCTCACTCAGGTGGCTCCTTCAGCATGTGCCAAACCCCTGTGCTGGGAATGTCGATTCCAGCTCCTCACAGGCTCTGCACGTTGAACCTCGTGCTGCTGTGGGATGTGGGGCACCACAGTCCTGTTCCCAAGGCAGGAGTGAAGGCAGAGATCCCAGTGCTGTGCAGGAAGTCACCTGGCAGAGCAGAGGCTGAGACCCAGCGTGGTGGCCCAGCCTGGGGCACATCCAGCATTCCTGGGAGGGAATCACTGACACCTTCTGCCCTAAAGAAACGAGGGGATTTGTGTTGGAAAGAAGGAGGGAAAAGGTCGATGGTTCGGTAGAGTCTTTGTGTGAGCACTGGTAGAAATACTCGGGAAGGTTTTGGTGCCCAAGGTGAGAAGGGGCTGGGTTTACTGGAAAGGATTGTGGAATTATTTAAGGTGGAAAAGCCCTTGCAGAGTTCAGCTAAGCCATGTCCCCAAGTGCCACATGCCCAGGGCTGTTAAAGCCCTCCAGGGATGTGATTCCATCCCTGCCCTGGGCCACTTGTCATTGGTTTGGACACGAATTTTCAGGGAAGCTGCAGGGCAGTTCTCTGTTTGCAGCAGAGGAGGGAGGACTCGTGGCTCCTTTTTGCCTTAATGCTGCTGCTGGAGGGAAATACTTTCTGCCTGGAGGGTATTATAGGATGTTTTTTTCCTGATTAATGAGGTATTAAAAAGATCCCGCGGAGTCTGGGCTCGTCCTCCTGAGTCACCTGTGTGTTTTTGTTCGGATTTGGCAGGGAGCTTCCCTGGTAGCCAGAGTTATCCCTTCGGTAAACACAGTCCTTTGGCGTGGCCGTGGCTGCTGCTGAGTGCCCAGTCAGCCCAGCCCCACAGAAATAACCCAGGATTTCACACTCTCACAGGGCTTTTGCAGCCCCCTGTACCCAAGGGTTGCTGCTCCTCGGGTCCTGGATGAGCTGCAAGGAATCAGCCCTGAACAATGAGTTTAAGGAGTCAGGTTGGGGTGAATGCAGAGCTCTTTGGGGATGCTTTGGTTTGCTGGTCCCTCCTTGGCTCTGGGAGTGGACAGGGGTTAGGAGGGATTTATCTGGGGCCTAACAGTGGCTAAACTTAGTCCTGTGTGTCCTGGCTGGGGGGACGTGCTGCAGAGGTGACACTTCTGCTCTTGGGGAAGAAATGCCACCAGTACAGCCAGTGGCCGTGTCCTGTGCTGGGGCTGGGCAGGAGGGTTGATAGAGAGAAACTCAACTTCCTTTTTTGGCTTCTGGGGAGGTTTTCTTCATGTCAGCTGGTGTAGCCTGCAAGTACAAGACTGAAAAAGTAACATTCATTTTTGTCTCCAAATGAAGTTGCCAAAGCTCTGGGCAGGTGAAGGCTCCAGCCAGGTGATGTGGGGGGTGGGATTGGCTCTGCTCTGCTCTGCTCCAGCCCCAAAGCCCCTTCCCTGGGCTGCCCCAGCTTGGGAGTCCCTGCACAGCAAGGAGCTGGAGCTGCTGGAGAGATCCAGAGGAGCCACGGAGCTGCTCCAGGGCTGGAACCCTCTGGATTCAGGCTGGGAGAGCTGGGGGTGCTCCATGGAGAGGAGAGGCTCCAGGGAGAGCTCAGAGCCCTGCCAGGGCCTGAAGGGGCTCCAGGAGAGCTGCAGAGGGACTGGGGACAAGGGCTGCAGGGACAGGAGCCAGGGAATGGCTTCCCAGTGCCAGAGGAGCAGCTTGGATGGGGATGGAGCAGCCTGGGACAGTGGGAGGTGGCCCTGGGACAGTGGGAGGTGGCCCTGCCATGGCACAGGTGACACTGGATGGATTTTGGTGTCTCTTTCAAAAGAAGAACAGGTGCAGGTTTTTTGAGAATTTAACCTTTTTTAAACTGTTCATGACAATAATAATGTCCTGTGAAGTACTTTTTTTTTTCCAGTAGTGAAAATATTTTATTATTAATTCACACACGGAAGCTGCTGTTCTCTAGTTCAGTGGCTGATGTCATGCAGAAAGTCTTGGTCCCTCCCACACGTGTTTGGGAATAAGAATCTTTTTAAATAAGTCAAGGCCACTTTGCTCTGGTTTGAAGCACATCTCTGAGGCAGCCTCAGCTCTCTGGAAGCTGTGCTGGTCTGTAATTAACCTCTGGTCAATGAAGCCACGGACACTGCGCTGGACCCCGGCTTGGTCCCAAACTCTTCCCAGCTGCTGTTTGATCCAGCCTGAGCTTTGTTCTGTGCTCTGTGTGTTCCACACTCAGGGTGTTTTGCTCAGGGGGTTGCAAGTTCCAAGGCAGCTCCTGGTGACAGAGCTGTTGTTCCAAGGGCACTGCTCCCGTGGGGAATATTCCCAGTGCAGCGTGGCCAGCCCTCAGGATGGGAGCAAGGAGGGAGATTGTGCTCCCCCAGCCCCTCTCCATGGCACTGAGCCCCCTCTGAGCTCACACAGCTCTCCCCTCGGTGCTTTGTGGTCCAGAGCTCTGCCAGGGCCATCAGGGGAGGGAGAGCATTGTAATCCCAGAGCAGGGCTGGGATTCCTGTGCTGGGACCGGCTCCGGGAGCAGCCCTGGAGCTGTTCTCAGGGCTCAGCCCTGGGGCTGTTCTCAGGGCTCAGCCCTGGAGCTGTTCTCGGGGCTCAGCCCTGGAGCTGTTCTCAGGGCTCAGCCCTGGAGCTGTTCTCGGGGCTCAGCCCTGGAGCTGTTCTCAGGGCTCAGCCCTGGAGCTGTTCTCGGGGCTCAGCCCTGGAGCTGTGCTCAGGGCTCAGCCCTGGAGCTGTTCTCGGGGCTCAGCCCTGGGGCTGTTCTCGGGGCTCAGCCCTGGAGCTGTTCTCAGGGCTCAGCCCTGGAGCTGTTCTCAGGGCTCAGCCCTGGAGCTGTTCTCGGGCTCAGCCCTGGGGCTGTTCTCGGGGCTCAGCCCTGGAGCTGTTCTCAGGGCTCAGCCCTGGAGCTGTTCTCAGGGCTCAGCCCTGGAGCTGTTCTCAGGGCTCAGCCCTGGAGCTGTTCTCGGGGCTCAGCCCTGGAGCTGTGCTCAGGGCTCAGCCCTGGAGCTGTTCTCGGGGCTCAGCCCTGGAGCTGTTCTCGGGGCTCAGCCCTGGAGCTGTTCTCAGGGCTCAGCCCTGGAGCTGTGCTCAGGGCTCAGCCCTGGAGCTGTTCTCAGGAGCAGCCCTGGAGCTGTTCTCAGGGCTCAGCCCTGGAGCTGTGCTCGGGGCTCAGCCCTGGAGCTGTTCTCAGGGCTCAGCCCTGGGGCTGTTCTCAGGAGCAGCCCTGGAGCTGTTCTCGGGGCTCAGCCCTGGAGCTGTGCTCAGGGCTCAGCCCTGGGGCTGTTCTCAGGGCTCAGCCCTGGAGCTGTTCTCGGGGCTCAGCCCTGGAGCTGTGCTCAGGGCTCAGCCCTGGGGCTGTTCTCGGGGCTCAGCCCTGGAGCTGTTCTCGGGGCTCAGCCCTGGAGCTGTTCTCAGGGCTCAGCCCTGGAGCTGTTCTCGGGGCTCAGCCCTGGAGCTGTTCTCGGGGCTCAGCCCTGGAGCTGTTCTCAGGGCTCAGCCCTGGAGCTGTTCTCAGGGCTCAGCCCTGGAGCTGTTCTCGGGGCTCAGCCCTGGGGCTGTTCTCGGGGCTCAGCCCTGGAGCTGTTCTCGGGGCTCAGCCCTGGAGCTGTTCTCAGGGCTCAGCCCTGGAGCTGTGCTCAGGGCTCAGCCCTGGAGCTGTTCTCAGGAGCAGCCCTGGAGCTGTTCTCGGGGCTCAGCCCTGGAGCTGTGCTCAGGGCTCAGCCCTGGGGCTGTTCTCAGGGCTCAGCCCTGGAGCTGTTCTCGGGGCTCAGCCCTGGAGCTGTGCTCAGGGCTCAGCCCTGGGGCTGTTCTCGGGGCTCAGCCCTGGAGCTGTTCTCGGGGCTCAGCCCTGGAGCTGTTCTCAGGGCTCAGCCCTGGAGCTGTTCTCGGGGCTCAGCCCTGGAGCTGTTCTCGGGGCTCAGCCCTGGAGCTGTTCTCAGGGCTCAGCCCTGGAGCTGTTCTCAGGGCTCAGCCCTGGAGCTGTGCTCAGGGCTCAGCCCTGGAGCTGTTCTCAGGGCTCAGCCCTGGAGCTGTTCTCAGGGCTCAGCCCTGGAGCTGTTCTCGGGGCTCAGCCCTGGAGCTGTTCTCGGGGCTCAGCCCTGGAGCTGTTCTCAGGGCTCAGCCCTGGAGCTGTTCTCGGGGCTCAGCCCTGGAGCTGTTCTCGGGGCTCAGCCCTGGAGCTGTGCTCAGGGCTCAGCCCTGGAGCTGTTCTCGGGGCTCAGCCCTGGAGCTGTGCTCAGGGCTCTGCCCTGGGGCTGTGCTCAGGGCTCAGTCCTGGAGCTGTGCTCAGGGCTCAGCCCTGGAGCTGTGCTCGGGGCTCAGCCGTGGAGCTGTGCTCAGGGCTCAGCCCTGGAGCTGTGCTCAGGGCTCAGCCCTGGAGCTGTTCTCGGGGCTCAGCCCTGGAGCTGTGCTCAGGGCTCAGCCCTGGAGCTGTGCTCAGGGCTCAGTCCTGGAGCTGTGCTCAGGGCTCAGCCCTGGAGCTGTGCTCGGGGCTCAGCCGTGGAGCTGTGCTCAGGGCTCAGCCCTGGAGCTGTGCTCAGGGCTCAGCCCTGGAGCTGTTCTCGGGGCTCAGCCCTGGAGCTGTTCTCGGGGCTCAGTCCTGGAGCTGTGCTCAGGGCTCAGCCCTGGAGCTGTGCTCGGGGCTCAGCCGTGGAGCTGTGCTCAGGGCTCAGCCCTGGAGCTGTGCTCAGGGCTCAGCCCTGGAGCTGTGCTCAGGGCTCTGCCCTGGGGCTGTTCTCAGGGCTCAGCCCTGGAGCTGTTCTCAGGGCTCAGCCGTGCACAGAGCTCCCACCTTCTCCCCCCTGGGCCTGGAGGATTTATGGAGCGCTCAGCAAGGTGCCTGAGGAATTTATTTCTTTGCCCTGGCAGTGCTGCTCCAGGCACTGCCTGTGCCGTGGATTCCTGCCGTGGATTCCTGCCGGGGCCACAGCTCAGCCTCCTGTCAGCAATTCCCTTCCCCGGTGATTTACCCCAGGGTGAAGCCCCGTGGGGCTTTTCCCACCCAGTGCCGGGCTCTGGGAAGGATCAGTTTGTTCAGCCCCGGTGAGGATGGGGGCAGAGCCAGCCCTGTGCTCTGTGCCCAGGGTGGCCTTGGGGATAACAGGACACGGGCTGCAGGGCTCCTCGTGGAGCACCAGCCCTGCCAGCGGGGACTCAGGGAGCTGGGGCTGTTTGTCCTGGAGAGAAGGAGGCTCAGGGGTGACCTTAGCACCCTACAGCTCCCTGGCAGGTGGCTGTGCCCAGGTGGGGCTGGGCTTTCTCCAGGCAGCACTGACACAACCAGAGCACACAGCCTCAGCTGTGCCAAGGGAGATACAGGCTGGATATCAGGGAAGAGTTTTTTACAGAAAGAGTGATAAAGTCCTGGAATGGTCTGCCCGAGGAGGTGGTGGAGTCACCATCCCTGGGAGGGTTTAAACAAAGACTGGATGTGGCACTGGGGCCATGCTCTAACTGAGGTGTTGGGGCTGGGCTGGACTGGATGGGATGGAGACTTGGAGGTCTCTCCCAGCCCCGTGATCTGTGGGGAAAGGAGCAGCAGGGTGGGATCTGGGCACACAGTGAGCTGTGGGACAGGTGGGAGCAGCACCTGGAACAGCCATCCCACAGCCCTGGGGCCTGAGAGGGCACTGGGGCAGTAAAAGGTGCACGTGCAGGGACATGGTACAAGGGACAGAGGGCAGGGAGAGATTAGGAATTGTTCCCTGGCAGGGTGGGCAGGGCTGGCACAGGGTGGCACTGGCCCTGGATCCCTGGCAGTGCCCAAGGCCAGGCTGGACACTTGGAGCACCTGGGACAGTGGGAGGTGGCCCTGCCATGGCAGGGGTGGCACTGGGGGAGATTTAGGGTCCCTCCCAACCCAAAGCAGTCTGGGATTCCATGGCTGGGCTGTCATAGTTTGACTCCCAGTGACTGGGGTTTGGAAAACTGCCCCTTTCCTGCCTCAGCTTCCCCTAAAAGTGACTCCTGTCTGCTCAGGGCTCAGAAAAAGGGCCCATTCCAAACCCTGCAGTGCCCCTCCAGCTGCCTGGGGGAAGCCACAGCTAAATCATGGTTCAGGAATGATGGGGAAAGGGTGAGCTGCCCTTCTGAGGGAGAACCCCAGATGTGCTCAAGTTTGACGATTTTCTGGACACTCTGCACTGTGTCCCAGGTGACTCTGGGCAGTCTCAGGGAGGGTTCAGCTGGGTTTAGCACAGGCCCTGGAGCAGCAGCTGTGGGGTGGCACTGGGCTCAGGAAAGGTTTGGGGGTTTCCTTCTTGGGTTTTTGCTTACACAACGTCACTTTAAAGTGCTGAACTGCAACAGGGGTTGCATCACACCAGAGCTCTTCCCTGTGTGCTGAGGATGAAGGGTATGTTGTCCAAGAAGTTCCCAGCTTGTCTCTTGAAGCCTCTTTATTACTGCAAAGAGCCTGGAGGATTTTGGAAAGTCCTTGTTCAGGGAAGGAGCGTCTCCAGTTTGGGATCACTGAAATCCCTGCTGTCCTAAAGACAAGTGGCCGTGTGTCTCCTGGTGCCCAGGGGAGCCAGGTGTGGAGCTGCCTCTCCATGGGGAGTTTGCAGGCCAAGGGGGAGGTTTCAGGAGCTGCTGAGCTGATGGAATCACCCCTTGTTGTCACTGGAAGGCGTTCCCTGCTTCCCACCATCCCTCCTCTCCTACTCCCTTCCCTCCTTCCCCCTTGACAGGAGGAGAGGGAACTGGCCCAGGGGAGGCTCAGCTTGGCCAGCAGCAGGAATTTCCCCATGGAAAGGGTGCTCAGGCCTTGGCACTGCCCAGGGAGCTTTGGAGTGCCCATCCCTGCAGGTGTCCCCTGGAGGTGGCACTCAGAGCTCTGCGCTGGGGACAAGGTGGGCACAGAGGGGACTGCCTGGGCTGGGAGGGCTTTTCCAGCCCCAGGGATCCTGGGATTCCGTCCTGGTTTTGTCAGCTCCTGCTCTCACCCCCAGGTTTCATGGCCTAGAGGTGACACTCTGTGTTTTGTGTCGCCTTTTGCTGCCCCAGCACTGCCAGGACCCTGCTGGGATGAGGAGCCCCAAGGCTCCTGTGCTGCTCTTGGTCTGTGTCTGTTCTAGAAAGTTCCTCTTCCCCTGATCACCCCCAGAAAACAGCCACTTTAGGAGAGGTGTTTTTTATCTGATGGGTGAATCTCCCCACTCCTCCAAAGGCAGCGTTTCCATCTTCCAGTGTAGCAAAGCGTAAAATTCCCAATTTATTCCTGCTTCCCCAGTGACTCATTTCCAGACTTTCTTTTTCAATTGTTTTTTTAGTAACAACCTTTCCAGTGAGGCAGCTCCAGGCAGGCAGGGCTCCTGCACTGCTGGCACAGCTCTGCTCAGAGCTGGGGGCTCCTCATTTCCCACTGGATTAAGAAACAGCAGCTCTCACTTTGGGGCAGAAGGTTTGGAATTCAGGAACACCTGCCTTGTACCAGCACGTTTGGGATCGTTGCTGGTTGCCCATCCCATCCGTGGGTGATTTTTTTCTACCTGAGGGAGTGGCTGGAGCTGTGCCAGGAGGGATTGAGGGTGGATTTTAGGGCCAGGCTCTGCCCCCAGAGGGTTCAGGCACTGCCCAGGCTCCCCAGGGAATGGGCACTGCCAGAGCTCCAGGAGCCTTTGGACACCCAGGGATGCCCAGGGGGATTGTTGGGGCTCTGGATCAGTGATCCCTGTGGCTCCCTGCAGCTCAGGACATTCCGTGAGTCTCTCGTTCTCCTGGCCCTGGTGTAACCCAAAGTGCTCATTTGTGGTTGGCAGGGAAGGGAGAACATTTTACAACTGCTGTTTTCCCAGTGTGAATGATCTTTGCCTGCCAGAAGAGGGATTTATTTTCTTTTGTGCCACTGGTGCTGCCCCTAAATTGCTGCTCCTCACACTCTGCTGCCCCACTGCTGTGTGCTGTCCCCTGGCAGTGACTGGCCGTGGGGAAAGGAGGTACCTGGGCCTTGGGGTGCTCCTTCATGGGGACACTCAGTGGAAAGATGTGTGGGGTCTTCTGGGCAGAGTCTTTTTCCTCCCCCTATATGAGTGGAGGTGGGGATTCCCCCTCAGGAGTGGTGTGACCACTGTCCTGCAGAGAGGTGTGTCTTTCTTCCTCATGGACCTCGAACCCCTTGTCCTGCCATCTCATTGGACTTGTCCCCTGTGGGATCTGGTGGCATTCCAACCCTGGGGCACATCCAGGATCCTGTTCTTCTTCCAGGATTCCCAACTGTGGCCCTTTGGTGCCTGGAACCAAACAGCTCTGGGAGCACCAAGAAGAACAAACCTTGGATTTTTTGTGGGCTGGTGTTATTCACAAGATCCTTCCTCCTCCTGCTCCTTTCCTACACCTTCTTCCCATGCCTTTGGCTTTCTCCTCTGTGTGCCAGGATCCACATCTGCCTTGGGTCTCCCCTTGGGTCTCCCCATTGCTGACCCTTGGGTCTCCCCATTGCTGACCCTTGGGTCTCCCCATTGCTGACCCTTGGGTGTCCCATTGCTGACCCTTGGGTCTCCCCTTTGCTGACCCTTGGGCGCCCCATTGCTGACCCTTGGGCCCCCCTTTGCTGACCCTTGGGTCTCCCCATTGCTGACCCTTGGGCCCCCTATTGCTGACCCTTGGGTCTCCCCATTGCTGACCCTTGGGTCTCCCCATTGCTGACCCTTGGGTCTCCCCATTGCTGACCCTTGGGTCTCCCCATTGCTGACCCTTGGGTCTCCCCATTGCTGACCCTTGGGTCTCCCCTTTGCTGACCCTTGGGTCTCCCCATTGCTGACCCTTGGGCCCCCCTTTGCTGACCCTTGGGTGTCCCTTTGCTGACCCTTGGGTCTCCCCATTGCTGACCCTTGGGCCCCCCATTGCTGACCCTTGGGCCCCCCATTGCTGACCCTTGGGCCCCCCATTGCTGACCCTTGGGCCCCCCTTTGCTGACCCTTGGGTCTCCCCTTTGCTGACCCTTGGGTCTCCCCATTGCTGACCCTTGGGTCTCCCCATTGCTGACCCTTGGGTCTCCCTTTGCTGACCCTTGGGTCTCCCTTTGCTGACCCTTGGGTCTCCCCATTGCTGACCCTTGGGTCTCCCTTTGCTGACCCTTGGGTCTCCCTTTGCTGACCCTTGGGTCTCCCCATTGCTGACCCTTGGGCCCCCCATTGCTGACCCTTGGGTCTCCCCATTGCTGACCCTTGGGTGTCCCCATTGCTGACCCTTGGGTGTCCCCATTGCTGACCCTTGGGTGTCCCCATTGCTGACCCTTGGGTCTCCCCTTTGCTGACCCTTGGGTCTCCCCATTGCTGACCCTTGGGTCTCCCCATTGCTGACCCTTGGGCCCCCCATTGCTGACCCTTGGGTCTCCCCATTGCTGACCCTTGGGTCTCCCCATTGCTGACCCTTGGGTCTCCCCATTGCTGACCCTTGGGTGTCCCCATTGCTGACCCTTGGGTGTCCCCATTGCTGACCCTTGGGTCTCCCCTTTGCTGACCCTTGGGCCCCCCATTGCTGACCCTTGGGTCTCCCCATTGCTGACCCTTGGGCCCCCCATTGCTGACCCTTGGGTCTCCCCATTGCTGACCCTTGGGTCTCCCCATTGCTGACCCTTGGGCGCCCCATTGCTGACCCTTGGGCGCCCCATTGCTGACCCTTGGGCGCCCCATTGCTGACCCTTGGGTGCCCCTTTGCTGACCCTTGGGTCTCCCCATTGCTGACCCTTGGGCCCCCCATTGCTGACCCTTGGGTGTCCCCATTGCTGACCCTTGGGTGCCCCTTTGCTGACCCTTGGGTCTCCCCATTGCTGACCCTTGGGTGCCCCTTTGCTGACCCTTGGGTCTCCCCATTGCTGACCCTTGGGTGCCCCTTTGCTGACCCTTGGGCCCCTGATCCTTGTGGGAAGGGAATTACACAGGAGAGTGGCTCTGCTTGAGTTTGGGGAAGGGTTTTTATTCCCAGAGAAGCCCAGGTGATGGTTGCAGGCTGTTGCCGAGGTTGGATAATCGAGGTGAGGCTTTTCCTGCGGGATCAGCTGTAGGAATGTGGGGACAGGCAGGGCCATGCCCTCGTGGAGCCCTGTCCTTCAGTGGCAGGTGAGGATGCTGGCAAAGCCAGGAGCTGGCTGCAGCAGGGCCGCGTCCCACGGCGTGGGTGGTTTGGGAGCAGCGCGTTCCTGCTGGCTGTAGGAAAGGCAGACTGTGCAGCGTGTGCCTTGGCCAAGGCAGAGGCTGTTGTCACCCTGTTTCCTGCTCTCCAGGGCTCCTGTGAACATGGAAACCATCAGCTCTTGGTGAGGCACACGAGGGATAAATAAGGCTGGAACTGGGAGAAGCTGTCCTTGTACGGCAGCGTGGGAATGGTGCCGCTTCCCTTGGATTAATTATGCAGCAGCTTTTCTGGGAAGGGACCAGGGGAGTCCTGGAGCCTGGGCTGTTGGGGAGCAGGGGGAAGAGGCCAGGGAATGCCCTTTGGAAGGTCTGTGTTGCTCCTGGGGCACTGGGCTCCCTCAGCTGTCCTGTGAGGCTGTGAAGGGGAGATGGAACCCGACTGTGAGCCTGGATTTTGGGTCAGCTCTGAGCTCTGCACCCTGGGCCTCCAGCTTGGAATGGACATGGAGCTGTGGGAACGAGTCCAGAGGAGGCCACGGGGATGCTCCAAGAGCTGGAGCCAGGCTGGGAGAGCTGGGGGTGCTCATCCAGAGAAGAAAAGGCTCCAGGGAGAGCTCAGAGCCCTGCCAGGGCCTGAAGGGGCTCCAGGAGAGCTGCAGAGGGACTGGGGACAAGGGCTGCAGGGACAGGAGCCAGGGAATGGCTTCCCAGTGCCAGAGGACCAGCTTGGATGGGGCTTGGAGCAGCCTGGGACAGTGGGAGGTGTCCCTGCCGTGGCAGGGGTGGCACTGGGTGGGCTTTGAGGACCCTCCCAACATGAGCCTTTCTGCCATTCTGTGATTTCTCATAATTTCTGATGCAAACGAGGAATTCTGTACTTCTTTTAGCTTCTCAGAGCTACCAAAATTTTCACTTCTGTATGTGGAGCTCCTCCTGCTCCAGGTGTTCTCTGCCCTGGGCATCACACAGCTGGTGCCCAGAGCTGGCACTGGGAATCCCTGGCTTTGGGCAGTGCTGCAGGAGTGGGTCTCCTGGCTCAGGGCTGGAACAGCAGGAACGTTGTGGGTTTTTCTTTGACTTCTAAGCTTTCCTTGGCGTCTTCAGCTTGGGAGGCAGGGATGACTCACTCCTCCATTCTGTGGTTTCCTGACTTGGAGCAGCTTCCCTCTCCCTCGGTGGTGATGAGTGTGGAGCCGGTGTGCGGCACTCAGCGCCGTGGGCTGGGGCTGCTGGAGGCTGACTCACGCCTGGGACGGGGCTCAGAGGGGCTTGGAGTCCTTCCCACCCCTCACTGGGAGCCTTCCAGAGGGCCCAGAGCAGCTGTGGCTGCCCTGGATCCCTGGCAGTGCCCAAGGCCAGGTTGGACACTGGGGTTTGGATCACCTGGGACAGTGGGAGGTGGCCCTGCCATGGCAGGGGTGGGACTCGATGATCTTTGAGCTTCTTCCCAGCCCAGACCATTCTGGGATCCTGTGAAATCACTGGGAAGCTGGTGTGGGCCATGGGATAATGGTGTGTGTGCAGGGCAGGGA
The DNA here is from genome assembly GCF_009819655.1 of Sylvia atricapilla. Taxonomy (NCBI): domain Eukaryota; kingdom Metazoa; phylum Chordata; class Aves; order Passeriformes; family Sylviidae; genus Sylvia; species Sylvia atricapilla. The sequence goes on along the minus strand of NC_089141.1, from coordinate 114,798,525 downwards.
TGTTGATCCTGAGTGCCTGGATCAGGTGCCACAGGATTGCTCAGTCCCATGGATTCCTCTGGTGCTCTGCAGGGCATTCCCATCGCATGGAATCACAGAATCCTCCAGTGGTTTGAGCAGGCAGCAGCCACAGAGCTCATCTGGTGCCACCCCTGCCGTGCCAGGGACACCTTCCACTGTCCCACGTTGCTCCAGATCTCATCCTTGGACACTTCCAGGGATCCAGGGGCAGGCACAGCTGCTCTGAGCCAAGCCTCACCACCCTCACAGGGAAGAAGTTCCCCCAGTCTCCAACGTAACTCTCCTCTCTTAAAGCCATTCCCCCATATCCTTTTACATTTCCCCATATCCTTTACCTTGTCTGCTCCTCTCCCATCGGTTTTGGATGGCCCTGGCTGTGGCTGCAGCTTTAATGGTTCAGTTTTGTTCCACGCAGTGGGGCAGGAATGTGTCAGCGGTCAGATTGCTTGGTTCATGGTTATGAAGCAACCCAATCTCCAGTTATTTCGGCTCCTTAGAACTTCCCTGCCCACGGGATATTTGGGCTCCTGCTGCTCCTCCAGGGAAGGCCCTGACGTGGTGTTTGGAGCTGCCCGTGGGCAGAGCCGCCGTGCCCGACAGGGTGCTACCAACACAACCTGTTATCTTATTTGTTCAGCCTGGGAGAAATGTCCCCCGAGCCTTGGGGCTGAGGGGAGCAGACAGGTCTCTCCGGAAGGAAATGGGGGAAGTTGGCACTCGGAGGCCGGAGCAGCCGAGGCTGGGTGCCCACGTCTGCTCTGGGGAGCTCTGGGAGCCACAGGGAGGGTGGAGTCATTCCCAAAAACTCTGCTGGACGTGGGGTGCTTGTTCACAGAGAGAGGGGGTCGTGTGTTGGGACAGCATGGGCAGAGCAGGGGTGGGATGGGATCCGTAGGGTGGGATGGGATCCGTAGGATGGGATGGGATCCGTAGGATGGGATGGGATCCGTAGGGTGGGATGGGATGGTGCCATATGTTCCCACTCCAGCAGAAAGCAGCTTTGTTTTTTGGGGGTTGTGTGTGATTTGGGGGTGTGTGTTGTTTTAATGGGGTGGAGAGAGTGAAGCACTTGAAGAAAAGTGGAGAGACAAAGTTCTGGTGGGGAGACTGGGTGGAAGCCAGGGATGAAAGGGCTGCTCTGGGCAAGGGGGAGGATGTTTGGAAGCAGTGAGCTGACATTAAATCAGTAAATTGGTGCATGGAGAGGATGAGAAAGGCTGATTGCCCTCGGTGATGAGAGCGTTGATGGTAGTAAATAAATGCTGAGCGTGTGCCAAGCAGAGGAGCCCATTTGGGGAAGGAATTGTAAGGTTTTAATTGAGTGCAGGTTCATGACTGTGCAATAACCTCACTTGGCTGTGTTCAGCTGTGGTGGTGCTGGGAGGCTCCGTGGGTCACACAGGGCTTCCTCCAGCATCTGTGTGACCCTCTGTGGCTTTGTCACGCTGATCCTGAGGCACCAGGGGACTTCCAGGGCAGAGGAGACGGGTTTGGCCCCAGGAGCTGGGTACAGCCTGTTTCCCTGGGTGCTGTTGTTAAATGCTTTGTGAACGTTTCAGGTTGGATCTTCCAGCAGAGGCACCCGAGGGCATTGGTAGTTCTTTAAAAGTCTCTCAGAGATCAAACAGTCCAACCTCTGCTTGGATTTACATTTTTTCTAGACTGCTTAAAGAGTTGGGTACAAGGATTTGGGTTTTTGCATCGTGCAAGGTGCTCCATTAGAGGAGTAAAGTCTCTTTGAACTCCTGCTGAAACTTCTGTAGTCATTTGGGGTTGGAGCCACCTGGGACTGGATGGACTTTAAGGTTCTTCCCAAACCAGTGTGGGATTCCATGGAGGGGAACACAGGCTGAGTGCAGTGAATCCCTCTTGAGCTGCTCCAGCCCCTGCTGTCCCAAGGGTGATGGGAACACGGGAGCAAGAGCGGGGAATAATTCCCTGTTGAGCGGATACTTGAATGCTCTCCTTGGTCTGCTCTGAGCAAACTCCCTCCAGCTGCCAGGTTCTACATCCCAAACCTGCTGGGAGAGTCACTGTTGGAGCATCCACACTGTGAGGGAGGTGGGAACACGGCTGAGGTCTGTGTTGGTCGTGGAATCCCAGACTGGTTTGGGTTGGAGGGACCTTAAATCCCACCCAGTGCCACCCGTGCCACGGCAGGGCCACCTCCCACTGTCCCAGGTGCTCCAAGTGTCCAGCCTGGCCTTGGGCACTGCCAGGGATCCAGGGGCAGCCACAGCTGCTCTGGGCACCCTGTGCCAGCCCTGCCCACCCTGCCAGGGAACAATTCCTGCCCCAGAGCCCATCCAGCCCTGCCCTCTGGGATCCTGCCTGCCCAGGGCAAGGCTTCGTGCCCTGGCTCTGCACCTCCCAGGGAAGGAGTTTGCCAGGGAAAATAGGTCAAAAGGACCAGAAAAACGAGCATGTGCTAAAATCTCAATTCTGACTGAGAAATCAATACAATTTCTTGACAAAACAGGGTTTATATGTGTCTTTCACATGTGCTTGTGGCCGAGTGTCAGACCTGGAGGCTGACAGTTCTCTCTGCAGTAAACAGGCTGTACAGTGTCAGCTTGAAGTGTAAAACCCCTCTGAGAACTTCCCTGACAGAGGGAATGGCTGGATGCTCTCGTAGCTCCATCAGGCTCCGATGTTTGGAAATCAGAGCTGGAAATTTGTTCTGTGCCCTTTTCCCCTTGCTCTCTGTGCTGCTGCTCTGCAGGATGTCAGGGTTCCCAGGCTTCCCCTTGCTGTTCCTTACCCCTCCACAGGGGATGGAAATCTCTGGATACATCCCTCGCAGTTTAATGGCTTCGTTAAAATTCCTGGAGCTGTCCTTGGCATTTTTTAATTGAAACCCCGAGTTCCAGGGGAGGAACCCTGAGCACGGAAGTTCAGCTGAGCCCTTGTTGACACGGGTGAAATATGTAAACAGTTCTTTTTCCCCAAATACAGGGCTTTTTTCCCTTGGCTGCCCTCCCGGTGTTTATAAAAGGCACTTATGTAAATGACAGTTGTAATAATTAAGCTGCTGTTTAGTGCTGTCCCCACGGCTGCTGGTGCTGCAGGGGCTCTTAACGAGCTGGGGGCATTATTGAAGGTAATGGCACCTCGCAGAAGGAAATCAGGGGAAATTAAACAAATTCCTCCTTCGAGAGAATGTGTCATGAAAAAGGAGAGGTCTGGAGTGAAGTGATATTACAGGGGAGCTCTGGGGATTGTCCCCTCCAGCCCTGCTCAGGCAGAGCTGCCCAGAGCTGCTGCTCCGTGGCCACGTCCTGGTGAGTTTGGGATGTCTCCATGGCTGGAGCCTCCACGGCTTCTCTGGGCAGCTGGTGCCAGCCAGGACCACCACGGGACACAGCTCTGTCATGGGTTATGGGGCCACCCCAAACTGCCACCACGGGACACAGCTCTGTCATGGGTTATGGGGCCACCCCAAACTGCCACCACGGGACACAGCTCTGTCATGGGCTATAAAGCCACCCCAAACTGCCACCACGGGACACAGCTCTGTCATGGGTTGTGGGGCCACCCCAAACTGCCGCCACGGGACACAGCTCTGTCATGGGTTATGGGGCCACCCCAAACTGCCACCACGGGACACAGCTCTGTCATGGGTTATGGGGCCACCCCAAACTGCCACCACGGGACACAGCTCTGTCATGGGCTATGGGGCCACCCCAAACTGCCACCACGGGACACAGCTCTGTCATGGGCTATGGGGCCACCCCAAACTGCCACCACGGGACACAGCTCTGTCATGGGTTATGGGGCCACCCCAAACTGCCACCATGGGACACAGCTCTGTCATGGGCTATGGGGCCACCCCAAACTGCCACCACGGGACACAGCTCTGTCATGGGTTATGGGGCCACCCCAAACTGCCACCACAGGACACAGCTCTGTCATGGGTTATAAAGCCACCCCAAACTGCCACCACGGGACACAGCTCTGTCATGGGTTATGGGGCCACCCCAAACTGCCACCACGGGACACAGCTCTGTCATGGGTTATGGGGCCACCCCAAACTGCCACCATGGGACACAGCTCTGTCATGGGCTATAAAGCCACCCCAAACTGCCACCACGGGACACAGCTCTGTCATGGGTTATGGGGCCTATGGGGCCACCCCAAACTGCCACCACGGGACACAGCTCTGTCATGGGTTATGGGGCCACCCCAAACTGCCACCACGGGACACAGCTCTGTCATGGGTTATGGGGCCACCCCAAACTGCCACCACGGGACACAGCTCTGTCATGGGTTATGGGGCCACCCCAAACTGCCACCACGGGACACAGCTCTGTCATGGGTTATGGGGCCACCCCAAACTGCCACCACGGGACACAGCTCTGTCATGGGCTATGGGGCCACCCCAAACTGCCACCACAGGACACAGCTCTGTCATGGGCTATGGGGCCACCCCAAACTGCCACCACGGGACACAGCTCTGTCATGGGTTATGGGGCCACCCCAAACTGCCACCACGGGACACAGCTCTGTCATGGGTTATGGGGCCACCCCAAACTGCCACCACGGGACACAGCTCTGTCATGGGCTATGGGGCCACCCCAAACTGCCACCACGGGACACAGCTCTGTCATGGGCTATGGGGCCACCCCAAACTGCCACCACAGGACACAGCTCTGTCATGGGCTATGGGGCCACCCCAAACTGCCACCACGGGACACAGCTCTGTCATGGGCTATGGGGCCACCCCAAACTGCCACCACGGGACACAGCTCTGTCATGGGTTATGGGGCCACCCCAAACTGCCACCACGGGACACAGCTCTGTCATGGCCTATGGGGCCACCCCAAACTGCCACCACGGGACACAGCTCTGTCATGGGTTATGGGGCCACCCCAAACTGCCTTCCAGGGTAGGTGGAAATGGCTCCAACTTGCACCGGGGAGGTTCAGCTTGGATATTGGGAAGAAGTCCTTAATGGAAAATGCTGTCCAGCCCTGGCACGGGTGGAGTCACATCCCTGCAGATGTGGCACTTGGGGACATGGTCAGGGGTGGCCTTAGCAGTGCTGGGGAGCAGCTGGACTCGCTGGTGTCCAGGGGCTTTTCCAGCCTCGATGTCTCAGTGGAATTCCAGCTCTCCTTCAGCACTTAGGCCTCAGTGTCCTGTGATGATCCGGGTGTGGCACCTTGAGGGGACAGCAGGAGCCTGAGCAGGGGCTGCAAAGTGCCTTTGGTGGGGACAGCGAGCCCCGAGGGTGACAGGAGGGATGGAGGGGAGGCAGGAGGGATGTGAGGCTGGAAGGAGGGATGGAAGGGGGGAGGCAGGAGGGATGGAAGGGGGGAGGCAGGAGGGATGAAGGGAAGCAGGAGGGATGAAGGGAAGCAGGAGGGCTGGAGGAGCTGCAGGAGGGATGGAGGAGCTGCAGGAGGGATGGAGGGGAAGCAGGAGGGATGGAGGGGAGGTCGGAGGGATGGAGGGGAGGCAGGAGGGATGGGAGAGAAGCAGGAGGGATGGGAGAGAAGCAGGAGGGATGGGAGAGAAGCAGGAGGAATGGAGGAGCAGCAGAAGGGATGGAGGGGAAACAGGAGGGATGGAGGGGAGGCAGGAGGGATGGAAGAGGGCAGCAGGAGGGATGGGAGAGAAGCAGGAGGGATGGAGGGGATGGCAGGAGGGATGGGAGAGAAGCAGGAGGGCTGGAGGAGCTGCAGGAGGGATGGAGGGGAAGCAGGAGGGATGGAGGAGCAGCAGGAGGGATGGAGGAGCAGCAGGAGGGATGGGAGAGAAGCAGGAGGGATGGAAGGGGGGAGGCAGGAGGGATGGAGGAAAGCAGGAGGGATGGGAGGGGAGGCAGGAGGGCTGGGAGAGAAGCAGGAGGGCTGGGAGAGAAGCAGGAGGGCTGGGAGAGAAGCAGGAGGGCTGGGAGAGAAGCAGGAGGGCTGGGAGAGAAGCAGGAGGGCTGGGAGAGAAGCAGGAGGAATGGAAGGGAGAGGCAGGAGGGATGGGAGAGAAGCAGGAGGAATGGAAGGGAGAGGCAGGAGGGCTGGGAGAGAAGCAGGAGGGCTGGGAGAGAAGCAGGAGGGATGGAGGGGAGGCAGGAGGGCTGGGAGAGAAGCAGGAGGGCTGGGAGAGAAGCAGGAGGGACGTGAGGACGCCCATGTTGATGTGCCCAGGGTAAGGGCCCGTCAGGACACCCCTAGGGAGGGACAGGGGACGCTCTGTTCTGCACGGGCAGGTCCCCTGGAGTTGATAGTGGGGAGATAAGGAGCAGGCGGAGCCACCAAACAGCGGGATGGAGACAGAAGGTTCCCGATGACTCAGAGAGGTGGGGTGGGAGTGGAGGTGCTCGTGTTGTTCCTCGGGGCTCCAGAGTCACAGCCCTGTGAGGAACGGGCAGCCAGCGTCTCTTGGGGAAACTGCTGGAGCAAAAATCAGGGCTGGACATTGTGGAGATTGACTTAAACAAAGCCAATTTCGCACTCATTTTGAGGCTCCTGTTTGCTGAAGGTGTGTTAGAGCAGCCCCATTGCAGTATCCCAGGGCTGCTTGGACAGGGCTTGGAGCAGCCCGGGACAGTGGGAGGTGTGGATGAGCTTTATGGTCCCTTCCCACCCGAAGGACGAGTCTCTGCTATGATCTTCAGGTCTAATCTTCTATCAGTCTTAGGCAAAGTGGCTGGTGCAGGTCTTTGTTCCTTCATTTGGGTTTTCCTGCAGCTGCAGCCCGTGGAGATAACAGGGAATGAATATTCCACCCTGGCTGCTGAATGTCTGGGACCATTCTGTTATGGTTCAGGGGTGTGTGCTGCCTCATAGTCAGGCTCCTTTGTCCTGATGAAAGCACCAAATTCCTCCCTGGGTTTGGTTTGATTGCTGTTGATGGTGTAGCTGGTTATCAGCACCCAGCAGCTCTTGAAATCCGTGTTTTATTGCTCTTGCTGCTGCTCTCAGTCAATCTCCATTCCTGGCATTTGAGCTGGAAATCCCCAGGGGCTGTCCTTGAGGTAACAGGAAACCTGGGCAGGATCCCCTCGGTCCTTGACTCCCCCAGTCCTTTGTCCCTTCCACTCTTCATCCCTTCAGGTCTCTTCCCCTGCTTGAAGCCTTGGACAGACGCGAGGCAGGGCTCAGGAGCTCCGTGGTCAGGAGGGGGTTAATGTGAATTTTTTACAAAAACACGACCTTCCCTTCCTATAATCCAAACTTTGCTACAGCGTTGCCACGTTCTCCCCTGCAACAACAAGCACAGGCTGGGAACAAGACAACCATGGAATATTTTGGGAGATATCTTTTAGCCTGGCTTCGTTTCTCCTTCTGGGGTCGGGTCCAAGGACAGCATAAACACAGAGCCCATCTCGTGTCCCTGCTGCCTGCCTCGGAGATAACGGGAGCAGCCGGCCCAGAAACGCCCAGCCCAGCGTTCTGAGCCACCAGAGAACTCCTGCAGGGCAGGAGAGGAGCCCCAGACCTCTCCAAATCGGCCTCAGGCACCCAGTGTTCTTCCCTTGTGATTGAGTGCCCATTGCCACTGCCAGAGCCCTCCAGCAGCTGGCCAGCACAGCCCTGGGGAGGGCTCCCGGTTCACTCACTGGTTTGGGCACCAGTCCACAGCCCTGCTGGCCTCCCCTGCCGCATGGACAGACGTGAGTTAGTGTGGAATGAACTTCCCGAGGTGTGGGAAGCAGCAGGACACCAGCCCTGCCTCTGCAGGAGGCGTCATCGCTGTCCAGTCGTCTTGTCAGTGGGAAGCCATTCCTTGTCCCCAGTGCCTCTCCTGGAGCCCCTGTAGGCACTGGAAGGGGCTCTCAGGTGGCTCTTCTCCAGGTGCACACCCCCAGCTCTCCCAGCACCTTGCACTCGGCCCTGCTGCACCCCCAGCCCTTGGCATGGTCCCAGCTCTCCATCCTGCCCAGCTCCCTCAGGATTCCCCATCCCTGGGTCTGCCCCGGCAGGGAAGGGCTGCATCAGACCTGTTTGGTGCTTGCGTGGACCTGGGCACCCAGCAAAACGTCAAGTGTTGTGCTTGGGAAGTAGCAAATGCCGTGAGCAGCAGCCAGAAGAGCCCGTTCCATAATCAGGAAGGAGGGAAGGGCTTCAGCTGACGTGTTGTATAAACACCCAGCTCTTTGTCCCCAAACGCCCCGCTGCAGGTGCTGCCAACACCAACAGCCTCCGTGGGCAGGAGCCAGCCCCTGCTGGGGGAGCTGTCCTGGGGGGATGTGGGGGGACAGGGTGACAGGGGCTGCCCTGTCCTGGGGGGATGTGGGGGGACAGGGTGACAGGGGCTGCCCTGTCCTGGGGGGATGTGGGGGGACAGGGTGACAGGGGCAGTCCTGTCCTGTCCTGGTGGGATGTGGAGGGACAGGGTGACAGGGGCAGCCCTGTCCTATCCTGGGGGGATGTGGAGGGATGGAGGTGACAGGGGCAGCCCTGTCCTGGGGGGATGTGGGGGGACAGGGTGACAGGGGCAGCCCTGTCCTGGGGGGATGTGGGGGGACAGGGTGACAGGGGCTGCCCTGCCCTGGGGGGATGTGGAGGGACAGGGTGACAGGGGCTGCCCTGTCCTGGGGGGATGTGGAGGGACAAGGTGACAGGGGCAGCCCTGCCCTGTCCTGGTGGGATGTGGAGGGACAGGGGTGACAGGGGCTGCCCTGCCTTGGGGGGATGTGGAGGGACAGGGTGACAGGGCCAGCTCTGTCCTGTCCTGGGGGGATGTGGGGGGACAGGGGTGACAGGGGCAGCCCTGCCCTGTCCTGGGGGGATGTGGAGGGATGGGGTGACAGGGCCAGCCCTGTCCTGTCCTGCCCTGCCCTGGGGGATGTGGAGGGACAGGGTGACAGGGGCAGCCCTGTCCTGTCCTGGTGGGATGTTCCTGGTGGGGATGTGGAGGGACAGGGTGACAGGGGCAGCCCTGTCCTGCCCTGGTGGGATGTGGAGGGACAGGGTGACAGGGGCTGCCCTGTCCTGGGGGGATGTGGGGGGACAGGGTGACAGGGGCAGCCCTGCCCTGGGGGGATGTGGAGGGACAAGGTGACAGGGCCAGCCCTGTCCTGTCCTGCCCTGCCCTGGGGGGATGTGGGGGGACAGGGTGACAGGGGCAGCCCTGCCCTGCCCTGCCCTGCCCAGGGGCCGGGTGCTGTGCCCCAGGGGCCCCCTGAGGCCTGTCCCAGGTGCCAGGGGCAGGCAGAGGGCGGTGGTGCTGCTCTGTGACGTGCTGTGTGTGCCCCAGCAGAGTTCTGCCGCATCGACAAGGCGCTGTGCCACGACGAGGACGAGCAGCTCAGCTTCGAGGCCGTGCGCAACATCCACAAGCAGATGGACGACGACGCCAACGGCAACGTGGACGTGGAGGAGAGTGACGAGGTCAGTGTGGGGCAGGGCTGGGCTGGGGGCTGCTCTGGACAGCGCCTGGAGCCTCCTCTTCCTCCCGGGGGAACACCTTGAGTGATCCCAGTGGTGTCCCAGCCCTTCGTCAGTGCACGTTGGGGCTTTCCTCACTGTAGCCACTCCATTGCTGTCCAGGGAAGCTGCCCCTGGATCCCTGGAAGTGTCCGAGGCCAGGCTGGATGAGGCTTGGAGCAACCTGGGGTGGTGGAAGGTGTCCCTGCTCATGGCAGGGGGTGGTATTAAGTGATCTTTAATGTCCTTCCCAAGCCAAACCATTCCAGGATTTTATGTTAACTGCATTCTTCCAGCAGCCAACTCAAACAGTTTCAGTCCGTGTGTGCTCACTGCAAAAAAAGGAGCAGCTTTTTGTTGTGTCAGCCTTGGACATTTCAGCTGATAAAGGATTGAAGACAAAGGAAGTTGTTGTTCTTTGTTTACACGAGCACTATTGGAAATGAGTCTGCTGGAGAAGGGAGAGCTCTTTGTAGTGTTGCCTCAGTTGTGGTGGGTGCTCGTTGGAGGTGAGGAATTCTGTCTTCTAGGGAGAACTGGCAGCTAAACAGCAAAGTCAGAGTGTTGGAAGCTGAGAGGGAGCACGTGGGTGCAGGGAGCTGTTGCCACTCACAGGTTGCTCTGCAGTCCCAGGTCACAGAATCCCAGACTGGTTTGGGCTGGAAGAGACCCTAAATCCACCCAGTGCCACCGCTGCCATGGCAGGGCCACCTCCCACTGTCCCAGCTGCTCCAAGTGTCCAACCTGGGCACTGCCAGGGATCCAGGGGCAGCCACAGCTGCTCTTGCAGCCATCACAGTGTCCCTCTGGAGCAGGGACAGTCCCCAGGGACACGCACAGATCCCTTGTGCCAGGAGCTGCTGGTTTGGGGTGGCTGTTCCCAGTTTTCAGGGCTGCTCCCTCTGCCTCAGTCCCACTTGACTGAGTCATGAAAACAATTGAAAAGGTTCCAGTTGCATTTCCTCCACCCATGAGGTGTTTCCCTGGAGGCACTTCCCTGCAGTGAGTGTCTGGAGCTGCAGCTCAGCCTCTGCCAGGGGCTGGGGCAGCCTCTGGCAGCCCGTTCCAGCCCATGTGTGCTGCTCCTTGGCACTGAAGTAGGAATAAGCCTCATATCCTTAGGGCTGGGCAGAACTGGCAGTTTTGTGTCTGAGCAAATCTTGCTCCCACTCCCACTGGAGCCATTGGGAGCTCCTGGTAGAGAGCACTGGGAATGTGTGCCCAGAGCCCTGAGACACTGCCAGGCCGGGAGGAATTCAGTGGGGTTTTCTAGGAGGCTCCAGAATCACTGCCTTGGTGCTCTTAGAGCCACTCCTCAAACCCCTCTGGGCTGGATGTGAGCCGTGCTGAGCCCTGGCAGGGCTGCTCCTGCTCCAGCTCCTCTGCTCTGCCTTTAGGAGGGCAACAGCACTGGAAAAGGGGCTGGAGCCCAGGAGGGGCTGAGGGAGCTGGGAAAGGGGAGAAAAGGAGGCTCAGGGGGGACCTGGTGGCTCTGCACAAGTCCCTGCCAGGAGGGGACAGCCGGGGGGGTCGGGCTCTGCTCCCAGGGCACAGGGACAGGAGGAGACCAGGGAACAGCCTTAATTAATCCAGGGGAAGTTCAGGTTGGATATTGGGGACATTCCTCCTGGAAAGGGCTGTCCAGCCCTTTCCTGCTGCCCACAGTGAGGGATCAGCCCAGGGCACAAGGATTTCAGGTCCCAGCACTTGTGGAGCTTCTCCCCACGGCAGCTCCCAGCCCCTTCTCCCCCAGGCTGTGTCTGTGCTGGGGCTGTCCCCACCCAAGGCACCTGTGCTTGGCTTGTTGCATTTATAGTTGGACTCAATGATTTTGGAGGTCTGTTCCCCCCTCAGTGAGTCCCTGTCCCTGGGATTCCATACATGCAGTTGCAGCTTTACCTCTGCTGAGATTTTGTTGAAGTTGCATTAAGTTCACCTGTCAATAAGCTCTGGAGCCCCTGGGTGAGGTATTGCAGGAATTTCCCTCTCTGAGCCAGCTCCTGCTGGGCTCTCCCTGTCAAGGTTATGGCTCTCCCCCACATGGACCCTGCAGTCAGCTTTGACTCGGGGCTGTGGTGGGACAGCTGCAGGGGGATTATTGGGAAGAATGCAGGAGGCTCAAATTGAAACCTTTTACGGGGTTCATGGGCTTCCAGGATGGTCTGGGTTGGGAGGGACTTCAAATCTCATCCAGTTCCACCACCTGCCATGGGCAGAGACACCTTCCATTATCCCAGGTTGCTCTAAGCCCTGTCCAGCCTGCATTGGAACACTTCCAGGCATTTTTGTGCTTGGCTGAGAACTTTATATTTTCATTGATTATTTTGGCCCCTACACTTTGGGGGTAAATGATGGGAGGATTTTGTTTGGACTGAACCCCCTGCCCGGGCAGAAGGGGACACACAGACAATGGTATTTTTAAAATAAATGATGGGTGGAGTTTTGTCCCACAGCTTCATGCTGTCCATAGGTCATCCTTGCAGTTTTCCTGCTGGGAAGTGAATTTTCAATGAAGTCTCAGATGACATCAGTGGCCTGGATTGAAGTGAAAGAACTGTCCCTCGTGGGGAAATCTTCTAATTAGGGCTCTATTCCTGTCTCCACGCTCACAGCCAAGGCAGCTGTGGCTCTTTGGGCTGTGGGTGCTGCCAGCCTGCTTTCCCCAGGAAACAAGGGTTGTGTCCTTCTCTGGCTCCTCCCAGCCCTGCTCCTGCTGCCTGGGGTCCCTGGGTGGGAAGAGGCCCTGGAGACAGGAGCTGTGTGTAGTTTTGGTGGGATTGGTGGCTCAGGAAAGCTGCTGAGGCTGGGGAGCCCTTGGCTGCAGCACAGCAGGAGCTGGTGCTCGGCAGGGAGGGTGGCACACATCCAGGGGTGTGGGAGGGATGGGAAGGCTTGAAAAATCACTTCAGTAGCTGGAGTTTCTGCAGATTAAAAAAGCCACAAAACAGAGTTCAAGGAGAGTTTGGACAATGCTCTCAGGCACAGGATGGGATTGCTGGGGCTGTGCAGAGCCAGGACTTGGTCTTATTGATCCTTTTGGGTCCCTTCCAACTCGGGAGATTCTATGGGAAAAAACCCTCCAGAAAATCCCATTTGGTGAATGTGCTCATTGCTGACTTTGCCTTCAGCCAGCAAGTTCATCCCCAGCCCCTTCTGAGCTCTCCCTGGAGCCTCTCCTCTCCATGGAGCACCCCCAGCACTCCCAGCCTGGCTCCAGCCCTGGAGCAGCTCCGTGGCTCCTCTGGATCTCTCCAGCAGCTCCAGGTTCTGCTGCTGCAACTCCAGAGCACCAAGATCACCATTCCCAGTCCTCCCACTGTGATCCCAACTCATCCTGGGCTTGTGGCAGTGGTTGTGGTCCCGTTGCTTTTGGCTGGTTTGCCCATGGTTTGTCTTTCCCTGAACTTGGTGGGGAGACTCAGGACTGCCTCAGTTTCCTCCTGTCCTTGTGGATTCACAGCCTGCCTGAGGCTGGGGTGGTCTGGGTGGGATCTCGGAGATGATCCATGTGGGACCTTGGAAACGGTGTGGTCCACCCTCTGTCCAGGGCTCAGAGCTTTGGGTGTCTCCAGACCTGGGATCAGTGGGGTCTTTAACACTTGGAAGTGCTGCTTTTGAGTGGTTTCTAGTAGGTCAGTCCTCTGCACAGTTATTCTTGATCCTGGGGTCTGGAATATCTGGGATAGTGGAACATGACCCTGGCCGTGGCAGGGGTGGCACTTGGGTGGCACTTTAAGGTCCTTCCCAACCCAAACCAGTCTGGAATTCCATGATTTTGTCCTTTCCCCAGAAGATACTGGTGGAAAATGGGCTTTAAGGGCTCTTTGGGGTCTGGTGGGCTCAGCCCAGCTCCTCCAGCCCCCTCCTGCATCCCTCCCTGCTCACTGATGGGGACATCCCCCAGCCCCGTCCCCTCTGCCGAGTCCTTGGCCTTTGTTCTGGCCGTGGTGAGCCCGAGGGAAGCTGAGGGATCACTTTTCCCTTCTGTGCTCCCCGAGCTAAATATACAGAGCAGCAGCTGACCGTGCTGCGGGCGGGCGCTGGAGCGGGGCCGGTGACACCGCTGACATTGCCACGGTCACGGCGTCACCAGCGGGGTGGCAGTGCCTGGAGCCCCGGGGCCAGCCCCTGCTGAACCCTGCTCTTGTCCCCTGGGTGTGTGCTGGGCCCCGGGCTGGAGCTGGGCAGTGCCTATGGGGGATTTGCAGGGAGCCTGGAATGTAAAACTGCCCGGAGCTTTTCTGTGCCCTGTGTGATGTTCAGACACCATCTCAGATCTGGGCATGTTTGCTGGCTGTGGATATCAGCCTGCTGCACGTGGCACAGCCCAGAGATGAAGCTGCCTGTGTGGGGATCCTGTCGTGATTATGGATTGCCCTTTAACTTGGTTCCATCTGTTGGGCACTGCAGTGTGAGTGGTTCCCTGTCTGCTGGGGGATTTCACAGACTGGGTTGGGAGGGACATTAAATCCCACCCAGTGCCACCCCTGCCATGGCAGGGCCACCTCCCACTGTCCCAGGTGCTCCAAGTGTCCAACCTGGCCTTGGGCACTGCCAGGGCTCCAGGGGCAGCCCCAGCTGCTCTGGGCACCCACTGAGCTCGGATACAGACATTCATCTAGATTTTTCAGTGCAGCTGCCTCTCCTCCTGCCCACGGCATTTGTTCCAGCTTGGATTCGAAGGTGCAGATCAAATCCAGTACTAATTTTTGGGTTCTTACTCCATTGGCATAAAGCTGGTTCCATTGTGCCAGTTAGGTGAATTTTTGGTGGTACTGTAATTCAAAAAAAAGTCTGGAATCCCAAGACCCAAGGTTCTGATTAATTATGCCTTCTCTGTGTTAAAATGAATTTAAAATATTTACTTACTGAATATTTCCTGGCAGGTCTTCCCAGGAACAGAAATACTCATGGGTACTGCAAGGAACATACTTACATCTTTATAAAAGATAGATGTGTATATCTTAAATATCTAATATATCCATTTTTTATATTATCTATTCTGATTTATTTTTATTTCCCATCAGAATTACTGTTCAAGATTTTTTTTTTTTTTTGCTCCTCATCTCCCTGAAAGATGAAGCAAAGTGTAACCCTGCTGTTAATTCCTCTCCCAGTTCCTGAGGGAAGACTTGAATTACCATGACCCAGCAGTCAAGCACAGCACTTTCCATGGAGAAGACAAGCTCATCAGTGTGGAAGATCTCTGGAAGGCCTGGAAAACATCTGAAGGTAAAAACTGGGACAAAAAGCCAAGAAATCCTTTCCCAAGAGTGCCAAAGAGTTTGGATTTCAGATGCCCTGGGCAGAGTGTGCAGCTCTCAGGGGGAATGTGCTGCTTTTCCTCCTCTCCCAGGCCTTGTACTCTTCCAGCTTCCTGATTGAGGTGTGGATTCCCAGGATTTCCTCGGGCTTGGTACTTCCAAACTGTGAATGCTGCTCCTGAGCCTGGCCACCAAAGTATCAGTTACTGTTTTGTTCCTCTGCCCCAGAAATGCGTGTTAAATAGAGCCAAATGCCTTCCAATTCCGGGTTCTCCTCCAAACACCCGGGTTCAGATGGAATTTTAATGGGGTGATAACATCCTGAATATTCAGTAGAGCTGCTTGGGAGTTTTCCTGCAGGTTTTCCTTAGGAGAAACCTTTTCAACCTGAAAATCTCCTTCACAGTGAAAAGAAGGGAGAATAAAGTCTAGGAAGTGTCATAAGTCCATGTAGAAATAACTTTGAGCTGTTCCAAAACGCTGTTATTCATCCCAGCACCCAGGGAGATGGTGGGAGTTCAGCCTCTGGTGAGAAACTTCCTGCTGTTCCTGAAATCTGGGAGTCTTGGAACAAGATTTTAAAATTGGCAAGTGCTTCCCCAATGCTGTCACACAGAATTCCACAGATATTATTAATCCCATTTTTTTCAGTGCTCCTCATCTCTAAAAGAGGAGCTGTATTTACATCCACTCCTTGCAATACTGGATATTAGTCTTCTAGTCAGCCCATCAGCCACAGAAATTTCAGTTTCTCATTTGTGTCCTGTTTGTATTTCACTTTTCTGTGTTAGCCCATAAATCCCCCTGGGTGGGATGTACTCTGTTTCCAGGGCTGTGGGTGCAGCTGTGGGCAGTGCAGAGTCCCTCCCATTCCCAGGAGCACTGAAGGGACATCGAGGTGCAGCGTGGATTGAAACACAGTGGGGCTGTGCATGGGAGGGGAGGCTCCAGGGAGAGCTGCAGAGGGACTGGGGACAAGGGCTGCAGGGACAGGAGCCAGGGAATGGCTTCCCAGTGCCCAGGGCAGGGCTGGGTGGGCTCTGGGGCAGGAATTGTTCCCTGGCAGGGTGGGCAGGGCTGGCACAGGGTGCCCAGAGCAGCTGTGGCTGCCCCTGGAGCCCTGGCAGTGCCCAAGGCCAGGCTGGACACTTGGAGCACCTGGGACAGTGGGAGGTGGCCCTGGGACAGTGGGAGGTGGCCCTGCCATGGCAGGGGTGGCACTGGGTGGGATTTGGGGTCCCTCCCAACCCAAAGCAGTCTGTGATGTCTGTGAGATGCTTCCAGAGCTGTGTATCCCAGACCAGACTCTCTCCCACGGTGTTGGGCAGGGACGTGTTGAAAATTCGTGTCCACATCACTTAGGAGTGGCACAATTGCCCAGGACAGGGATGGAGTCACATCCTGGGGGATTTCACAGCCCCGTGGAGGTGGCACTTGGGAACATGGTCAGTGGTGGCCTTGGCAGTGCTGGGGGTGGTTTGACTCTGTGGGCTCAGAGGGATTTTCCAGCCTGAAGGCTGCTGTGATTCCATGACTCCAAGTCCCTGTATCTCCTGTGTCGGAGGAGTGCCCGGTGTGAGAAGGATTTATCCCATTGCAGGGCTGTTTACAGAGGGCTTGGCCTGCAGTGTGTTTTGCTGTCAGCTGGGGAAGGGTGGAAATCATTAAGGGATGGAGCAGAACATCCCTTGACACTCACCAGGCCCTTTATTACTGCTCTGCCTTGGCTCTGTCCCTGCCCTGGCACACACAGGACCTGCCACGTCTCTGGCAGAGCTGCCCTGGCACCCTGGGTGTCCCAGGGCTGGGTTTAGCTCCTGCTCTTGTTTCCCCTTTCATCATCTTGTAGAGCTGGCTCATGGAGTAAGTGCCTGGTTTCTTCTGCAGGGTGGTGTGATGTGATGGAGTCACAGAGAGTTTGGGATCACAGCCCACCCAGTGCCACCCCTGCCAGGCAGGGACACTCCACTGTCCCCAGGCTGCTCCAGACCAGTGTCCAGCTTGGCCTGGAACACTGCCAGGGGAATTTGAAGCCAAATTTGGGAGTTTGAACTGAAGTGCTGAAACTGGGCTCAGGCTTGTAGAAAAGGTCTGCTCCTTGCTGAGGGTGTGAGGGACACTGACATCCACAGGGATGGGGTGCCTGGGCCTCTTGCATTTGTGTTCAGGCAGCTGCTTTTTCTCCCATCCATTGCTGCTGGTCCTGGTCAGATGTGGAAAGTAAAAAGATATTTCTGCTCCTTAATTATCACAAAATATAAAGTGGTGATGCCCTTAACGAGGTGCTGGGTCTGAGATGGTGCCCTGGGTGAGCCTGGCTCCACCAAAGCCATGAGGTGATGCCAGGTCAGCCCCTGGGGGTGAGGAGGCAGGGCAAGGTGCTGCTCATCTTGGTGTTGGGTTCTCAGGGACTTCTCCCAAAATCAGCACCTCTGGATGTGGAAGTGAGAGAAGGCAGGGACTCTGGAGGAGCCCAGTGCTGATGGCTGGGATGTGTCCTGGTGCCCCAGGCAGGGCACTGGTGATGTCACCATGTCACCATGCAGGGCCTGTGGCTTCTCCCACTCTTTCCATCGTCACCATCCTGCCCATGCCACAGCCACAGGTGTCCCCCAGGGGGTGGGACAGTGACCAGGGGCTGTAGGGAGCTCCCTGTGGGCAGGGTGGCTTGGTGGCCCTGTCTGTGCCACCCTGCAGCTGAGGCACCGTGCCGGTGTCCCTGGGGATGGATGGCACCTTCCTCTGGAGCCTTGGTGTCCCCACTCAGCACTGGGCTCTGCCTCTGCTCCCTCAGCTCCATCCACTCAGTTAGCTCTCTGGGCTCCATCCCTGAGCCTCTTTTCCCCACCAGATCCTTCATCTCCCTCAATTCTCCCAGATCCCTCATCTCATTTCCCTGAGCTCCATCTCCCTCAGCTCTGTGAGCTCCCTCATCTCCCTCATCTCCCTCAGCTTCATCAGCTCAATCCTCTCTGAGCTCCCCTGTGTCCCTCAGCTCTCCCAGATGCCTCATCCTCCTCTCCCTCATCCCTCAGCTCCCTGTGGGAGGCTTTGGGCTCCCTGGAGCTTGGGAAGATGGTTCTCATGCTCGTGGGCCAGTCAGGGTTGATATTGCAGCAGAGTGTACAGCCCTGACATGGACAGGGACAGAGGATGACAAATTAAAGTGTAACAAAGCCACCTCTGTCCAATAAAAACCTCTGCTGTGTCCCAGGCCAGGCTGGACACTGGGGCTTGGAGCAGCCTGGGACAGTGAAGGTGTCCCTGCCATGGCAGGGGTGGCACTGGGTGGGATTCCTCCCAATCCAAATAATGTGGCATTCTGGGGTGGCCTTTGCCTTCAGAATGTTGCTGTAAGTACAGCACAACAAAGTGGCAAAGGAACTTGGTTTCCCGAGGTTTCCTCAGTTGTGGCTCTGGAGCTGTGTGACAGCTCCAAAAATAATGCACAGATGCCCAGGGGAGGAGGTGAAGGAGCAAAGTTCACCTGGTTCACTGGGGCTGCAGCACCTGCTCCACCTCCTCCCACAGATCCTTTCTCAAGCTGCTTCCAATCCTTTTTTTCTGGCATCACTCCATCTGTGCTTTTCATGGTCAAAGCTCAGAGGGAATCCCAGAATCCCAGACTGGTTTGGGTTGGGATGGACCTTAAATCCCACCCAGTGCCACCCCTGCCATGGCAGGGCCACCTCCCACTGTCCCAGGTGCTCCAAGTGTCCAACCTGGCCTTGGGCACTGCCAGGGATCCAGGGGCAGCCACAGCTGCTCTGGGCACCCTGGGCATGGATCTGGAGCAGGGGGTGAGGCTTTTGGAGCTGACCTCAGAATCCTGGGGCTTTGGGCATGTGATAAGCAGGAACATTCCCTGTTGGGAGTTTGGTGGCCACAGGGTCACCTGGCTGATGGAAATCCGAGTGATCCCAGCTGTCCCCTGCCAGCACCTGGGGTGTTGGCCCTGCCAGGGCTGAGCTGGTGCTGTGGCTGGAGGTGGAGCCTCTGCTGCTCCTCTATCTGATGGCCTCGTTGCATGTTTTAATTTTGGGAGCTGGGAGCACAGAGGAAAACTAACCCTGGGAAAGGTGTCACAGGGAAAGCTCCTGGCAGCTCTTCCCACACCGTGTGTGGTCTGTGGGGGCTCAGGTGCAGCAGAACCTCAGGAGTTCCTGGAGTCTGGGCAGAGACAGACCCATGAGGGGCAGGCTGAGGTCCTGCAGGACTGTCTGGAGTGTCACACTGCCCGAGGGCAGGGCTGGATGGGCTCTGGGGCAGGAATTGTTCCCTGGCAGGGTGGGCAGGGCTGGCACAGGGTGCCCAGAGCAGCTGTGGCTGCCCCTGGATCCCTGGCAGTGCCCAAGGCCAGGCTGGACACTGAGGTTGGAGCACCTGGGACAGTGGGAGGTGGCCCTGGGACAGTGGGAGGTGGCCCTGCCATGGCACAGGTGGCACTGGGTGGGCTGTGGGGTCCCTCTGAACCCAAACCTATGACTGGCTGATATTTCATGAGCCCACACTGAGCTGTTGGCCTGTTTTGCTCTCCTCAGTGTACAACTGGACGGTGGATGAGGTGGTTCAGTGGCTCATTTCCTACGTGGAGCTGCCCCAGTACGAGGAGACCTTCAGGAAACTGCAGCTGAGCGGCCACGCCATGCCCAGGTCAGTGCCATGCCCAGGTCAGTGCCATGCCCAGGTCAGTGCCATGTTCTGGGTCAGTGCCCACAGTGTCCCCACGGGATGTGTGCAGGGAAAGAGCCAGGGCCTGGCAGGAGTCAGCTCCTCTCATCACCTGAAGTTCCTTGGCATGTGCCCTGCCCAGCCTGATTCCTGTTCTTCTCCAGTTGTGAGTGGAAAGAGGGGAAATTTGGGTTAAATTTAGGGCAGGAATTGTTCCCTGGCAGGGTGGGCAGGGCTGGCACAGGGTGCCCAGAGCAGCTGTGGCTGCCCCTGGATCCCTGGCAGTGTCACAGGCCAGGCTGGACACTGGGGCTTGGAGCAGCCTGGGACACTGGGAGGTGGCCCTGGGACAGTGGGAGGTGGCCCTGCCATGGCAGCGGTGGCACTGGGTGGGATTTCAGATCCCTCCCAACCCATTCCATGAGTCTGTGAAGGAGAAACACTGGCTGGGAGTCAACCTTAACTTGCAATGGGTTGAAAAACCTCAGTGCAGCTTTTTTGGATAAAGGTTCCCGTTGCTGAGAAAGGAGCTCTTCAGCTGGCTGGGAGGGAGGATAAAATGAGGGTTTACCTGGGGATAAAATGAGGATGTTTCTGAGGCAACACAACGTGTGTCACATCCCTTCCAAGGGAGAAATGTGCTTTATGGTCTGTGACACGGGATGTAAAGGCAATAGAGATTTGGTTAAAAAGCAGTTATTAGTGATTGGTCGGACACCAAAAGATAGGTTTGGATGGGAAATCAGTCCCTCATGCTGCCAGGTTAATGAGTTAGGCCTGGCCCTGGGTTTTCCCACCCTTTCCCAGTCCTAAAAACGCTGCTGCCAAGTTTTCTAGAGACAGCAGCAGTGCTGGGTGTGTCCTGGTATCATGTGCCCTGCTCCCGTGTGTCCCTGGTGTGTCTGTGATCCCGTTGGATGCCCACAGCTCGTTTTCCCCCCCGTGCAGGCTGGCAGTGAACAATGCCACCATGATGGGCACCGTGCTCAAAATGACCGACCGCAGCCACCGGCAGAAGCTGCAGCTCAAGGCCCTGGACACGGTGCTCTTCGGGCCCCCTCTGTGTGAGTACCCAAAGCCCGGGGCATGGGGACAGCAGGGAGGCTTGTGGGGCTCTCAGAGTGGTTAGAGCAGCGTGTGTTTCACTGATCTTGTGTGGGGAGTTTCACTAAAGATACGCCTGAATGAGCTTGGCCCCCCTGTTATTCTTTGGGGTTTGACAAATGCATGGTGGAATGGGATTGTACAATCTGCTTCGTGCATATTTATTCTTTGGCCTTGCTGGTCTTGGCTTTCTGTGGTAATTAACTCCACGCCCTCTGAGAGTCTTCAGAAGATGAAGGAAATGGAGTCTTCCTCATCGAACTTTTTACTTTTGTTTTTTGTGTGTCTGCTTTGGCTTTTTTGGCACTTTTTTAAGGTAAGAAGTTAGTTTCTGCTGGTTACGAGTCTGGGGTTTTTTTCTTTATCTGCTTTTTTAGTTTTGGTATTTCGTTGTGTTTAGGTTAGTCCTTTTTATTTCTGAGGGGTCTCAGATGCTTGTACTGCTTTAAAGTATATGAAGGGTAACAGACACAGCGCTTGATATTCACTAAATGCTTTTTAAAGTGTAGCTTAAAATATGTTCTAAAGCACTACTTAGAATACATTCTAAAATACAGTGTATGCTCTTAAGTTTACTATAAAGATTAGGTAGAATTTTCAAACTCTTGTCTCATCGGGATATTGAGAGATGGGACCACTGGGAGATGTTTAATACAGGATTTATTGTCTCAGTCTTGTGAAAGGTGAGAACATCTTCACCTCATACGCCAGGAGTTCGTGGTCAGTGGTCACAAGAGCACAGGTTACAAGGTGTTTGTAAAGGTTTATTGGCCAATAAACTGCTGCCCCACAGATTGAACTTTCACACGGATGGCCAATTAAACTGTGTCACAGGTCCTGCCAGCAGGGCTTCCTCATCCAGTGCCATAGTCACACACCAAACTCACTTGCTACACCTTAAAACTCTGTCCTATTCCTGTAACTACGTTTATATCCAAACTTTAAAACCTTAAAAACTTGCCACTACCTAGCTTAATACCTTTGTCTAAGCTACAAACCCTTTTTTGCTCATGGTCTCTAAATTTGGGAGCCTTTTGCAGTGTCTCAGGTCAGACCCTTCACTCAGTGCTGTGTTTGGGCCTGGATGCACGAGGTTCAGGGAATCCTCTGTGCCTTGATCTCCCACACCAGGCTTGGAAAGACCCCCAAGGCCTTGGACAGGAGGATCTGTGTCTGCTCACAGTGGTCCCAGAGGCAGGCCTGGGTGACCCAGACTGCCCAGCACAGCCTCACCCAGGGACCTCATCCCAGGGCAGTTCCCTGGAGCAGGAACAGGCTCTTCCTTGATTTCTGGGAGCAGCTCTGCAGCCTGGAGACATCCTGGGCTGGCATTCCTGCCTTGTGCAGCTGGGATCTGCCACTGTCCTGCTGGCACCTCCTGTGTGCTCAGGGTAAAACCTGCTGTGGTGCTGAGGGTGAGGGCAGTGATCTGCCTGCTGCCAGGGGAGCTGCTGCTGTGTCCTGGAGCTCTGGTATCCCGTCCTGGAGCTCTGGTATCCCGTCCTGGAGCTCCGGTATCCCGTCCTGGAGCTCCGTTATCCCGTCCTGGAGCTCCGGTGTCCCGTCCTGGAGCTCTGGTGTCCCGTCCTGGAGCTCTGGTGTCCCGTCCTGGAGCTCTGGTATCCCGTCCTGGAGCTCTGGTATCCCGTCCTGGAGCTCCGTTATCCCGTCCTGGAGCTCTGGTATCCCGTCCTGGAGCTCCGTTATCCCGTCCTGGAGCTCTGGTATCCCGTCCTGGAGCTCCGGTATCCCGTCCTGGAGCTCTGGTATCCCGTCCTGGAGCTCTGGTATCCCGTCCTGGAGCTCTGTTATCCCGTCCTGGAGCTCCGTTATCCCGTCCTGGAGCTCTGGTATCCCGTCCTGGAGCTCCGTTATCCCGTCCTGGAGCTCTGGTATCCCGTCCTGGAGCTCTGGTATCCCGTCCTGGAGCTCTGTTATCCCGTCCTGGAGCTCCGGTATCCCGTCCTGGAGCTCTGGTATCCCGTCCTGGAGCTCTGGTGTCCCGTCCTGGAGCTCCGTTATCCCGTCCTGGAGCTCTGTTATCCCGTCCTGGAGCTCCGTTATCCCGTCCTGGAGCTCCGGTATCCCGTCCTGGAGCTCCGGTATCCCGTCCTGGAGCTCTGGTATCCCGTCCTGGAGCTCCGGTATCCCGTCCTGGAGCTCTGGTATCCCGTCCTGGAGCTCTGGTATCCCGTCCTGGAGCTCTGGTATCCCGTCCTGGAGCTCCGTTATCCCGTCCTGGAGCTCTGGTATCCCGTCCTGGAGCTCTGGTATCCCGTCCTGGAGCTCCGTTATCCCGTGCTGGAGCTCTGGTATCCCGTCCTGGAGCTCTGGTATCCCGTCCTGGAGCTCCGGTATCCCGTCCTGGAGCTCTATTATCCCGTCCTGGAGCTCCGTTATCCCGTCCTGGAGCTCTGGTATCCCGTCCTGGAGCTCTGGTATCCCGTCCTGGAGCTCCGGTATCCCGTCCTGGAGCTCCGGTATCCCGTCCTGGAGCTCCGTTATCCCGTCCTGGAGCTCCGTTATCCCGTCCTGGAGCTCCGTTATCCCGTCCTGGAGCTCCGGTATCCCGTCCTGGAGCTCTGGTATCCCGTCCTGGAGCTCTGGTATCCCGTCCTGGAGCTCTGGTATCCCGTCCTGGAGCTCCGTTATCCCGTCCTGGAGCTCTGGTATCCCGTCCTGGAGCTCTGGTATCCCGTCCTGGAGCTCTGGTATCCCGTCCTGGAGCTCCGTTATCCCGTCCTGGAGCTCTGGTATCCCGTCCTGGAGCTCTGGTATCCCGTCCTGGAGCTCTGTTATCCCGTCCTGGAGCTCCGGTATCCCGTCCTGGAGCTCCATTATCCCGTCCTGGAGCTCTGGTATCCCGTCCTGGAGCTCCGGTATCCCGTCCTGGAGCTCCATTATCCCGTCCTGTAGCTCTGTTATCCCGTCCTGGAGCTCCGGTATCCTGTCCTGGAGCTCTGGTATCCCGTCCTGGAGCTCTGGTATCCCGTCCTGGACAGAGATAGCCTTTCCTGAGGCTCCACTGTCCTGTCCTGAGGCTCTGCTGGTGACTCAGGCTGTGGATTCCCCAGCTCCGGAGGAGGGAAGGCTGGATGGGAAGGAGTTCAGGATGGGTGGTGTGAGGCCCTGGGCTCCTTTGATGCCTTATCAGGATCTCAGGCTCTCTGATGTGTATCTCCACGCTCCAGGTGCTCCCTTTGCATCTCTTTGTTCCCTCTGGCTGGTGTCTGCTCCCTATTTGTCTCTCTCCTCTGGCATGGCTTTCTCCTGGGCTTTGGGTGCAGAGGGGTGGAATGCCCCTTCCCTGCTGCCCATTTGGGGTTCACCACGGGAATTTTGGGGTCCCAGTGGTCATGGTTTGGGCATGCCTGGCCTCTCCCACTCCAGCACCCCCAGGGCTGCTGTCCAGCCATTCCCACCCAGTCCTGGGAAAGCTGCCTGCACGGTGTGAGCCACAGGGGGAGGCTTGGCAGAGCCATAGCAGGGAAATCACCAGCCTGGGTTGCACAGGCAGCCATTTTTGCTCACAGTTATCAAAAAGCCTGTTTTTGTACAGCAGAGTTTGGTTTTTATCCATTGTCTGTGTTAAAGGTGAAGCATTTTGGTGAGTGGTGGCCTGGCCAGGGCTGCTGGAGAGCCCTGGGTGAGCTCCTCCAGCAGCAGCTCCAGCCCAGTGACTCCAGGGTCACTGTGTGCTGTGTAAATGGCCAAGTGAATGGCTTGTACTGGCTGAATGAATGCCTGCTCCCCGGGCTGGAGCTGTGCTGTTCTGCCCTGCAGCTCCCTGGGCCCTGCAGCCTGACCCAGCCCGGGTCACAGAGATCAAAGTGTGCAGGGAACCGTGGCACCGGGGCTGCTCACACACCTCTCCTCCCTGCCTGGGAGCGCCTCAGCCCGGGCTGGGGGAAGCTGTCCCTGCTCACACCAGGAGGTGGAATGGGATGAGCTTTAAGGTCCCTCCCAACCCAAACCATTCCGTGGATCTTTGACTGTATATCCAGGGTGTGTGAGAAGAGGAAATACACTTTAAATCTGCAGCTGAGGGAGAGATTTATCCCTTTTCAGAAGGGAAAAGTTGCTGGTTTTGGGTCGTCTGAATGGCTTTGTCTGCAGTCATGGGGAGAGATTGTTTATCTACACCAGTTCCTTCAGGATTGGATTGCAAAACACCTTTCAGGAGCCACCAGGAGCCACTGGCAGCTTTGGGAAGTACTCGGTGACCTTTTAAGCTGCAGAGCCTTTCCAGCTCCCTTCCCAAGGCCAGGGGAGGTGGCTCTGGAGGGGACCTGGGCTCGGGGGGTCTCTGAGCTGCTGGCAGTGGGATGTGTGCAGGGTTTCAAGGGTTTGTCCCCTCTCTTGAAGCTCTGTTCACAACAGGTGTAGAAGCACTGAATAAAAGCAGCCTCGATTGGAGTCCTCCTGCAGGCTCCTGAATCCAGAGACACCCTGCTGTCTGTGGGGATCACAGCAGTGGACACAGTGCTGTTCCTGCTGCTGGCTGAAGCTTTTCCCAGCCCAGGGCTCCGGGGGTGCGTGTCTGGCTCGTGGCAGAGGTTTCAGCCAGTTTCCATGTAAATCTGAGGCTCCAGCTGCCCCTCCAGGTCTGGTTCCTGCTGCCAGACTCCAGCCCTGCCATTTCCTGCAGCAAACAGGTCTGACCACTTCAGCTCTGTAATTAATCCAAGTGCAAGGGAGCGTGGTACAATTATAATCTAAGCAAGGTGAGGTGATTCCTTCTTTTGTGTCTGTCCCTTTGGGGTCCTCTTCCTGTGGTTCAGGAATTTATCCGGCACAAAATAGCAAAACTTCAGGTGAAACATGGAATTCCACACAGATTTGGGGTGGAGGGACCTCACAGCCCACCCAGTGCCACCCCTGCCATGGCAGGGCCACCTCCCACTGTCCCAGGGCCACCTCCCACTGTCCCAGGTGCTCCCAGTGTCCAGCCTGGCCTTGGGCACTGCCAGGGATCCAGGGGCAGCCACAGCTGCTCTGGGCACCCTGTGCCAGCCCTGCCCACCCTGCCAGGGAACAATTCCTGCCCCAGATCCCATCCAGCCCTGCCCTGGGCACTGGGAAGCCATTCCCTGGCTCCTGTCCCTGCAGCCCTTGTCCCCAGTCCCTCTGCAGCTCTCCTGGAGCCCCTTCAGGCCCTGGCAGGGCTCTGAGCTCTCCCTGGAGCCTCTCCTCTCCGGGTGAGCACCCCCAGCTCTCCCAGCCTGAATCCAGCCCTGGATCAGCTCCGTGGCTCCTCTGGATCTCTCCAGCAGCTCCAGCTCCTGCTGCTGTCCCAGGGCTGGAGGCTCTGCAGGTGCAGCTTTGCTGCTTTTGAACTTGAGACAGAACTTTCTGTAATTTGAGCTCTTCACCTGCTGCTCCTCTGCCCTGGGCCCGACCGAGGGCACCGCGGGAGCCTCGGATTGTTCAGTTTATTGTGATTTAAACCCCTCTGGGTTTGTCCCTGGCCCGCAGCCGGGCAGGCACAGCCTCTTCTGCACCCGTGTGGCCGTGGCTGCTCCCAGCACCAGGCAGACCCGAGCACACCTTACACCTGCAAAGGCTGCAGGAAAAGCCACGTACACCACGGAAAACATGCTTCTCTGCCCTTCTCATTTCCTTTTCTTTTTTGGGAAAGGAGGGAGAACAGGCACAGTGTTATCACAGACTGATTGTTCTGTTTAACTGCAGGACTTGATGTTCCTGCTGGGTTTGCAGCTCTGCCTGGGCTTTGTGTTTGAAAGAAGGTGAAAGAATTCAACAATGGGGGAAGGTCTGGAGCCGCAGGAGGTTTGATTTGGCTTAGATAACAGAAAAAAACATCTAGGATGAAGGTGAGAAAATGGAGATGCTCCCAGGGCTGGAGCCCCTCTGCTCTGGGGTCCCAGACTAAGGGGGAATGGAACAGTGGGAGGTGTCCCTGCCACGGCAGGGGTGGCACTGGATGGGCTTTAGGGTCCCTCCAACCCAAACCATTCCATGCTTCTGCATTTACATCCAAGCTGAGTGTGTCTGAGAGTTTCCTCATCCACGTGTCTTTGGCCAGTGCTGGTGAAGAGGAAGGATGAGTGTAAGATGTGCTGTGCTGGAGCCAAGCACAGCTGGCCCAGGGGCAGGAGAGGGGACGGGCAGGGATTGCTCCAGGGCAGGGAACAGTGGGGGCAGCAGGGCAGAGCAGGGCTGTGGTGGCTGTGGGAGGGTGAAACACCTGAACGGGTCAGCCCCACTGCTCTCCAGATGGGAGCTGAGAGGATCCAGGCTGAGGGAAATGCAGGCCCCTGCCAGGATCTGCTCCCTCGGAAGAGGATGTTGTGCTAATCCATCCGGAGGGGGAGCGGGGCCAGCGCTCACCTTGTTTAATTCTGAGTGCTGAATTTACACTGCCTGTTTTCAGGGAGTGATGGATCACATGTGGTGGGGGAAATGGTGCTCGGGTGTCTCCTGGGCCTTTGGGGAGGGCTCTTGTCCATCCTCCTCTGCAGGGAAAGCCTCTGTGTCGTGGGCAGGGGAGCAGCAGCCCTGCTGGGCAGCCCTTGAGCCAGGTCAGTCCCTGCTGTGCTCTGCCTTTCCCATTCAGTGTCCCCCAGCTCTGCCAGTGGGACAGAGGTGTTTTAGCTGTGATCAGAGAACAGCTCGGCTCAGGAGGGGCTTCAACTCGTGCCTAATCCCCCCCTGCCATGGCAGGAACACCTCCCACTGTCCCAGGTGCTCCAAGCCCAGTGTCCAACCTGGCCTTGGGCACTGCCAGTGCTGCTCTGGGCACCCTGTGCCAGGGCCTGCCCCCTCAGTGTAGATATTTTTCCCTGTATCTGGTGTGAATTGCCTGTTGTTTGGTTCCAAACCAGTGGATACTGATCATTAAGTCCCAGCTCACTGGACTGAGCTGCTCTTTCATTTGTGTCTTTTCCAGCACACACTTGGTTGAGTTACAGGAAAAAGATTCTGCTTGACTCATTTTTTTGGGCTTTGTTTAGCACTTGAGCCCCCACTTAATTACTTTCATTCTCTCACTTGCATTAACACCCTTTTTTTTTTTTTTTTATTAACTGTTGAAAAAGGGAGTTTCCACACTGAGTTGTGATTCTAATGTAAAATTTGGCAACTTGACAGTGTGACACTTGAGCTGCCTCAGCTCTGTGCTCTCAGCTGTGTTTTTTCAAGTAATTATTTTGTTCTTAGCTACCTGTGCTGCCCTGTGAGATCACACCCTTTCTGGAGTGGTTTGTATGTGTAGTTTCCCCTGTACCACTTATTTCCAGGCAATCTGGAGCTGGAAGATTTGGAATTTCATCTTTTTGTTGTTGTTGTGTCTCCAAATTGAATAAATGTTGCCGAGCTTCTGGTTTTCCCCTTAAATATTGACACAGCTCAACTTTTCCCTTGGTGAATCCTGTAGCACAATTCCTTGTAGGACTCCCCTGAGCTCTCCTGTCCCACTGTGGTGCAGGCCAAGCCTTTTGGAGTCTGTCACCGTGATCCTTTGACTCCAGCAGTGTCTGTGGTCTCTTGCAGTGACTCGTCACAACCACCTCAAGGACTTCATGCTGGTGGTGTCCATCGTCATCGGCGTGGGCGGCTGCTGGTTCGCCTACATCCAGAACCGCTACTCCAAGGAGCACATGAAGAAGATGATGAAGGACCTGGAGGGTCTCCACAGGGCTGAGCAGTCTCTCCATGACCTACAGGAGAGGTAGGTTCCTGTTGTCCATCCTGCTGGAGCACTCAGTTCTTCCTGCATGGTCCTCGTTTCTCTAGATTTCAGGAAATGCTCGTTTTTTGTGCCTCACGCCGGAGTCAGCCCCTTCCTCAGGGGCCTGGCAAAGCTGCCAGCAGCCTCTGGAGCTTGGATGGGGTCCTGGCTCCTCCTGCAGGGACTCCTGGACCGGGCTGTGTGTAAAGATCTGTGTGTTCTGTCACACTCACAGAGCCAGGGAATGCTTTGGGTTCAAAGGGACCTTAGAGTTTGTCTGGTCCCACCTCCTGCCACACAATCCTGCTCATGTGGAATTTGTCATCCAAGGTTCTTTCACCTTTGGCTTTTGATGGGGAAAAAGGGTCTTGGAACAGTGGGAGCAATCAGAGGATTTACACATCCCCTCTTGAATTCTTGGAGCTGTGTGGGGAAGCAATGTCTGAATCGAAGGTGTTGCTTGGAAAGTGAACAAAATACATCACTTTGAAGTATTAAATAGGAATACCTGGGCTGTTGGCATATGGATCAAATCCCGCAGCCTCAGGAATGGGGTCCCTACTCCCAGGAATCACTGCAATGGTTCCAGCAAAGCTACTGATGGGAGAATGTGCTATAAGAGACCCTCTGGACATAGGGATCTTCTGGGACAGGGAAGAACCTTCAGCCCTGGTGATGACAAACCCGTGAGGTGCTCTGGCAATGGAATATTTTAAGGGCAGACTTAGCAAATAACAGAGCAGAATGGTCTGGGGCTGGAATGATTTTCTGTGAGGTTTCAGTGGAGTTTGGGAGGATAAACCTTAACTAGGCTGTCCCATGAGCTGGTGGCTGCATTTGCAGTGACTCCTCTGAACATGGAGTTTGATCCCAGGTGCTTGTCCTGGCCAGGCACGGGGTGTGGTGAGTGCCCTGTGCCAGCACCCGGATCCCAGGGATGTCAGGCTGCCCTGGAGACGTGCAGCCAGCCAGGTTCTGGGAATCTGTGCGGTGTATCCCCAGGTCTGCAGTCCCGTTTCTTGCCTAGGGGCCCATTAGAGCCTTCAGGGTCCATCGTGCCCGTGAGTGTTGCTGGAAAGGCTCCACAGTGAGATGGGACCAGTTCCTGTCTGTGAAGGGAGCGAGGCCCCGGGGGAGCTCCCAGCTGATGGAGCCACACTGGGCACGTTCCCCCGGCACAAACTCCTCTCTGTGGCTCCAGCCCACAGCTGGCTCCACACAGCCGTGTGGAGTTTTATCTTACAGCTTGGAAACACTCCCAAAGAAAGCGTGATTTATTTTTTCTGCATCTGGAAGGAGGCAGGAGTCCCTTCTCCGTGTCCATCCCTCGAGCAGCAGTGTCCAAGGCAGGAGGGCTTGGCTGGGTGTCCCCTCTGAGCTCCAAACTGGGAATGTGCTTGTGGGGAACGACCTTGGGCCCTGCTGCCGAGGGCAGAGCCATGTAAACAAGTGGATGTTCCTGGGAAGTTCAACTAATGCCCTAAAGCCCCTCAGGAAGAAACACAAAACCGCTGCTACCCGGCACAGCCTTAAGCCGGAGCAGCTCGAGAGGGCTCGTCCTCCACAGAGGGCACTGAGCAGGAGCTCAGGGACTGGGAGATGGATGGGGGACCCTGGGAGGCCTCCTGAGGGGAAATATTCCTTCACTGC
Source organism: Sylvia atricapilla (assembly GCF_009819655.1). Classification (NCBI taxonomy): domain Eukaryota; kingdom Metazoa; phylum Chordata; class Aves; order Passeriformes; family Sylviidae; genus Sylvia; species Sylvia atricapilla. The sequence continues at coordinate 114,768,754 of NC_089141.1, read as the reverse complement.
CTCATCCGTGCCCAGCAGGGTTCAGCTGGGGTCTTCAGCTGCCGTAGGAACAGTGAAAACTCTGGACAGTCCCAGTGCTCCTGGACTCGTGGAGGAGTTGTGCCGGAGTTCTGCTCAGAGACTTCTTTCCCAGAGATTGAAGGGCTCTGCTGTGCTGCCTGGGTGAAGCTCAGTGCTGAGCAGACCTCTGGAAGGCATGGAATGCCTCTCCAGTGCCACTGCTGCTGGGATTTGCTGGGCAGCTCAGACACGCTCCTGAGCAGTTGGGAAGGTTCATACCAAACCCCAGTCTTTATTCTTCCTCATCTTTATTTATCTTCTTTGAGAACATCCTGCAACAGTAGCATTTCCCAGTCCATTAAGTGACTCATCAAGATCATCAAGTCGTGGCACATCCTAGTGAAGCTTGAAAGGAGTGGGCACGTCTGTTTTGGAGATGTATGGATTGTAGGAAGAGCTGATTGTATGGAAGCTCCTGGACTGTGGCTCCCTGTTGCCCAGAGCAGCTGTGGCATCCCTGGAAGTGTCTATGGGCAGCTTGGACAGGGCTTGGAGCAGCCGAGGACAGTGGAAGAGACCAGCACCAGGAGCCAACAGCGTGCTGGTTCCTGCTGTTGAGGGTGGTCTGCTGGCCCTGGGCAGCGCAGCCTGCAAACCCAGGGCTGTGCCCCGTGGGGCTGGGGCTGCCGTGTGGGAGCGTGGCCAAAGCCCCTCAGGGCTCTGGGCACAGCAGGGGCCACCAGGCCACAAGTGCGGGCGCTGCTCCGTGCCAGCTCCTGCCTGCTCCGCTGGGGATGGGGGCCGGGGGTGGCCCTTTGTGACAGGGGCACCCGGTGTCAGGCCCTTTGTGATGCGGGACATGGTGGTGGCCAGAGCCCCTTGTGACATCAGGGAGCCCTGCCCTGGCTCTGGGGGTATCTAAGGGACGCAGAGCCCTGGGGAGCCCAGTCCCAGGTGAGCTGCGCTCTCAGGAGGAAGCTGCTCCCTGGGTCCGTCTACACGAGTGGACGATATAAGTTGTTTTCAAAATGAACAAGGATAAGGAGAACCCCAACTCCCAGCCCACGCAGGAGCCGCTGCTGAGCCTGCGGAGGAGGCCGAGAGGGAGCGATGAGGTAGGAAGGAGAGGCCAGTGGATGGAGAGGGCCAGGATCTTTGCCCTGCCAAGGGAGCCGTCTCCATCCCACGCCTCCTCCTCCTCCTCATCCTGCTCCTCCGTGCCCCTCAGGCTCCCACCACTGCACCTCGGGCAGCCAAAGGTGAGACCTAAAACGGTCCAACACCTGAGACTCCCAGAGGTGCAGGTCGGGCAGCCGCAGGCAGCGCCGCAGGGCAGCCGGAGCCAGGCCCTGTCCCTCTGTGGGGACAGGCTGCCACCACTGTCACCGCTGCCACCGCTGACAGCACTGCGAGGGCTGACACCTCTGCCCTGCCTGGTGAGCCCCAGGGACACTGAGAGCCGGGGCACTGAGCTGGGGAGCGCAGGGGAGAAGGGGCCGCAGCCCTGCAGCCCCTGTCCTGGGCAGCCCTACAGCCCCGTGCCCAGGGTGCTCCTGCCCCCGCTCAGGGTGGCCCAGGAGGGCACAGCCCCTGTGTCCCCGAGCTGGCAGCTGCTGCCTGTGCCACCCATCCCCTCGGGGGCTCGTGCCGTGGAGAGCGACCTCAAGGATAAGGAAGCAGAAAAAAAGGATGATGACGACGAGCTCTTCCAAGGGGACAGCACGAGTGACCAGGAGCTGTCCCCAGTGGAAGAAGACAACGAGCTCTTCCAAGGGGACAGCACGAGTGACCAGGAGCTGTCCCCAGTGGAAGAGGCCGATGAGGTCGTTGCAGGGGGCAGCACGAGTGACATGGGGGTGTCCCCAGTGGAAGAGAATGCCGTGATCATTTCAGGGGCCAGCCCAACTGATAAGGAGCTGTCCCCAATGGAAGATGACGACGAGCTCTCCCAAGGGGACAAGAGTCACAAGGAGGTGTCCTGGGAAGAGAAGCAGGAAAAAGAGCCCTCCCAAGGCAAGAGAGGAAGTGACAGAGAGCTGTCCCAAGGGGATAGCAGCAAAGACGAGAAGCCTTCCCCAGAAGATATCAGATGTGATAGAGAGCTGCTGTCTGGGGAAGACAGTGATGTTGCAGAGATGTCACCGTGGGAAGAAGACGAGGACAAAGAGCTCGCCCATTGGGAAAAAGATGAGGATGAAGAGCTATCCCAAGGGGAAGAAGACGAGGAAGAAGAGCTCTCCCAACGGGAAGAAGACGAGGAAGAAGAGCTCTCCCAGCAGGAAGAAGACGAGGAAGAGGAGCTCTCTCAATGGGAAGAAGACAAGGATGAAGATCTCTCCTTTTGGGAAGAAGATGACGATGAGGAGGTGACAAGGAGGGGCCTGCTTGGGGGTATGGACAGTGATTCCAGCTCGTCCATTGAACTGCCATGTCTGGAGAAGATGTCAGGACGGCAGAAGGTGCTGGAATGGCTGGAAGAGAATTTCCCCAACACGTATGGTGCTGAGGAGGACGAGGAAGAGAAGAAAGTTGTCGGACGCCGAATGAAACGGCACCAGGACAAGGTGGAGGCCCAGTGGCAGGAGATGTTGGACGCCATGTCATCTCCTAGTTCTACTGAGTATGACAAGGTGCTTTCCAAAAGGAAGCAGAGCGGAGCCCAAGAGGTGTCCCAAGGGGAAGCTGCCATCCAGAACAACGTGTGGCAGAGCCCCTTGGGCCTGCTGGGTGACGAGGAGCCCCTGGAGGGACCCAGCTCTTCCAGGAGTGTGGGGCCCAGCATCTCTCCTGCCCTGTGGAGTCCCGTGGGCACCGAGCTGGCAGCTGCTGCCCCGAGCAGAGCTGCTGAGGAGAAGGAGCCCCGTAAACGTCTCGCTCTGGAGGACAAAAAGGCAGCAGCTCCTTCTGTCCTCAGTGAGGAGAGGACATCACCAGGAACATCGAGCTCGCTGCGAGTCCTCTTCAACACTCCAGCCAGCAGCCACGCTCAACTGTACGTCAACTTGAGTATGAGCAGCGGGACCCTGAAACAGTCTCTGCTGGAGATCCAGGCACAGGGGCAGCGACAGGAGGCCCGGGGGGCCCTGGGGCAATGGACTGCTGCAGAAAGGGAAGCAGCAGTGGGAGGCCAGCGGGAAGGGAGCCCGTCGCCTGCCCCGCACAGCCCCCCCAGCCCCCGGCCTGCCCAGCTGGGAGCCCAGGCCCTCCGCGGGCAGCCGGCTGCCCCCAGGAAACGTCCCTCCCGCTTCAGGCGGGCGCTGCGGGCGCTGCGGGGGCTGTTCCGGTGTCCCTGCCTGAGGCCACGGCCCGAGGAGTGACAGTCAGGGCACCGAGAGCAGGGATTGCTCCCAGAGCCTCCCTCCCTGCAGGACCGCGGCTCGCACGGCACTGCCAAAACTCCTGGGAGTTGGGACACACACAGGAGGAGGAAGATGAAGACAAAGACAACGAAGAAGAGGAAGAAGACCATGAAGAAAACAAAGGAGATGAAGAAGACAGCGAATACCAAGAAGACAAGATGTGGATGATGAGGACAACGACAACAACAAAGACAACGAGAATGATGAGGATGACCAAGACAACGAGGACAAGGACGACGAAGATGACGAGGACGACAACGATGAAGATGACAACGAAGATGAAGACAAGGACAACAAAGACAAGGATGAAGAAGAATAGGATGACAAAGGCTATGACGAAGTCAAGGACGACGACGACGATGATGATGAATATGAGGGTGACAAAGATGAGGATGATGAGAATGAAGAAGACGAGGACAAAGAAAAAGAAGATGATGATGAAGAAGTAGAAGAAGAAGAAGAATAATTCTTTAAAAATGCCTAGAAGAATAGTAATAAGATTTTTTAAGGTAACTAGAAGTAGAAGAAGAAGAAGAAGAAGAAGAAGAAGGATAGGAATTTTATAATATAGAAGTAGAAGAGTAATAGGAATACAAATTTGAATTTAAATACACGTAGAAGAAGAAGAAGATTGATAGGAATTTGCATTTTAAAGTACATTGAAGAAAAGAAGAAGAAGAGTCGTAAGAAGTAGGAGTATAGGAGTAGTAAAGAATCCATAAATGAAGATGAGCTCTAATGAATAAATGAAATTTCAAAATGATTTGTATTTATTACTTATTCTATATTTACATTCCAAACTATAATATAACAACATGAATACACAATATATGGTAATCACAAGTTATTACTCCCAAGAAATGACCAAAGAAGAACGGAAAGATTGGTTACTGAAGAATTGATATATTTTTTCATGTAAGGTTTGCAAGGCACAAGGAAAGCGTGTCCGGATGCCATTTGCTGTCTCTCGCGGGCACTGAAGTGTTTTCCCCTCCGTGCCAGGGAGTGCCCTGGGAGCAGGGAGCGCTCAGCCGCCGGCGGCAGCGGGACAGTTCCCGGCCGGGCCGGCGGGGGAGGCCAGCGCACAGAGCCCTGTGCTGAAGGCCTTTGCAGCAGCGCTGTGCAGCCGGGACAGCGAAGGCAGCCCAGCCCCGCTGTGCCGCTGCAGTGCCCGGGAGCCGGGCTGCCTGTGCTCCTCGGCAGCCTCCTGCCCTGAGCAGCGCTGTGCGAGGCGGGAGCGCTTCCCCCGCCGCAGCCCCGGCTGAGGCAGCGGCAGCAGCTCTGGGCTCTTCCTGACACATCCCTGTGCCGGCAGCTGCCCGGGGCCGTGCGGCCAGAGCCCCCGGAGCAGCGCACACGCGGCGCTGGAGCAGCGGCGCAGCAGCGCTGGGGCTGCACTGGTGCTGCTGGGCAGCGGCGCGGGGCTCAGTGCTGAGCAGCCGTGCCTGGAGCCCGGCCTTGGCCCCTCCGGCCTCGGGGCTGCTCCTCTGCTGCTCCAGGGCAGGGCCTTTCCCCGGGATTCTCTTTGCTTTCTTCTGGCATCACTGCCACACAGCCCCTGAAATCCCTGAGGCTGGAAAAGCCCTCCCAGCCCAGGCAGTCCCAGCTGTGCCCGGTGCCCACCTTGTCACCTGCCCAGAGCACACGAGCCTCTGGTGCTGCTGCTTGTGCAGGTGCCTGTGGATGGCCCCGTCCTTGCGTGCCGGCCCTGCCCTGCTCAGCTAAAAACAACCGTAATGACCCCTCAACTGTGCCCCCAGATTCGATGTTCATCCCCATGGCCAGGTGGACACATGATCAGTGTGTCACTTGTGTGAGTGGACATTGGGAGTGGGGGACGACAGGACCCAGGGCTGTGCCAGCCCGGTGTGTGGGGGGTTCTGCTGACTGCAGGGCTGTGACAAACCTGTGCAGGGCCCGTCCCAGCTGGTGTCAGACACGTGTTTTCAGGTCTGCAGCAGCTCTTTGTCGCTGTCAGCTTCACTTTGGGACAGCTCCGTGTCTCTGTTGAATTCCTTTTGGTATTTCTCTTGGCCCGTGGTGTCTTTTTGGGACAGCTCTTGGTCTCTGTTGAATTCCCCTTGGGACAGCTCTTGGTCTCTCTCCTCTTCCCCTTGTGACACTTCCATGTGGGTGCAGTCTCCCCTGGGGCAGTGACACTCAGATCCTCTCTGAGAGTCACTGCCTAGCTACTGCCCTGCCAACCTCACGGCCTTGCTGGCAGCCTCAGCTCAGGCCAGCTCCTCAGGGAAGATCCTACTGATCCCACGGAGACCCAGGCTTTCATTGCTGCCACCATTTCTCAGTTGTTGCCATATATTCTGGCAGATTCAATCCTGTCATGGGGAAGAATAAGAACCTCCAGGCAAGATAAAGACATGTCTGAATTTGCAGGATTTTGTGGGAGGAGCATGGAGCCATCCCATCTGGGTGGTCCAGTGTGTTCTGGCAGATCTTTCCATGCTTTATCAAAGTCTTCACTTTGGTGAAAATACTGAAAATTGAGCTTAATTCGAGACTCAGAGGAAAGCCGGATGTGCTTTCGAAAATGAAGAAAATTCATCCTGAGTATTTGATAAACAAATAAAGCTGAGACTGAGCAGCTGACAACTTCCTTTCTTCCCAGCCACGGTGAGCTGTGTCCCTGCCATGCCCACGGCAGAGCAGAGCAGGGCTGGGTGTGGTGGGCAGCCCTGAACCACAGAGCCGACCCAGCGTGGGCTCTGCCTCTCCTGTGTTCCAGGCTGCAGAAGGCGCAGGAGGAGCATCGCTCCGTGGAGGTGGAGAAGGTGCACCTGGAGAAGAAGCTGCAGGACGAGATCAGCATTGCCAAGCAGGAGGCACACCGGCTGCGGGAGCTGCGCGAGGGCACCGAGAACGAGCTCAGCCGGCAGAAATACGCTGAGCAGGAGCTGGAGCAGGTAAGGGCTCACCTGGGGGAGGCACCTGCACAGAGACGTGGCACTGAGGGCTGCTTCATCCCTCTGGGAAGTCATGGAAACACACAAGGACTGCATTGGGTGGGACCTTAAAGTCTACCCAGTGCCACCCCTGCCATGGCAGGGACACTGTGACAGTGTCCCTGCCATGGCAGGGGTAGCACTGGGTGGACTTTAAGGTCCCAGGTGCTCCAATCTCAGTGTCCAACCTGGCCTTGGGCACTGCCAGGGATCCAGGGGCAGCCACAGCTGCTCTGGGCACCCTGGGCAGGGCAGAGGGGCACAATCCCAGTGCCTCCCCTGCTGCCCACACTGTGGGATCAGCCCAGGACACAGGGATTTAAGGTCCCAATGCTCATGGCCAAGGCCTGTGGAGCTTTTCCCACCCATCTCCAGCTCCTTCTCCCCGGGGCTGCTCCCAGGTCACTTCCCAGGCTGTGTTTGTGCTGGGATTGTCCCCACACAGTGCAGGGCCTTGCCCTTGGTCCTGGCTGAGCTCAGGGGGCTGGCACAGGCCCAGCTCTCCAGGGTGCCCCATCCCTTCCCTGCACCCAGCTCTGTGTCACTGGCAGGGCTGCCCTGGAGCCCAGTGTCCCTGTCACCAGCAAAGACATTTCCCAGAGCCAGTCCTGACTACTGAGGGACACCAGTCCTCGCTGCTCTCCACCACCTCTGAATCCAGTGATGTTGCTGCTTTTCTGCCTGTGCTTTCCCACTCCCCTTTGTGGAGGAAAAGCCCCAAGTCTCTTTTCCAGAGTGCCCATTACACGTCCCAGGCACTGCAGCAGTGGCAGACAGGGCACGTGCTGGCACCTTGTGGCATCCCGGCAGGAGCAGAGGGGTTGGACTTGCCCTGGAGCTGCACCCTCTGGGATTTCTGACTCCCTCCCCAGTCCGCACTGTCTCTCTTTATGTGTGTTGATGGTTTTAGGTCAGATTGGGATGAGTTCAGTTCTGCTTCCCATGTTCTCCCATGATCCGAGGGGTGTGTGAGGGTAGGGTTGGGAAAGGCCTCTGAGACCATCAAGTCCAGCCATTCCCCAGCACTGCCAAGGCCACCACTGACCGTGTCCCCAGTTGCCACATCCTGTTAAATCCCTCCATGGATGTGACTCCAGCACTGTCCTGGGAAGCCTGTGCCAGGGCTGGACAACCCTTTCCATAAGGAATTTTTCCCAGTATCCAATCTTTACTGCCCCAAACCTACAAGAAAGTCCAAACCCACAATCCCAGTAGCTGCTTCCTGTCTCACCTGAGGGACAGTTCTCAGCTGGCTCTAAGTTACAGATCAGTTTGAACCGAAACTGGGAGCCAGACCTGCATAGGCCAGGGAGGTTCCTTGGTGTTCCAAGGCCATGTGTGTATCCTCCCAGCTGTGTCCAGTCTTTTTTGCTGCCATGGAGGACGGGGAAGAAAACAAGGCAGGAATCCAGGGCTTCCCCTGGCAAGGCAGGTCCAAGTGTCCTGGGAGCCCCGGGGCAGTGCAGGGGTGCAAACAGCAAATTCCCTTCCTGCCTGGGGCAGCTGCAGCCCCCAGCCCCACGGTGCCTGTTTATCCAGCCTCTGCACAGGGCTGCTGAGCCTCCTTTCCCTGGCACAGACAGACACTGGGGCAGTGTGCTGTGGGGCCTCAGGTGCCCCAGTGCTCACACCCAGCCAGCCCCCGGCTCTGGGAAGCCCAGCTCTCACCCCTTCCACTTCCCCCTGCATTCCCCTTTGTAAGGAGCCCGGGGAGGCGGCGCTGACGTGACCTCTGTGTTCCTCAGTCCATCAGCAGGTGAGTACTGGAGTGTCCCACCTGAGCACTGTGTGACCGTAACCCCAGCACCGTGCCAGCAGCTCGAGGACACTCGTGACATTAACCAGTCACCCCCTCTGACCCCACAGCTCCTCCCAGGTCAACATACTCCCTGCTCCCAGGGAATGTTAACCCAGACCTCCTTCTGCACCGGTTGGTTCTTATCACCAAAGCCATGCCAGAGGGTTTGGATGGAGTTTGGATGGTCCTGCTGGAGTCGGGTGTCTGGGATGAAGGAGTGTCCTGTTCTTCATCCATCCCTCTCTCCTCACTGGGTCAGCCTCCACAGACCAGGAGCCCAGTGAGGCCACGGACCCAGAGAACACTGAGAGAACTGTGGAATAGAATCCCAGACTGCTTTGGCTTAGAGAGACCTTAAATCTCATCCCACCCCACCCCTGCCATGGCAGGGCCACCTCCCACTGTCCCAGGTGCTCCAAGTGTCCAGCCTGGCCTTGGGCACTGCCAGGGATCCAGGGGCAGCCACAGCTGCTCTGGGCACCCTGTGCCAGCCCTGCCCACCCTGCCAGGGAACAATTCCTGCCCCAGAGCCCATCCAGCCCTGCCCTGGGCACTGGGAAGCCATTCCCTGGCTCCTGTCCCTGCAGCCCTTGTCCCCAGTCCCTCTGCAGCTCTCCTGGAGCCCCTTCAGGCCCTGGCAGGGCTCTGAGCTCTCCCTGGAGCCTCTCCTCTCCAGTTAGCACCCCCAGCTCTTAGTGATCCAAATGAGATTTTAGAGATCTTTCCAGGAGAATGGAGACACACAAAATACCTCCTGTTTGCACGGATTCCCTGCAGAACCACGAGGGTTTGGGTCATGGACACTCATTTTATCCACTGATCCTTGCCTGTTCCACAGCACTTCCCTTCCCCACCGTTCCCTAAAAACATTGTTCCTGTGGGTGTTACGAGCACTCCTCTACCCCAAACAACCAGTGACAGATTTCCTACCCGTGTTTTCTCTGTATTCCCAAATCCCAGATGCCTGTGGGTGATGGTCAGAGCTCTGCTGAGGTGGGAGCAGCACCTGACACTGCTGCTGTCTGATGGGAAAAGCCAGGAAAAGTCTGGGCTCTGGGACTGAATTTGGCACTCTGGGACTGGTTTAGACAATTTTATACTGAGCAACCCTAAATCACACACAAATGGTAGTAGTGCCTCAGGGCTGCTCCTGGATAGATGGCTGAAATACAGAATTTCAGGGTATCTGCCTGTCCTCTGGGGCTCTTGGCTCCCCAAACCCCTCCCTGGGCTGGGCTCAGTGAGACGTGACCGAGCCGAAGAGCACACTCAGGGAAAAGCTCCAAGTGTGAGCAATCCTTCACAAAAACGCTCCTCTGCAGCCGCCCACCGCCGTGGGAAAGGGCTGCCTCCGTGGGCTGGGATCTGCAGGAGCAGGGAAAGCTCTCCAGCTGCTTTGGGTGGGAGGCAGAGCTGTTGTACAGTGTGAAGCCACAGCACCCCCTGAGCTTCGGGGTGCCGCGGTGGCACAGTGCCCCAGCCCTGTCCCTGTGTGTGCTGTCCCTCCACTGCTCCAGGGTGGGACACCTCCCCTTCCTGCAGGGTTTGTCAGGCCCGGGGCTCTGAGAGCCTCTCTCAGGGTGGGCACTGCAGGACACGGGTTCATTCTTGATGGTCTCCACCACTGACGGCTTTTCTGTGAGCCCAGAGTGTCCCCAGCTGGCTTCTCACCCACTCCTTCTAATCCCGGATCTCTGTGGGATGTCAGGGTGTGCAGGAGCCTGGGCTGGGGTGGAAGGAGAGACCTCAGCAATGGCTGATCCAGCCAGGCTGTTTCTTTTCCTGACCAGCAGCACATGTTTTGTGTCTAAATGTTTTTCTCACTTTCCCCAGTGTGGAAGTTGTCTCCTGACAAGCTCCCTGGGCTTGGCTGGGAGCTGTGCTGAGACAGGGATTGCCTGCACGGGCCTCTCAGGGCTTGTGCCTCCGCAGGAGGATCTGGGGGATTTACAGACAGGCAGAAAGCTCTGCACAGGTTTCTAGAGGCTGCAGAAACCCCCCAGAGCATCCTCTCTCCGAGCCTAATTCCCTTTTAACAACTTCATGCACCGTGCCGTTGGCTCCAGAGGGTTTTCCTGTGCCTCCTGGCAGAGGAGCTGATGTGAAGGGGTGGAGAGGGAGCACGGCATGGTGCTGCCTGGGAATTTCTGAGGAAGGAGCTCAGCTGTAGGATGGCAGGAATCGTCTGTGGGAGGTTCTGGTGCTTGGAGCAGCAACCTGGCGTGTGGGTGGCTCCTCTGCTGCTGTCCCCAGGATGCCAGCGCTCCTCCAGAGGACGTTTCCTGCTGCCAGGACTGAGATGAGGCAGTCTGGGAAGCGGGGCTGGCAGCAGAGGGGGGCTGAGCTGTGTCCCCACGGCTGCTCCACGGTGTCCCGGGCACTTGTCCCCAGGTGCGGATGGCGCTGAAGAACGCCGAGAAGGAGCTGGAGTCCCACTGCAGCTGGGCAGCCCCCGAGGCCCTGCAGAAGTGGCTGCAGCTGACCCACGAGGTGGAGGTGCAGTACTACAACATCAAGAAGCAGAACGCAGAGAAGCAGCTGCTGGTGGCCAAGGAAGGGGTGAGAGCTGGAGCGGCCTCGGGCCGGGACCCTGGGGGAGGTTTGGGGACTGGAGCCCGCAGAGCTGGTTCCTCTGCATCTTCTTTGTCCTGTGGGATTGTGGAATCCCAGAATGGGCTGGGTTGGGAGGGACCTTAAAGCTCATCCAGCTCATAATATGGGCAGGGACACCTCCCAGTGTCCCAGGCTGCTCCAAGCCCCAGTTTCCAGCCTGGCCTTGGGCACTGCCAGGGATCCGGGGGGCACCCTGTGCCAGCCCTGCCCACCCTGCCAGGGAACAATTCCTGCCCCAGATCCCAGCCAGCCCTGCCCTCTCTCAGCTCAAGGGCAGTTTCTCTCTCCATGCCTTAAATTTGCATGTTGTAGAAATGCAGCACAAGCGAGGTGTGAGCAGGGGCTGAGGATGAGTGTGAAGATGAGGATGATGCTCCTGAGCCGTGGGCTCTCAGGGTGGGCTGATCCCAGGCTGGGTGCTGTTGGAGCCCGGAGCCCAGGGAATGTGAGCAGGGATTGCTGCCCTGGTGCTGGGTGAGCAGGAGCCTTTGCCCCTCCCAGCACAATCCCTGCTCCAGGGGAGGAGCACACACAGGCAGTGCAATCCCCAGATGGGGATGTGAATCATCACTGCATTCCCAGTCTGGGATTTGTGTGCCAGCCCTGAGGGATGAGCCCAGGGAGCTGTTGTGACTCGTCCTCGTCCCCGTGGCCATACAGAGCAGAGCTGGCAGGAGGGATAAACCCTGCCTGCCTTCATCTGCTTTGATTGGGAACATTTTAATGTTCCAACAGTTGTCCTTTGGCTGTGTCACTTCTTGCATCCACATCCTTGGCTTTCCTAAGTCCCAGCTTCATGCCACTGGAGCTGGGAATGGAAGAGCTGTGGGAGGAGACTTTAATTTTTGATACAACACCACATATTCAACCTCAAACCAAAATTCTTCCCCAGCCCAGCATCCCTTGGGCATTGCTGGGGTGTGTTTGGTCGTTGTTCATGGGGGAGGTGAGCCAGTGTGTGGGAGCCCTTCCCTGAGTGAGGTACCTGCTTCATGGAATCATGGAATGGTCTGGGTTGGAGACTTTCAAGTCCACCTATTCCCTGAGCAGTGCCAAGGCCACCACTGCCCCATGTCCCCTGGTGCCACATCCACAGGGCTGTGAAATCCCTCCAGGGATGGGGACTCACACTCTGCCCTAAAAACTCAGCCTTTTCAGTCCAGTTCTCTCTGGTATTTGGGAAACTGGGAGAAGGGAGCATGAAATCCCCAACCTGCTACTTGCTGCTGGTGAATTCCTCACCCCAGTGTCAGGGAGAACAACATTCCTCAGTACCAACACCGTTCCCACATGTGCAGGCAGCCGCAGGGACTGTTCCTGTCTCAGCCCATCCAGGATGTCCATGGCCTGGAGGAAACATCAGGTTGTCTTCCTCCTGTGACTTTTCTCCATTGATATTCCAGGCTGAGAAGATCAAAAAGAAGCGAAACACCCTTTTTGGAACGTTCCATGTTGCTCATAGTTCCTCTCTGGACGATGTCGATCATAAAATCTTAACTGCAAAGTGAGTGTCTGCTCAACACCTTCCTCATCCCTGCCTCCCTCTTCCTCCCTGCCCTGGCCCAGCAGGGGTGTCCTCACCTCCAAGGGGCTCTGGGGCTCATTTTACTGGACTCCTGTTCTCCCCAATGACCTGGGCTTGGACTTGCTCCTCTTCATCAATAACCTTCTGATTTCACCTGGGAGAAACAAGGGATCACAGTGGAGCAATTAAAAGTCCTGCCAAAACGAGGTTCCAGGAGGCTGCAGGATGCTGAAGGGATTGTTATGGAATGGCTTGAGTTGGGAAGGACCTCAAATCCCACCCAGTGCCACCCGTGCCATGGCAGGGACACCTCCCACTGTCCCAGGGCCACCTCCCACTGTCCCAGGGCCACCTCCCACTGTCTCAGGCTGCTCCAAGCCCCAGTGTCCAGCCTGGCCTTGGGCACTGCCAGGGATCCAGGGGCAGCCCCAGCTGCTCTGGGCACCCTGTGCCAGCCCTGCCCACCCTGCCAGGGAACAATTCCTGCCCCAGAGCCCAGCCAGCCCTGCCCTGGGCACTGGGAAGCCATTCCCCCTTGTTATTTACCCCGGATACTTCAGCTGCATTTTTAAATTTCTGTATTCCTGGAATTGGAACGAAAAGCGTCTCAAATTTCGGGATACACAGCTGACCCCAGGCACTGCAGCGGATTGAGGGGGTGCCTTCCCTTCAGTGCCTGCACTGTCCCTGTCTGTCCCTGTCCCCAGACAAGCTCTGAGCGAGGTGACGGCGGCGCTGCGGGAGCGGCTGCACCGCTGGCAGCAGATCGAGCTGCTCTGCGGCTTCCAGATCGTCAACAACCCCGGGATCCACTCGCTGGCCTCGGCCCTCAACATCGACCCCGGCTGGATGGGCACGCCCCGGCCCAACCCCTCCCACTTCATCATGACCGACGACGTGGACGACCTGGACGAGGAGCTGGTGTCCCCCATGTCCATCCAATGTATGTCAGCCCCGGGAATGGGGAGCCCTGGGAATGGGGGAGCCCTGGGAATGGGGGCTCTGGGGGCACCCTGGGAATGGCGGAGTCCTGGGAATGGGGGCTCTGACAGCTCCCTGGGAATGGGGGAGCCCTGGGAATGGGGGAACCCTGGGAATGGGGGAGCCCTGGGAATGGGGGCTCTGGGAGCTCCCTGGGAATGGGGGAGCCCTGGGAATGGGGGCTCCCTGGGAATGGGGGCTCTGACAGCTCCCTGGGAATGGGGGCTCTGGAAGCTCCCTGGGAATGGGGGAGCCCTGGGAATGGGGGCTCCCTGGGAATGGGGGCTCTGACAGCTCCCTGGGACTGGGGGCTCCCTGGGAATGGAGATTCTGGGAGCTCCCTGGGAATGGGGGCTGTGACTGCTGGGCTTGGTGGCTGTGACACAGAGCAGACCTGGATCTGTAGTTCACCTGCAGCAGGAGGGATTCATTGATCCAAGTCGGGGTTTCCATGCCCAAAGACCACAGTTGGTCCAGCAGGGTCAGGAGCATCCCTAACAGGCCAGGCCCCACTGCTGGGGTTGTTTGGAGCCTGTTAATTCCAGCAGAACTGGTAGTTTAGAAACTGTTAATTATAATTTCATTCTATCTGTGCTGTTCTGGTCAGCTCAGTGATTTCAGCATTTACCAAAAAAACCCCAATCAAAGGCATGGGTAGACACGGCAGTAAGACAGGAAGAGGGATTATCCTGAGTCCCCCGTGGCCTGAGCGCTTTTTTGGGATTAAAGGACTCAAAGCTGCTCCTTCCTGAGGCCCAGCTGGACCTGCATCCTGCACCATTCTGGGGGGGAGCAGCAGTCTGCCAGCCTAGGGAGCTGTTAAACATTCCCTGGAGCAGAGCCTGGATCCCCAGCTCTGTGCAGGGCTTGGGGTGACCCAGGGGACCTCCTGTCCCTCCTTGTCAGTGACAAAGGGCATCAGCTCCCAGGGTGGCTGTCCCTGCTCTGCCAAGCCCAGATCCCACGGAGGGAGGGCTGAGCATGGATCACCCTGTGACCCCCCAGGTGCTGAGCCCCTGGGCTGGGTGACACTGTCACCTCTCTGCAGCAGCTGGGAGTCAGCCCTGGCTGCTCTTCCTGCCTTCAGCTGGCCCAGATCCTGCCTTGCTTCTCCCAAAAGGGCATTTTCCAAGTAGTTTCCCATTGGGTGTTGCACTGAGAGAGCTGAAGAGCAGTGACAGGGGCCTGGGGGGCACAGGAGCAGCACCCTGATCCAGGCACCTCCATGGAGTCATGGGGTCACAGAGGGCATTGGGCTGGAAGGACCTTAAAGCTCATCCCGCTCCTGCCGTGGCCAGGGACACCTCCCACTGTCCCAGGCTGCTCCATGGCCCTGACCTTGGACACCTGCAGGGATCCAGGGCCAGTCACAGCTGCTCTGGGCCGCTCTGGATGATTTAATCCGGGGCAGGGCTGTTTGGGGGAGCAGGAGGGACGAGCAGAGGGGTCTCAGGGCTGGCACCCTGTGCTCAGGAGGTGCCCTGTGCCAGATCCCCTGGGCTGTGCTGCTGGGGAGGGCTCAGGGTGAGGCACAGCTCGGAGGTTTTGGGTAGTGCAGCAGGAACAGAGGTACCTGTGTGTTCCCAGGGCTCTGCAGACATGGGGCTGGGTCCCACTCTTTGTGGGGTCAGGTGTTCTTGGGGACATTAAAGCTGCAGGGAGCGGAGACCTCCTGCTCTTTGTCATCACCAGTCACCATCAGAATGGAGCTGGCCATCTCTGACAGAGCCCTGGCACAGCCCCAGCTGGGCACAGATGGCAGGGAGCTTTGGGACAGTCCCAGGTGACACCTGAGGACCTCAGCTAGGCCAGGTGGGAGCCTTCAGCCCTGAGTTCAGCCTCAGCTGCTTCGCACTTGAGACGCCTCAAGTGGGACATTTCCAGGGAGCACTTGCAGTTCCATCATCCCAGAGCTGGGCAGAGAGCCTGCCCACCCTCCTGTCCCCTCCTGTCCCCTCCTGTCCCCTCCTGTCCCCTCCTGTCCCCCTCCTCCCTGCAGGTGATACACCCTGTAGCAGGCACTGGGCACTCCAGTTCCCAAAGCCAAGGAGCCTTTCCTTGTAGGGTTTTTTTCCCTTTGTGTACAAACCCTGCCTCAGGAGAGCAGAGCCAAGTTTCTCCTGCCCAGATGTGCTGCTGAGGACCCGTGGTGCTTCTCCCAGTAAATCCCATCTCTCTCTTTGCTGTTCCCACCTGGTGCCCCCCAGATGCAGCCTGGCTTTTCGGGCGCAGGTTCAGCGACCGCTCCTCGCTGTCCTTGGAGGATCAGTCCCTCTGGAAATACCCTGGTTTGGTTCTCTTCAATTATATTTTCATTTTTTTTATTCTGCCCTCTGGCCTTTTTCTGGACTAAAATACATCCACCAGTTTTCCATCTTTCTGGCACGGGAACTAATGGCTGTATCTGTCCTCACTGAGCCATCACCACCTGTACTAACCCCGGGAAGAGTCTGGTGGGATGAAGAAGAATCTCAGCTGCAGCTCCCACGTGCCCCTGGGTGCAGTTAGGGCATCTGGAGGGTTGGACTCACTCCATTTTACCCCTCAGGTGGAGATTAAGGACCCAGTGAGGCCAGGAGGAGGTGACAGCATTCCCTATCCCATTCCACCTCCTTCCCTGCTGCGCCATCCCTCCCCACAGCCGTGTTCCCTCACAATCCCTACATAAACTGAGCAGTTTATTAACTCCTAGGAGCCCTGTCCCCTGCAGCCCCAGTGCCACGGGGATGGCACACAGGCTCCTGGCTGTCCCAGCTGTCGTGGGACAGAGGAGGGGGACGTGCCAGCCTGGTGCAGGGAGGCCTTTTCCTTGGCATACTGGGCAGGTGATCTGGGGAATGGTGGTAAAACGTGTGTCTGGAGGGAAGTGAAGTCCCAGCCTGTGCTCCAGGGCTCATCACAGCATTGGCCTTGGAGAAGGAGAACACACAAAGGTGGGGAGTACTGAGTTGGGAATGAGGGCTGGAACACCAGGAAAAAACCAGGGAATCCTTAGGGAAAAAAGTGTGGCCCAAGGGAAAAGGAAGCCTGTATCAGAAACCCATCACCCCAGTGAGTTACTTTGCAGTCAGCTCCCTGTGAACTCTCCACAGTGAGATTCCCAAACTGGAATTGCAGGTCTGGAGCAGAAAAAAAAAAAAAAAATCTTGCAGTAGAATGTGAGTGGTGTAAAATTCCAGGTTCATGGATGGACACTGAGAGAACAAGAAGCAGCAAACCTGAGCAGTGGGAAAGACTGGGATTCACCTTGGGGGTGTGGAAACAGCCAAGTTGCCAGAATTATTTCTTCTTATTCCTTCTTCCACTGGAAATATATCCCTGTGGATCCTTCAGTGCTGAGTCATTCTGCCAGAGGGGCCCTGTGTGTCCAGCTGGGAGTTTCCAGAGCAGGGATTGCTGGTTCTTCCATTCCCAAAGGAGCTCTCCTCTTCCTCCTCCATTTCTGAGCTTTCCTGTCTCTGCATCTTTTTAACCCATTTGTACATTAATTTCTTATGCACATAAGAAATCCTGAGCAATCCTGAACACCTTATCAAAGGAGGAACATCTTGTGTGGAATAAAGGGGATGGAATAAAGCCAGCCTGTTGGCTTGGGGCTGCAGCCCTGGGATGCCATTTTCCATGATGGAGAGGAGCATTCCCAAGGCTCCAGGCAGGCAAAGGCGCCTCCCCTGGCTCTGGGGGTGACCCTGGGGGCAGCTGTGGGGCACAGGCAGCTGCTCAGGGATTGCTGGGCTCCAGTTCCAGCCAGGTGTGACCACAGGGCTGCAGAGATCCCGAGGAGCCTTGGGGACACTTCAGGAGCTGGTGCTGGGGCTCCAAAGGACATCCCCCTGTGGTTCCCCAAAACAAGGGGAACTGGCAACCAGAGGAGAATATTTCTCCAGTTGAGTCTCTGATCAGTCACAGTGATCATGGAACAGGCTGGGAGCAGGTGAGACCACTCTGGGGCCAGAGTCACCAGCTCAGGCATGGAGGAATCAGGCATGAATCCCAGAAAGTCTGGGTTGGGAGGGACCTTAAATCCCACCCAGTGCCACCCCTGCCACCTCCCACTGTCCCAGGTGCTCCCAGTGTCCAACCTGGCCTTGGGCACTGCCAGGGATCCAGGGGCAGCCACAGCTGCTCTGGGCACCCTGTGCCAGCCCTGCCCACCCTGCCAGGGAGCAATTCCTGCCCCACATCCTCAACCCAAATATTTTCAACCAACCAGGAGACTGCCCCGTCCCTCTGAGTGTCCGAGGGCAGGTTGGACACTGGGGTCTGGAGCAGCCTGGGCCAGCAGAAGGTGTCCCTGCCCATGGCAGGGGTGGGCAGAGATGATCTTTAGGGTTTTTCCCAACCCAATTCCCTGTACGATTCCATGCTGCTTTGCTCCTGGTGCTGCCCCTGCACAGCAGAGCCAGAATGGAGCAGAGCTGAGCTCTGGGAGTGGAACTTCAGGTGCCAGTGTCAACCTGCTTGCCTGTGGGCTGTGAAGGTCCCACCCAGGCAGCAGGACTGGAGCCAGGAGATGTCTGTGAGGGTGGAGTGGCCCTGGAAGTGCCCGGTTCTTGGCTCTGCAGGAGTCAGGTGGTGGCTCCAGGTGGGATGAATCACACAGTCACTCTGTGCGTCAGGCAAGATGCTCAGATAAGGTGTTCAGAGGCACCTACATCAGCGGTGTTGGACTTTTCCATGGGCTGGGCATTAATCCAGCATGTTCAGCACCAGCTTCGAGCTGCTTCTGCATTAAACGGGCCTTAACTGCTGGGACATGCTGGTGGCACAGTGACACTGGTGTGGTGCTGCTGGGATGGGGCCAGGGGCAGCGGGGTGGTGATGGTGGGATGGGGATGGTGGGATCATGCCAGCGGGACAGGGATAGGGATGGTGCCAGCGGGACAGGGATAGGGATGGTGCCAGTGGGACAGGGATAGGGATGGTGCCAGTGGGATAGGGATGGTGGGATGGTGCCAGCAGGACAGCGACAGGGACGATGCCGTGGGACAGGGATGAGGATGGTGATAGTGGGACAGGGATGGTGATGGTGGGACAGGGATGGGGATGGTGATGGTGGAACAGGGATGGTGCCAGCAGGACAGGGATAGGGATGGTGCCAGTGGGACAGGGATGGGGTTGGTGATGGTGGGACAGGGATGATGCCGTGGGACAGGGCTGATGCCGTGGGACATGGATGGGAATGGCGGGACAGGAATGATGCCGTGGGACAGGGATGGTGATGGTGCCACGGGACAGGGATAGGGATGGTGATGGTACCAGCAGGACAGGGCTGATGCCGTGGGACAGGGGTGGTGCCATGGGACAGGGCTGATGCTGAGGGACAGGGATGGGGATGGTGGGACAGGGCTGATGCCGAGGGACAGGGCTGATGCTGTGGGACAGGAATGATGCCGTGGGACAGGGACGATGCCGTGGGACAGGAATGATGCCATGGGACAGGGATGGTGATGGTGCCATGGGACAGGGCTGATGCCGAGGGACAGGAATGATGCCATGGGACAGGGATGGTACCAGCAGGACAGGGCTGATGCCGTGGGACAGGGCTGATGCCAAGGGACAGGGCTGATGCCGTGGGACAGTGCTGATGCTGTCAGGGCGCTGGCGGAGCCCCGCGGGCCGGGCTGTGCCCTCACTCCCCCCCTGTGTCGTTGCAGCTCCGGCCTTGCCCAGCACAGTCCGGCAGCGCCTGGTGGAGCCGCAGCACGGCCACGGATCGCAGAGGTTGGTAGAGAGTGTCGTGCCGGGGCAGCCCGAGGCGGGCCCCGCGGCCCCCGTGCGGGCGGGCCGAGTGTCCCTGCGCCGAATGCACAGCCTCAGCTCCGGACAGTCCTTCGGCTCCGACCCGCCCGGCTCCAGCCCATCGCCTGCCTCCACCTCCTGCTCCTCATCCACCACCACCGCGCCTGCTCCTGCTTGCCATGTCCACCCTATCTATTACCATCACACCACCTCTTATTTCCTCCAGATGGATTCCATCCCCGACCTGCCCCCTCCTGATGTCACCTCTGGAGTTCGCTGTCGCACTGGGAGCTTTGGGTATATTGCTGTTTCTTTTCTAGCTGCCTCCTGCCTGCTGTGCCTCAGGGCTGATGCTTGCTGGGGTGCTCTTTCTCTCACATTCCTCCTGCCCTTTTCTTTCGGGCCTTTATTCCATGATTTTCCCACTTTTGTTCCTCTCCCGAGCTGCTGGAGCCTCTGAGGAGGATTCCGTGGGCCATCCCCATGAGCTCAGAGGGGCGTTCCCAAGGGGCTCTGCTGTTTTACTGTAGCTGAGCAAACGAGAATTCCCAGGTGCTCGGTATCCCCTGAACAAAGGGATGGGAGGAGGTAACAGAACTAATCACCAAACCCGACCTGATTGGAAGCCCGGGCCTCCTTGGGGTCCTCACAAGGGAATTGCAAAGGGAACGTGATGGGTGGGGACCACGAGGCAGCAGTTGGAGAAATTTGGGCTGGTTTTCAGAAGTCCTAGAGGGACAGTTCAGGGATGTATTCCGGAGTGACTGCCTCTGGTGTGGCAGGGATGAGGAATGGGGGTGTTTTGGCTGAGGAATGTCTGAGGAGGGAGTTGGAGCTTCTTTTGTTGGCTTTAGCTCGGTCCCTTTCAGTTGGCTCTTGGGAGAGCTGGCACATCCTAGGGACTGGTTATCCTCTATCCCTAAATCCCAGAGCTGTCCCAGTTCACTGTGCTGGTGACAGGGAGGAGCAGGAATCCTGCCCAGTCTCCAGGGGCCCTGACAACAATCTGTGTGTCCCAAGCACAGGGTCAGATCCCTCATCCTCATCCCATGGATGCAGCCAGTCCTGAGGTTGTGTGGGATCCCCCAGGGATCAGGGGCAGTGGGGAGGCTGTGATGGACCAGGGAATCCTGTCCCTGCCAGGAGCTGCCTGTGGCCCTGGACAGGTCATTCCACCTCTGTTCCATGCTTTCTCCATGGCAAAATTAAAAACATAATCCTCAGTATTGTGGAGCAGACTGCTGGGAGAAGGCTGGAAGTCTCTGGGTGAGGCAGAGGATGGGGGAAATGTCCCTCCACCGTTATTTCTCCAGGCAGGGAAACATTCCCAGTCACCACATCGTCACCCATCCCAGCATGCTGTCCCATTATCCCCTCACCTGTGGGGCCCTCTGCCCTCAGGTGCTGGGATCTCTCCTGGCCTGTTCACAGTCTCTGGTTTGGATGTTCCACCCCCTCCCTGCCCCATTGTCTCAAAGCTGAGCAGCCCCAGGCACACTCTGGAGTCTGGAATGCCAAGGGGAAAATTCCTGCACCTGCTCCACAATGGAGAACTAAAGAGCAGCATCTCAGTTAATTCAGTAATGGTTGGTTGGGGATGATGAGAAGCAGTGTAATTAATTAACTCCTATCAGTGGGAGTTCCACTGCAGCTGTCCCATTTCGACTGGTAAAAGCTGGGAATGCTGCTGGCCCCTGCTTCCATTGCCTCCCTGACTCTGCAGGAGGGAGAGCTCACCCTGGCAGCCTGGGGCTTGTCTCCTGTGTCCAAAACAGCAGTTTAAATATGATTTATTTCTCCCTGAGGCCTGTGACACATGGAATTCCTGCCCAGGACAAAGCCTGAGTCCCTGCAGACCCCCTGAGAGTGGCAGAGAGAAACGGGATCCAGTGTGGGGACCCCAGGGAGGGAAGGGGACAATGCCAGAGGTCGTTAGGAGGGCAGAAGTGTGACCTCCCCTGGTCAGAGCCCAGCTGGTCACCACTGGGGGCCAGCAGGACTGTCCTCCCCCTGTCCCAGCTCAAAGCCTGGTCAGTGCAGGAGAATCCGTGGAGTCAGAACCGACCACCTGGGATTTGCTCCAGCTGCACCACAGCAGGGAGCTCCCCCACCTCATCCATCCCTGCTCAGCCCAGCAGCAGAAATGAGGAGTTGGGTGCCCAAAGATGCGGGTTTGGCGCTGGGCATTGTTTTATCCAACTGCATCATTAGCAGATCCTGCTTTGATGCACCCCTATAAGCACCGCTGCCGATGGATTGCTGCTCCTCCCTGATAGCCCCGAGGCCTTCGCATCCATCCATCCCTCCTGGGGAGGCTCAGAAGGGTCTGCCAGGGAGTGTCCAAGGAGCAGAGCAGAGCCCCAGATTGCTGGCTCCCCGGGTGGAAGGAACGTGCCCCCCGATGGTGGGGGCTGCTGGAGCTCCTGAGGCTGCCCCAGCTCCAGCAGGTGCCAGGGCTGGGCACAGCTCACAGGAGAAACACCTCCCGGGAGCTGCCCCACCCCGAGCAAGGCTGGCCATCGCTGTCTCCGTTGTCCTGCCGGGGTTATCCCTGCAGGAGCCGCTCCCTCCACCGCTCACTCTTTGCTTCTCTTTTGCAATTGGCTTCAGAGGATCCGGCGCCAATAAGGTCAGAGCGGTTCCGGGCCGGAGGCGGCTGCGGGATCGGGGGGAGAGGGGCTGGAGGGGCCGTGTGTGCGCAGAGCTTTCTGCTGCCGGTGCCTGCCTCGGGTGGAGAAAACCCACGGAGATGGGAGTGTAGCGCCAAATCCCCGTGCCCAGCCCCTTCTCCGGCCGGGAAGGGAGGCGGCAGCCCGAGCTCAGGGAAGGGAGAGGGTCAGGAATCCAGGGAAATGAGTAATTCACAGCTCTCGCAGGGTGGAAGGGAGGAAGATGCTGTTGGGTTTGCCTTGAGGCTGCGCCAAGCTCAGCCCCACAGCAGACTGGGGAATTTCCCTTGGGAAAAGCCTTGGTGCTACAGGCACGGAGCCCGCGGCCAAGGGTGCCCCGAGAGCCAAACAGAGGCAGCCAGGGCTCGGTGGCTGCTGGAGCACACCCAGGCAGCTCCTGGGCCCTGGACCCAGAGAAATCAAACCCCTCCTGGGCTGCAGGGCTGGGGAAAAAATAGGTGTTTGTTCTCCATCCTCCTCCTGCTCCTCTCCTGCTCCTCCTCCGCTCCCAGGCTTCCTGTCCTCCAGGCTTTCCTTATTCCATGCTTCGCTCTCTGCTTCTTTCGTTTGCCATCCCCATCTCCTCACCCTCCCTCCCTCCCGGCTCAGGTGGGTCCTGCTGGGGTGGGAGGAGGCACGGGAGGAAGCAGATCCATCCTGCCTCAGGCAGGTGAGGGCTGGCAGGGCTGTCTGTGGAGGTGGTAGGAGTGCCTGGATCCATGGAAAAGAGCAGGGAGCACTCCTGGCGTGGAGGAAGGCTCCAGGAATTTCCCTGTCCAGTTGCTGCTCTGGTTTGCAGGAGGGCTGAGCTGTCAGGGGCTCCTGCTGCTCTGCAGAAACGCTTCCTCTGATCCCTTCCTGGGATCCCATCAGGGCCAGCCGTGTCCTGGGAGAGCTTTTTCTCTTGAAAATGTGTTGTAACAGTTCAGGAGCATAATCCTCATGGAAATTAGTGGGATATAGGCCAGGTCTTGGCTGAGCCTCATCCAGGATGATGGCAGTATCCTGGGAATGCTCTTGTCTCCCTCTTGTCCTGGCACAGACTCCAGGGTGTCCTGTCCTCTCTGACCCAGCCAGTGTGATCCGGGAATCCTGTCCCTGCTGTTGTGCCTTTCCTTGTGGGAACCACCAGGAAAAGGCTCATTTGGAGCTGAAGAAAATCCCCCAAGTTCCTGGCCGTTGGTGTTCAGCTCCCAAAACCAGCCCGTGGGTGCCACAGTAGGAATGCAGGAGGTGCCTGTGCCAGGTGTCCTGGTCTGTTGGGTGTCCCCTGGATTGTTCCTGGCACGGTGGGTGTGTCCTGTGTGCCAGGATGTCCTCGGAGCCTGGCACAGCAGGGTGGGCACTGCTGTCACCAGCTCTTCCCTGTGTCCTTGAGGAATACATTCCTGAGTTACAGCTGGAGAGATGGTGTCTGAGCAGGGTTACCTTAGACCACTGGAATATCGGGAACTGCGTGCTCTTGGGCAGCTCCTTCAGTCCCCCTGGATGAGCCCAGAGGGATGAACTGGGGCTCCAGTGAGGTGGAACCCACGTGCTGCATCCAGTGCAGGGCCAAGGATCCCACAGACAGCCACAGCAGGAATGGGGACAGGGACCCCCAGCCCCTGTGCCGCGGGGAGAGGTGCAGGAGGTGACACAGTGGCCGTGGTGTCACCAAGGCCCTGCCCTGGCCGCTGCTGTCCCACCTCCTGTCCCATGCAGGAGCAGCTGTCCTGGGCTCGGGTTCCCAGCCTCTGCTCTCCGGGAGGAAAATCCTCCTGGAGCAGAGCATGGCTCTCCATCTGCTGTTGTCACTTGGTCCCCACGCTGCCAGGAGTGCTCTGGGCCCTGCTGGATTGAAACCTGCAGGAGAGGGAGCAGCTCTCGGAGCCCAGCGAGGAACACTCACCGTCTTCACACATCCTGGAAGTCTCCTCAGTGGAAAAAGATCCATTTTTTGCTGCTCTCTTGCTGTTTTAAAGGATTTCTGTCACTGACCCTCACCCAGATGTTCCCCGTGGGATCGTGGCAGCCAGAAGGGCTGCACTGGATCTCCTGGACAAGAAGATTCTTTGGTGGAGTTGGGACACTGTGAAGGGAGAGGGTGTTGCTGTGCCTCCATCCCCAGCCAGGGCGCCCTGGGTCTCTTAGGGCTCTCCCAGCTCCTCCGTGAGCTGAGGCTGGAGCAAGCACTGCATTCCTGCCAGGATCTGTCACTCTCTGTTCCTTATCCTGGTCACCAGCACCATTCCCGTGCCAAGGTTCTGTCCCACAGCCTCCCTCCTTGTCCTGCCTCTGCTGGGACCCAGCACCGGCCACTCCTGGCATTGGGCTGGTGCCACCCCCTGCAGCCAGTCTGCTTGTTTCCCTGGAAAAAGGGCACTTTCCAGGGATTTGTGGAGGAAATAAACCTCTGGAATTGGGTGTTCTACCACAGCAGCACCTCAGCAAGGGCTCAGCATGTGCAGGTGGGGGCTTCTGCCACGTTCCCTGGGAGAGGAGTGTCCTGGCAGGAATTCCCAGCAGAAATTCCCCTTTGCAGGTGTGGCAAGCCATGAACAGGAAACATTTGGGAAGAGCAGGAGATTCCTGAGTTCCCTGTAGGAGCTGGAGGTTGTGATGGCAGTGACATTCCATGTGCAGGCAGTGGCAGCATCCCGAGGTGTCCCAGCCCAGGTGTGTGGCTGTGTCATGTTTTGGGAGTCAGCTCCAACACCTCGTGTTCAGCCCTGCTGTTCCATGGCTGCTGCTCTTCCCAAGGCCAGTTATCCCAGTTATCCCAGTGATAGCCATGGGCCACCAGCAGTGACAGTGACCGTGACCTTCTGCAGTACCCACTGGTGGGAGCTCAGTGGCTCCACACGTGGGTCCATGGCAGTTGTGTCCCCTGGAGGAGCTCAGTGGCTCCACACGTGGTGTCCATGGCAGTTGTGTCCCTGGAGGAGCTCCACACGTGGATCCATGGCAGTTGTGTCCCCTGGAGGAGCTCCACACGTGGATCCATGGCAGTTGTGTCCCCTGGAGGAGCTCAGTGGCTCCACACGTGGTGTCCATGGCAGTTGTGTCCCTGGAGGAGCTCCAGCTGCTCCACACGTGGATCCATGGCAGTTGTGTCCCCTGGAGGAGCTCAGTGGCTCCACACGTGGATCCATGGCAGTTGTGTCCCTGGAGGAGCTCCAGCTGCTCCACACGTGGATCCATGGCAGTTGTGTCCCTTGGAGGAGCTCCACACGTGGATCCATGGCAGTTGTGTCCCTGGAGGAGCTCCAGCTGCTCCACACGTGGTGTCCATGGCAGTTGTGTCCCCTGGAGGAGCTCCAGCTGCTCCACACGTGGATCCATGGCAGTTGTGTCCCTTGGAGGAGCTCCACACGTGGTGTCCATGGCAGTTGTGTCCCCTGGAGGAGCTCCAGCTGCTCTCAGGATACCCAGGGATTTTCACCATCCGGATTGTTCCGTTCTCCCGGGATGGCTCCGTGTGCGAGGACAAGGACAATGCCAGCAGTGCCCAGGGAGGGCTCTTTGCTGCTGGGGAAGAGAAGAGCTGAGGTGTTCTCCATGGCTGACCCTGGCCACCCAGGGGCTCTGGTCCCCTTTTCCTCTGTGCCTTCCCGTGGAGCTGCTGGACCTCGGCCCCTGCTGAATGAACGACTTCATCCCGTGGGTTTTGTTACAGAAATGCACTTGTTCAGTCAGAGGAGAATGTTCTGGGCCTGTCCCCTGCTGGGACTCCAGCGGTGCCATCGCTTCTGTGCAGAGCAGTGAGGAGTGGCTTCCTCAGAGGCCAGGACTGGGAAACGCCGTCAGTGACAGGGACACTGGGCTCCAGGGCAGCCCTGCCAGTGACACAGAGCTGGGTGCAGGGAAGGGATGGGGCACCCTGGAGAGCTGGGCCTGTGCCAGCCCCCTGAGCTCAGCCAGGACCAAGGGCAAGGCCCTGCACTGTGTGGGGACAATCCCAGCACAAACACAGCCTGGGAAGTGACCTGGGAGCAGCCCCGGGGAGAAGGAGCTGGAGATTGGTGGGAAAAGCTCCACAGGCCTTGGCCATGAGCATTGGGACCTTAAATCCCTGTGTCCTGGGCTGATCCCACAGTGTGGGCAGCAGGGGAGGCACTGGGATTGTGCCCCTCTGCCCGGCTCAGGTGAGAGCCCACCTGCAGAGCTGCTCAGCCCAGCACAGGGAGGACGTGGAGCTGCTGCAGGGAGCCCAGAGGAGGCCGTGGGGATGCTCTGAGGGCTGGAGCCAGGCTGGGAGAGCTGGGGGTGCTCCATGGAGAGGAGAGGCTCCAGGGAGAGCTCAGAGCCCTGCCAGGGCCTGAAGGGGCTCCAGGAGAGCTGCAGAGGGACTGGGGACAAGGGCTGCAGGGACAGGAGCCAGGGAATGGCTTCCCAGTGCCCAGGGCAGGGCTGGCTGGGCTCTGGGGCAGGAATTGTTCCCTGGCAGGGTGGGCAGGGCTGGCACAGGGTGCCCAGAGGGGCTCTGGCTGCCCCTGGATCCCTGGCAGTGCCCAGGGCCAGGCTGGACACTTGGAGCACCTGGGACAGTGGGAGGTGGCCCTGGGACAGTGGGAGGTGGCCCTGCCATGGCACGGGTGGAAGGAGATGGGATCTAAGGTCCCTCCCAGCCCAAACCATTCCAGGATTCCTGAACATCTCCCCAGTGGTGCCTGGACCTCTCACAGGTGCCAGCTCTGTCGAGGAGCTTTTCCCTTGTCTTGCTGGTCTCTTGAGCCGCCCCCGGGCTGATGTTGGTGGTGGTACCAGGAGATGATGTGGGGCTCCTCCTGCAGAGCCGGGCCGGTTCGGTGACCCCTGTGCAGGGCTCTGTGCCAGGAGCAGAGACCAGGGGGCTCCAGGGCCAGGTCAGCACCTCCCACCTCCTGTCACCCCTTTCGCTCCTTTCCCCGCTCCTTTCCTCTCCATCGGCCTCCCATCGCTGCGCTTGGGCAGGGCGGGCCCGGGCCGCATCCCTCCGGCCGCGGGCAGCCCGGGGAGCTCCCGGGGCCAGCAGCCATCCCGCCGGGAGGAGCGAGCTGTGACTTGTCATTTCCCCCGCGCTGCCGCCTCCCGTGGCCCCGTTGGCCGTCTCCGGTAGGCACGGGCTGGGCACGGTTCTCTGGGCACCTCCCGTCCCTCCGCCGGGATTCGGGGGGACGCACGGGCGGTGGGGGGCCGGGGGACCCTCCGGGGGTCGGGGACGGCCCGAGCCGGGCGCTGCCGGGTCCCGCTGGGGTCCCTGGGGAGGGCTGAGCCGCCGGCCCGGTGTCCCCGGTGTCCCCGGTGTCCCCGCTGCTCGGGGCGGTGCTGGCCGAGCCCCGGGGGCACAGAGGGGCCGGAGCCGGGGCCGGGGCTCACCGGGGTCGGTGCGTGCGGGGCCGGCCCGGCGCTGACCGCCCCCTTCTCTCTGCCCGCCCTCTCGCCGCAGAGATTTAACTCGCTGCGACTCCGACTCCTCCATCCCGCACCTGAGCGACCACCAGCGCGTCCCCAGCTCGGCGCCCAAGCTGCTGGCCGCCCGGCCCACGCTGCTGACCCGCTCCGTGGAGGAGGCTGTCCCCGGGCCCCCGGGCCCCGGCGCGCCCACGCACAACGGCGGCGGCCGCCACGGGGAGCCCCCGGCGCTGGCCGCGCTGCAGGAGCGGCTGCCCGAGAGCCCCGCGGCGACGAAGAAGACGATGACGGCGAACCACGGCATGGAGAAGTCGTCCAGCCTGGGGGAGATCAGCCAGCCGACGGCCGGCAAGCCCAGCCGCTCGGATTCGTCCCGCTCGCACAGCCCCAGCTCCACCGAGCCCGACACCCCCTCCCCCATCTCTGACTGCCGGCCCGGCGGCGCCAGGAACACCCGCATCCCGCAGCTGGCCGCCAAGAAGAGCCCGGGGGACGAGGACAGCAGCCTGACGGGCGACGAGGTTGACCTCGGCCAGAGCAAGAAAAAGTTCCCCCTAAAGATCTTCAAGAAGCCCAAGAAGTAGGGGGAGCATCCCCCGGACGCGTCCCGCCGGGCCCGGGGCCGGCCGTGCACCGGGAGCGCAGCGCGGCCCCGAGCCGCCCGCGGCGCCGGCACGGGAGGAGCTATTTAAACTTATTTATTTCCTCGTCTCCGAGACGAAAAAGCGCCACGCCGCCGGCTCCCCCGGGAGAAGAGGCGCCCCTGCCCTCCGCTGCGCTCCCGGCTTTGCTGTGCATGGCTTCCAGTTACTCCTGCTCCGCTCAGCCACGCGGCCTTTGGGTTTGGTTTCAACGTGGTTTTAGTTTATTTTTTAATTTTGTTTGTTTTTTTTTTAAATTGTTGTTATTAATTTGTTTTCCTGCCTCCTCCAACTTTTGCACAGGCTGATGGAGGGTCGGGGCGGCGCCGGCTGCTCCGCGCTGCCCCCGGGGTGACTCGGGGCGCTCCCCCCGGGGTCACTCCGGTTCTCCCGCATTTCTCCGAGTCCCTTTGGCAGCCCTGGGAAGGGGCTCCCGTCC
This sequence comes from Sylvia atricapilla, assembly GCF_009819655.1. Taxonomy (NCBI): domain Eukaryota; kingdom Metazoa; phylum Chordata; class Aves; order Passeriformes; family Sylviidae; genus Sylvia; species Sylvia atricapilla. The sequence goes on along the minus strand of NC_089141.1, from coordinate 114,740,651 downwards.
CGAGCAGCTCTGGCTGCGCAGCGCGGGGAGGACTCTGCCCTTGCCGGTACTCGCGTGTCCCCGCGCCGCCCTGCCCGGGAAGGTTGGGACGCGGGAGGAGCAGCGCCTGTCCCCGGCTTCCCTTCCCCGGGAACCCTCCCCAGCGCCCCGGACTCCTCCGACCCCGCCGGGAGCCGCTGGGGACCCTGGGGACAAGGGCCAGCCAGGGAGGACAGGCGTGTCCCCTGTCCCCGTGTCCCCTGTGCTGGCCGGGCAGGGCCAGCGGGAGGGAGCAGGGCACAGCGGGGCTCTCCAGGGCAGGGGACAGGCTGTGCCTGGGTGGCAGGGCCGTGACAGAGTCGTCCCTGGCCTGGAGCAGGCCGGCTGCCGGGGCTCTGTGCCCCCCCGAGGGCCGCAGGAGGCTCTCACTGGCAGTGTCCCCTGCCCTGGGTGTCCCCTGGCTGTGCCTGACCCGGCCTCAGCCCGGCCTGAGCCGCCCCCAGGGGCTCTCCCTCAGCTCTGGGGGTCACACCCTGCTGCTCACAGCCCCCGGCTCACCTCGGGCTGTCCCCATCACAGCCCCGGCCACTGCGGGGTCCCCATCAGGGCACCGACTGCGGCTGAGTCCCCTCCCTCTGAGGGCTGGGGCTGTCCCGAGGGATGAGCCGTGGATCCTGCCCCATCCCCAGGGCTGAGCACAGCCCCATCCCGAGGGATGAGCCCTGGGTCCTGCCCCATCCCGAGGGATGAGCCCTGGGTCCTGCCCCATCCCCAGGTGAGCACAGCCCCATCCCGAGGGATGAGCCCTGGGTCCTGCACCATCCCCAGGGATCAGTACAGTTCCATCCCCAGGGATGAGCCCTGTCCCTGGATCCTGCCCCATCCCCAGGGATGAGCCCTGCCCCATCCCCAGCCCCTCTCCGTCCCCAGGGCAGAGCCTTGCCCCATGCCCTTGTCCCCTGTCCCAGCTCCCCCAGGAGCATTCCCCAGCCCCGGGGCTGCCAGGGGAGCCCCAAGCCCACTCCCACCCCACGGGAGGCGGCTCCCTGGCACCACACGACCCCCCGAGCCCAGGGTCCCTGTCCCGAGCACCCCTCTGTCCCCAGACCACCATCCCACACGTCCTGGGGGCTGCTCCTCCGAGGCAGAGGAGGATGCACCATGGCGGGAGGAAGAGGAGGCCAGGCTGGATGCCAAGAGGCCCCGGGGCCTTGCTTTATGCCAGAGTAATATATTTGTGTCTTGACAATTCAGGAAGGGCTACAAAGGTGTTTTTTGTTCCGTAGGTGAGAGTTAAACAATTTCACTGTTGCTTTGGGATAAGTTAAAAATTCCTCTCAATGACTTTTAAGTGCCTGCATTTCCCTGGGGACGGGGGGACGTGCTCGGCCCCGCAGCCGGGGCACCCCGATTCCATGGGCACCCCAATTCTGTGGGTACACTGGTTCAGGGGCACCCCAGTTCATGGGCATCCCCAGTTCACGGGCACCCCGGTTCATGTGCACCCCGATTCCATGGGCACCCTGCTTTGTGGGCACCCTGGTTAGTGGGCACCCTGAATCTGTGGGCTCCCCAATTCCGTGGGCACCCCGATTCCGTGGGCACCCCAGTTCGTGGGCACCCCAGTTCTGTGGGTACACTGGTTCAGGGGCACCCCAGTTCCTGGGCACCCTGATTCTGTGGACATCCCAGTTCATGGGCACCCCAGTTCTGTGGGTACACCGGTTCATGGGCACCCCAGTTCTCTGGGCACCCCAATTCCGTGGGCACCCCAGTTCATGGGCACCCCAGTTCTGTGGGTACACCGGTTCATGGGCACCCCAGTTCTGTGGACACCCCAGTTCATGGGCACCCCAGTGTCATGGGCAGTCCCCCGGGATCGGGGTCGGGGTCAGAGCTGCTTGTGGTGACAGAGACCTGTGGATGCTTCTGGAGAAGGGGTTGGGGATCCACCAAATGGCAACTGTTGACGCATCTGCCAACTCTTGATTTAAGATGGGGTTTTTGTTTGTTTTTTGTTGTTTTTGTTTTTTTTTTTGTCATTTCATAAAACTTTTCAATCCAATAAAGCATGTAGTCTATTTTACGAGCTGCTGGCTGCTGCTGTCTTTCTTGCAGCCCTCCCCAGGCTTGCAGCACGGTGGGACTGGGGCTCTGGGCCCTGCTGGGAGCTGTTCCTGGCCAGGTCAGTGGGGACAGACCCCGGCTCCCCCCTGCAGCAGGGCCCTGCCAGCGTCCTCTCCGTGGGAATTGGATCACAGCTCCAGTGGGCACGGGGCTGGATCCACCCCGTGTCATCCTGTCATTGCCACTGCCGTGGGGACACTGCTGGCAGCGGGGACAGGGACAGGGACAGCCAGCCCCAGACTGCTTCAAGAGGTGTGACAACTCCCCGGGCAGCAGGCGGCTCCTGCTCAGAGTCCCCAGAAACACCTCGGAGGTGCAGGACAGGAAAAATAAAGGTTTTCAGGTTTCCAGGAAAAATAAAGAAACACACGCTGGGATCAGGACTTGGCACCTGCGGGATGTGGGGTGGTGATGGCCAAGGGCAGCCAGCGGCCGTCCCGTGGGATGTGCAGGTCCCGGGGTTCCTCTGCAGAGCACTGACATCTCCATCCCCGCACCCCTTGTCTCACCAACACCCTCCTGGAGGAGATCCCAGCCTCCACCTGCCCCTGTTGACACTGGAAATCCGCTTTTTCCACCGGGGAAGTCAGCGTTGCCCGAGGCTCTCCGGGTGGTAAAGCTCCTGCACAGCCCCTGGGGCTGGCTCCTGTTAGCCTGGCGCTCATTAGCACTCATTAACACTCATTAGGGCCGGCTGCCTCCGCGTGTGCATCCAGGGAATCTCCAGCGGGCTCTGGCAGGGCTCCGGACACGGGCGGTGGCACTGCGGTGTCCCTGCTCTGCCCTCGGTGCTGGGAATGGCTGTCCCCGGCGATCCTGCCTGGGACCTGGGGGGACAGGGAGAAAGTCTCCATTTCCCTGGGGGAACAGGGATAACATCTCCAATTCCCTGGGGGAACAGGGATAATTTCTCATTTCCCTGCGGGAACAGGGATAAAGTCTCCAATTCCCTGGGGGACCAGGGACAAAGTCTCCAATTCCCTGGGGGAGCAGGGATAACATCTCCAATTCCCTGGGGGAACACGGATAACATCTCCATTTCCCTGTGGGAACAGGGATAAAGTCTCCATTTCCCTGTGGGAACAGGGATAAAGTCTCCATTTCCCTGTGGGAACAGGGACAATTTCCCATTTCCCCGGGGGAACAGGGACAATTTCCCATTTCCCCGGGGGAACAGGGCCCAGAGCTCCTCTCAGCAGGGCTGGGCACAGGTGAATCCTTGATGCTGAGAGCTTTGGGCATCTTCCCTGAAGGGTAAAAGCTGGGTAGTTGTAAAAGCCAAGTTACATCAGTGCCATGAAGGCAAACGATCAGAGTCTGCAGCAGTTTGCAGAAACCTTCTATCGTGAAGTTTTTAAGCAGAAGCAGCAGCCACAGCAGCAGCTGAGGCCTCAGAAGTCAGTGTCTGTAGAAGTCACAACAGCAGCAACAACAGCAGCACTGGTGTTTTTGTGAGTCCTCTGTGTGTGTTCTCAAAGAAGTGCATTTTTATTCTATTTTTAGCCAGTTAGGTACTTACACGGATTTTCTACGTCCTTGCTGGTCCAATCCTAAGTTCAGATTGATGTGTGAAGGCAAATGCAAATTCTTACACAAACTTTATATATATATTTCCATCTGTTCCATCTAGCAAGGCTGAATTATTTGTGTTGTGACTAGAACTTAACCAACTGTGCAAAAGGCAATGTTACTAGAACTTTAAACTAGGCTTTAGGGCTTCTCTTACTACCTTAATACTCTCTTACTTCTCTTAATACTTTAATTGCTCTATTTATTTATAACTAAACATGCATTTCCACCCCATGTCTGTGTGGATTGATGTACTTTAGTTCCTCTGGAGGTTCCAGTCCCATCCTCACCTTTCTGTGGCTTTGGCCCAGGGGATTCACCCTCCTGCAGGGTCTCAGATCTCCGTGTGCTGCCCTGGCCCTGAGGAAGCTGCTCTGGGGCAGCAGCTGGTTCTCCTCTGCACCCCTGGCTGAAAAATCCACCAGCTGCTCCTTCTCCTGCTCCTGCTCTCACAGCGGGGCTGTGAAAAACACAGCTCACTTCTGTTAACATTTTAAAAGCTGAATAATAAAACAGTAAGACAATAAGAGGCATAAGAAAGCAAAATGACAGAGGTCTGGGTGCCTGGTGCTTCCACCCAAGGCACAGCTTGCTGACAAAAGACCTTTACAATACCTAACAATATTCCTTTAAATACCAGAGGTTATTGCAGATTCATAAATTTCATACAGCGATTTAAACATTCCTTTTGACTTTAGGTGTTTCTGCTTAGTTGTAACTTTTCTCCCCCACCGTTTTTTCTTGCACAGGAATTTTTCATGGCTCCACAAAGTCACAAATCCCTCGATAACAGGGGCAATAAATCCTTTCTTTTGGAGTCCTTGGTGTCCTTGCTGCTATCTCTACTCAGACAGGATGATGTAAAGAATTTCTTAATTGTCTTTCCCATTTCTTGAGCTGGTTCAGATGTTACTAGAAAGCATCTTACATCATGTAGTTTCTATTTTAATACTGTGCTACAGCCTAAGAAGATATTTATCACACTATTATTTTAATATATATATTATTACAGCATAACTTTCTGACATAACACATATAGTATTAATTTTAATATTCGCAAAGGACCAATCATATAATATGTATTTATAAGAGGATGGGTAAAGCTCAGAGGAGAAGGACTCAGGGGCAAACATCTGTGGGTGCAGCTCGGACTCCAGTCAGACCAAAATGCCATTTGGGATTGTTTTCCTCCTGTAGCCCCTTTCCCAATAAAACAGGCAGCACCCCGAGCTTATCCCCATCTCCTGCCCGGCTCCCAGCGCTCCCCATGCCCCAGCTCTGAGGGGAGGCTCTCCGGGCTCTCTCTGAGCAGCACCAGCCTCACCTGGTGCATTGGGCACCTTCCCAACCCCGCTGGGGGCGAGGACCTCCAGTGACACCTGCCTTGGAGCCACCACTGTCACCTCGGGAGGGACACTGCCCATCCACAAGCAACAAAAACCTCCATGTCCAGCCCCTCTGAGCCCTGGGCTGTGTCTGTGAGCCTCTCGGGGTCAGCCTCAGCCCAAGGTTCATGGCTGATGGTTCATGGCTGATGGTTCACGGTGGTGGTTCACGTTGATCATTCACGTTGGTGGCTCATGTTGGTGGTTCAGTTGGTGGTTTATGTTGGTGGTTCAGTTGGTGGTTCATGTTGGTGGCTCATGTTGATGGTTCAGTTGGTGGTTTATGTTGGTGGTTCACGTTGGTAGTTCACATTGGTGGTTCATGGCTGATGGCTCACGTTGGTGGTTCACGTTGGTGGTTCACGTTGGTGGTTCACGTTGATGGTTCACGTTGATGGTTCAGTTGGTGGTTTATGTTGGTGGTTCACATTGGTGGTTTATGTTGGTGGTTCAGTTGGTGGTTCATGGCTGATGGTTCATGGCTGATGGTTCACATTGGTGGTTCATGTTGGTGGTTCAGTTGGTGGTTCATGTTGGTGGTTCACGTTGGTGGCTCACTGCTCTCTCATTTCAGGTGTGGTGCCACATTTGGCTGATTCCTGTTCCCCCAGCGGGAGCAGCCCAGCCCAGCCCTGCAGGCAGGTGGGATCAGAGGGAAGAGACACCTCGGAGTCTGCAAACCACAGCCTGGAGATGTTCTGCTCCACTCTGGGCTCCCCAGGGCACAGCTTCCCGGGACACTCACAGCGGGGCTGGAGAGGAGCTGATGGTGTTTGGGCTGGATTCTGCACAGGAGCCCGCAGTGCCCTGCTGCCCCTGAGCCCTCACGGCACTCACCTGGCACGCTTTGGGTGGAAGGGACCTTCAATCCTTTCTGTTTTCTCACCCCCATGAAAAGAACCAGAGAACCTCAGAAAAAAAATTACACCCGTGTAACCAGACGGAGTGGAGCCACCCACAAAATAAATCTCTTAGCTAAGATGATCGGGAATACTTAAAACTGATCAAAAGAAGAATGTTTGATAAACATCTACTGAATATTCAGCACAGCTCTCTTTAAAGACAGAAGTCCTATAAGGGTGAGGTGGGCTACAGACCTTGTGCCAAGGCCGAGAGGCTTTGCTTGTTCTGTCTCCTGATTTGTCTATTTTCTTAATTTTTTATTTAACTTATAGATTATTTTTAAAAGAGTGGAACTCGTTTTTCACGGTGTCCCAGGGCGGGAGGCTCCGCAGGTGCAGCTTTGCTGCTTTTGAACTCGGGACAGAACTTTCTGTGATTCGGGCTCTTTCCCTGCTCTCCCTGGGCCCGACCGCGGGAGCCCCGGATTGTCCCGTGCTCCTTGGACACTTCCCGGGACGGGGACGCCACCACCTCCCTGGGCACGGATCCGGAGTTTAATCGCACATTTCACGCCGGGGCCGTGACGGAGGATAATTAAAGTGACCGTAATTCCTGTTTTGGCGCTCTAGCACGAGGGTGTTTTGTCCCTCGGCGGGCCCCGTCTTTGGCGCCCTGGGCCCCGGCCTGTCCCTCCGGCGCCGCCCCCGGCCGTGGGCGGGGAGCGCTGGCGCCGCCATCTTTGAAGCGGGCAGGATGCGCGGTGTTCCTGGCGGGGCGGCGATTCCCGGGGGGGAAAGCGAGGAGAAAACGGGCATGAGGGGCGGGATTGGTGTTCTCCGGCGGCCGCCGGCGGCGCCGGGAGCGGGGCGGCGCGGGAGGGGACGAGGCGGGGAGCGCTGCCCGGGGCCAAGATGGCGGCGGCGGCCTCAGCGGGGCGGGGCGCGCGCGGCGGGCGCGGGAAGCGGCGGGCGCGGAGCTGCCGGGACGGACTGAGGGGACTCGGGGGGCTGAGGGGGACCCGCCGCCGCCATGCACGTCGTGAAGCGAGGTGAGCGCTCCCCCCGGCCCGGGGGCGCTCCGCTGTTGTGGGAGGTCACGCACGGTACCGAGTGCCGGGGATGGGGGACACCGTCCTGCCCTGGGCACCCCGGGTGTGGGCGTGGGACCCCTCGGCTGTAGGGGCTCCTCGTGGCACCTGAAGGGGAATCCCTCCCCATACCGGGGTGCCCTCTGCTTTGTGGGGGTCCCTTGCGTGGCGCCCAAGGTAAGCAAATGGGAGTGCCCCCATTTCCAAGGGGGGACGCCTCCTGATCCCTCCTGAGCTTTGGGGGTACCTTATGGCACACGGTGTGAGGGGATGAGACGCCCTTTGGGGTCCCCCTCATGGCACCCACGGAGAGCAGAGGGGCGCCCCGCTCTCTCTTAGGAGAGTCCTGCACGGGAGGATGGATCCCCTCAGTCTGATGGAGGAGGGGATGGGCTCCCCTCAGCTTTGGGGGGAGCCCAGAGTGAGGGGGCTGACACCAGGAGTGAGGGATGGGACCTCTCTGTTTGTCTGGGCTCCCGTGCCAGGAGCTTTGGCCATGGTCCCAGGGCTGCCGGGGGGTCACCCTGGGAATTGGGTCTGTGCAGGTTTATCTGGGAATTCTTGGGGTGGAGGGGGATCCTCCCCTTTGTACCCCAGCCAAGCAGGCTGTCCCTGCTGATCCCACACCCAGTTCCCCCACGGGAGGGGCTGGACTGGTCCTTACTGGGGAGCACTGGTGTGACTGGTGTGTGTGTCCCCAGACGGGCGCCAGGAGCGGGTCATGTTCGACAAGATCACCTCGCGCATCCAGAAGCTCTGCTATGGCCTCAACGCCGACTTCGTGGACCCCGTGAGTGCCCTCTGCCCTGGCCCCACTGCTCCTGGGGCAGCCCGGGCAGGATTCCCGGCGTGTCCTGTGTCGGGTTGGAGGGTTCCTGTGGGTCCCTTCCCGCTCAGGGTGGTCTGTGATTCCATGAAGCACATCCAGAATGTGTTGGTTGTTTGCTTCCCAGTGCAGAGACTGTGGAGAGGAAAATCCCCTTTCCCTGCCATAAATTCCTTTCCCTCAAACCTTGAGGAAGCTGTTGAGCCCCTGGTGCTATTAAAAAAAAAAAAAAAAAGTTTTGTTGCTCCAGTCCCCAGGTTTTAGATTTGGTAGGTTGCTCCCAGTATCAGTCTGCAAAGCTGGAGCAATGCCTCATGGAAGTAGCTCTGGATCCCCCTCCTGGTCAAACACCAGGACAGAATTCCCTGCCATTGCCACATCTCTGCTTGGGTTTTCTCAGCTGATTTGGGGTGGGCATTGATCCCACTTGATCCCACTTCCCACTTTGGAAGCTTCTCCTTCCAAAGACAGTGGCCAGGATGGCTCCCCATTGGACCCACTGATGTCTGTGAGGTTTTTGTGCAGGTCTCAGACCCAGTTTGGCCATTTGGAGTCACCAGTTAAGGCTCCTCCCAACTCCCAAGTTGCCATGATCCATTCTGCTGTCTGAAATGCCGCCTGTCAAACAGTTGCCACTGGTCCTGTACCCAAAAGTCTCTGGGATGGACAGCAGGAGGAGGACACTGGTGACTTGGTGACCACAGCATGAAGTGTCCTGACTTCCCCCAGTGACTGGGACTTGATGCTGAGGACAGAAGTGAACTTCTGAGTCCTTCTGCCTCCTTGTGCCCCTGAATTCTTATTTACTCTGCAGTCCTGTGTGACCTCTTTTCCTGGAGCTCAGTTTCTCCTTTGGGACTTGGATCTACTTGTGCCAGAAGCTTCCCAGGCCAGCAGTAACCCTCCCAAACCCTGTGCCAATGTTCCCAGGGAGCCTGGAAATCTCACCAAAAGTAGCAACAGTTCACAAAGGCTCAGTACAGACTGGTCAGTCCTATTGAGAATAGGATCCCAGAAGGGTTTGGGTTGGAATGAGCTTTCAAGCCCACCCAGTGCCACCTGTGCCATGGCAGGGCCACCTCCCACTGTCCCAGGGACACCTCCCACTGTCCCAGGGCCACCTCCCACTGTCCCAGGCTGCTCCAAGCCCCAGTGTCCAGCCTGGCCTTGGGCACTGCCAGGGCTCCAGGGGCAGCCACAGCTGCTCTGGGCACCCTGTGCCAGCCCTGCCCACCCTGCCAGGGAACAATTCCTGCCCCAGATCCCAGCCAGCCCTGCCCTGGGCACTGGGAAGCCATTCCCTGGCTCCTGTCCCTCAGCCCTTGTCCCCAGTCCCTCTGCAGGAGCATTCCCAGCTCTCCCAGTCCGCTCCAGTTTGGTTCCCTGCTCCCAGCGGTGGGTGCTGGGGTCCCTCTGGGCCGGGAGCAGTGGACACTGACCCGGGGTGTTCCCTCCTGCAGGCACAGATCACCATGAAGGTGATCCAGGGGCTGTACAGCGGGGTGACCACGGTGGAGCTGGACACTCTGGCCGCAGAGACGGCGGCCACGCTGACCACCAAGCACCCCGACTACGCCATCCTGGCCGCCCGCATCGCCGTCTCCAACCTGCACAAGGAGACCAAGAAAGTCTTCAGTGGTGGGTGAACCTCCCCAGCTGCGGGGGCAGAGACACAGGGAGAGGTTTGGAGCACAGAGATGCAGAAATCTCTCAGTTTAGGGGCTCCTGAGGGCGCAGGCTGGCCGAAAATGCCACAGAGATGAAACTCACGATGAAACCCGCGAGTTCCAGGCAGATGGAATTGGGGTTTGGGAAAAGCAGCTGTAGAAATGCAATGGGGAAAATTGTGATGGGTTGAGGTCGGGTTGTACCCACTTGGCTCCCCGTTGGTTTGTTCAGTGGGGTTTTGACAGAGTTTGTAAGAGACTTGGATTGTTGAGGTTGGCAGTGCCGAGCAGAAGAGCAGTTGTGTGTTTGAGGGGCTGCAGGGGTTATTCCCTGCCTGCTCCATCCCGGAATCCCAGTGCCAGGTGCTGCAGGGCCAGGCCTGGGCATGTCCTGCTCACATCCCTCTTCCTCACAGATGTCATGGAGGATCTCTACACCTACGTCAACCCTCACAACGGGAAGCACTCCCCAATGATCTCCAAAGAGACTCTGGACATAGTTCTGGCCAACAAAGATGTAAGTTGTGGGGTTTTTTAACTTCTGAACTACTGCACTGAATTTTTAAAACTTAAATAATTCGCTTTTCTTATTCTTTAAGCAAGCCATGTTTGTTTTAGGGTAAAAAGCCAACACAGAAACCAGTGCAGGGCATGAGTGGAGAGTGTAAGAGGGGGTGTAGGAATTTTCTTCCTTCATGGATGTTTTCCTAGTAAAATTTGGGTTTTTGGATGTTCCCATTGCCATGATCAGCACAAATAATTAATTTGATAAAAAGTACCTTGTGCTGGACCAAAGTGAGGCAGCACAGGAGGGAGAGAAGAGATTTGGGTTTAGTTTTTTAGTTTTGGGTTCTGGCTGGGAAGTTCCTTTTGCCCTTTGGTTCTGTGTTTTGTTTCTTGTTGTCCCTTTAGATTTCAGTAACTTCACCCCAAAACTGAGGGAAAAAAGGTTGTTGGAGCTGTGCTTTTGATGTTTTGAGGAAAGGGCTGTTCCTGCTTCATTCCTGTGCTCTGGTGCCCCTCACACACCACAGCTTTGGGGCCAGGAATGCCAACAGGGATAATAATAATAACATTGTGACCCCGTGTAAATTTTGTTTGTTCCTGCCAGCGCCTCAACTCTGCCATCATCTATGACAGAGACTTCTCCTACAACTACTTTGGCTTTAAGGTAAAGGGCACGTTGGCCCTGGCTCTGCTGGGAGGGGTGGGAATGCTTGTGGAATCCTCTGGAGTGGGGCAGGGGGGCACAGGAGGAGTGGGACAGCAGCAGGGCTGGGAAGATGAACAGAGGAGGAGTGGGACAGCAGCAGGGCTGGGAAAAGATGAACAGAGGAGGAGTGGGACAGCAGCAGGGCTGGGAAGATGAACAGAGGAGGAGTGGGACAGCAGCAGGGCTGGGAAAAGATGAACAGAGGAGGAGGAGGGACAGCAGCAGGGCTGGGAAGATGAAGGGGACCTGCACAAAGCAGCTGCCCACTGGGATAAGTCATGGAGTTTTCTTGCTGCTGGAATGTTTTACCTGTTGGGCTGGTTTCACAGCAGATCACACTGAGTGTTGCTGGATGCCATTCCTAAAGGAGTTACTCTAATCCTTAATAAGCCAAAGAAGGGATTTTTGCTTTTCCCATTGCTTAGTGGAGCAGTTCTCTCAGAGTGTCACCCTGAGATTTATTTATCCTGTCCCCACAGCAGCCCAGGGGCTGCTCTGCTGCCCTCAGCCCCAGCCCAGCTTTTCTTTGGGTCTGCCTCAGGTTTAGGGCTCCACTGTTCCATGGCTCTGGGGGCTCCAGAGAGGCCCTGTGGGTTCAGGGCAGTGTGGAACCTCCTGCCAGTGCTCCACACTCTAATCCAAAGCAGTGCTGGAATCTTCCAGTGGACTTGTGTGTTTTAATCACCTCATTGAGCTAATAAAGAGAGGAGGAGCAGAGTGCAAGGGTGGTGAGGCCTGGGGTGAGGGGTGTGGAGGTGATTGAATTTGGAGTTACAGGGTTTTTAAACGAGTTCAAATCTGCCTGTCTGCTAAAATCCATCCTCCCTTTTAAAGACTCTGGAACGCTCCTACTTGCTGAAAATCAACTCCAAAGGTAAGGGCTCTTCCTAGTGCTGAGAACTTATTAAAAAGTATGAGTTAATTTAAATGAAATTAAAGCTAAGTTTAGGTAGTGGGCTGTCAGTGATGCAGGCCTTTGGCTTGGATATCCTGGGACACCAGGAGGGTCAGAGATTAGTTGTCATATCATAAAGCTGAAACAGAATTGGATTCTGGAGTGCATATTTGATTGGATTTAACTTAATACAGGTGGGGTTTTCTCCCTCCTCTGTGAGAGCAGTTGGGCACTGGAGCACATTGGTCCTTGAGTTTTTCAGAGCCTGATGGGATGAAGTCCTGAATAAACAGGCCTGGTGCTCTTTGGGCAGGAGCTGGGCTGGAGAGCTCAAGTTCCTTCCAACCCAAATCCCTCTGTGATTCCATGGAAACTTTGGCTCTCAAGTGTCCCACTGCAGCATTTGGAGCTTGCTGCTGTGACCTCTGTGACTGTCACATGGAGTCTCCTTTGTCCCTGGCTTTCTGGGTGTGCTGGGTGGGTGAGAGGCTGGGCATGGCCCAGCCATGTGCCTTGGCATCCCAAAATCCCCGTGCCCTGGGCTGATCCCCCGTGTGGGCAGCTGGAAAAGGGGGATTGTGCCGCCTCAGGTGAGAGCCCACCTACCCCAGCCCTGGAATTCCCAGCCCAGGGAGGACGTGGAGCTGCTGCAGAGAGCCCAGAGGAGGCTCCAGAATGGGCAGAGGGCTGGAGCAGCTCTGCTGGGAGGAAAGGCTGCCACAGCTGGGATTGTCCAGCCTGGACAGGAGAAGCTTTGGGCTGAGCTCAGGGTGGCCTTGCAGGGCCTGAAGGAGCCCCAGGAAACCTGGAGAGAGACAATTCCCAAGGGCTGCAGGGACAGGACACAGGGGATGGATTTATCCTGAAGGAAGGCAGGGCTGGGTGGGCTCTGGGGCAGGAATTGTTCCCTGGCAGGGTGGGCAGGGCTGGCACAGGGTGGCACTGTCCCTGGAGCCCTGGCAGTGCCCAGGTTGGACACTGGGGCTTGGAGCACCTGGGACAGTGGGAGGTGGCCCTGGGACAGTGGGAGGTGGCCCTGCCATGGCACGGGTGGCACTGGGTGGGCTGTGGGGTCCCTCCCAAGGCAGCCTGCGGAAGTCCCCGTGTCCCTGTGTGTCCCTGCAGTGGCAGAACGTCCCCAGCACATGCTGATGAGGGTGTCTGTGGGCATCCACAAGGGCGACATCGACGCCGCCATCGAGACCTACAACCTGCTGTCGGAGCGCTGGTTCACACACGCCTCGCCCACGCTCTTCAACGCCGGCACCAACCGCCCCCAGCTCTCCAGGTGCTGCCCCTCTGCTCACTGCCCCCTGGGCACGGCCTCAGGGGACACTGCTGCTCCAGCACAGCCTCTGAAATGAGCACCTCTGGGCGCTCATGAAGATTTAAGCGGCTGCTGTCTAGTTTTAGCTGTCTTCGGGGGAAAGCACCCAGGTTTCTGTAAGCTCCAGAGATAATGGAAACCTTGGCGTGGCTGTATTCTATTGGAAAGTTCCTGATGGGCACAGTCTGCCACAGGTTACCAAATGAATCCTGGGAATTGTTTTCTAGAAGCAGCAAGCACAACTGATAGGTTTTTGGTATCATGTATATCAGGAGAAGGATTGTATTTTGTAAAGGTTGTATCAGTGTATTGGGAACAGGCTCTCCCCCAGAGGGTTCAGGCACTGCCCAGGCTCCCCAGGGAATGGGCACAGCCCCGAGGCTCCAGAGCTCCAGGAGCAGTTGGGATGCCCAGGCTGGGATTGTGCAGGACCAGAAACTTGACTCTGATCCTTATGAGTCCATTCCAGCTCAGGGTATTCCATGATTAAAAATATTTGATAGCAGAGGTGTCAGCAGTACAAGTATTGCTGCTGATGTTTTCTGTTCTATCCTTTATTCCACACCTGTGGGATTGCTTTGTGGAGCACGCTGAAGGTCCCATGTTTGCCCTGGTTTTTGCAGCCTGGTGAAACACTTTTCCTTCCAGTCTTTGCTGAAACCGTTTGTTTCCTTCAGCTGCTTCCTGCTGTGCATGAAGGACGACAGCATCGAGGGCATCTACGACACCCTGAAGCAGTGTGCCCTCATCTCCAAGTCTGCCGGGGGCATCGGCCTCGCCGTGAGCTGCATCCGGGCCACGGGCAGCTACATTGCTGGGGTGAGTGCCAGCACAGGGACACTCCTGCTGCCCCCAGCTTTCACTCTGCTGCCAAACCAGGCCTGCCTCTCACTGCACACAGCACTCAGCCTCCCTCACTACTCCCTTGGCCTAAGGCAGCAAGGTTGGTTTTCCTCGGCGTTTTGGCTTCCTAACAGAAACCCTTCCCAAAGGAGGATCTTGCTCCACTGTTTGGTCAGACAGTTCCAATGTTTGTCTGTTAGCAGAGACTTGTGCACCAGCCCTTTGTCTTTCTGTGTCTGTAACTGACCAGGGTGTAACATCCCTCCAACGATCTTAAAAGTCATTTCAAATCCAATAGACAATAAGATGTTTAAAACAAGTTTCCTTCCAATAGCTCCTTTTAAACCACAAAAATTAAAATTCTTAAATCAATCAAAATGAAGTTTTGTATAAAGTTTAATTATCCTAGAGTGGCGAGAAATAAAACAATAGACATCACTCCCAATCATATAATTTATAAAAATGCATCATCTTGATGTAACTACACTAAGATAGTAAGCAAACCATCCAACCATGTTCCAATACAATTGCCAAAAAAAATCTTTTTTATCTATAAAAACAAAGTTTAGCCCACAATCCCTACAAATGTCAAAAATAGTCCATACAACATTAAAAAACTCTCATTATTAACACCCAACATAACATTATTAAAAAAGCAAAAACATTAAAAAAAATCCATCCAACAATACAATCCAAAATGTAATGACAATATTCACACCTAGACCAAAACGCAAAAAATTGCAGTTGCAATTCTTTCACCACAAACAACATCAAAAAAAGCCTTAACAAAATTAAACCACATAACTTGCTAACTAAGCAAACATGCCCAAGCCATTTCTCTTACACTAAATAATATGTTAATAAACATTAACAATATAAAACAAACAACTGTCCAAAACAAAACAACAGTCAATTATCTTTTACTATCACATAAACATGAGTATAAAAAGTTTAAAAAAATATGTTGCATAAACTTATCAAATCATTCCAAATCAATTCATAAAAACCTCAAACAATTGCAAAAAAATATAAACAAACTTAAAAAAATAACTGAATCACAGACCGTCTGTGGATGTGTGTTTGGGGTTTCTTGTCACAGTGTGTGTAAACCCTGCAAGCCTTTAGGTGACAGAATGTCGGGGAAAGGAGTTAGGAGGGACATTTTACTAACTCTGGGACACATAGCTGATACAGACATTTTTGTCAGGAAAAGAGTGGGGAAGGGGCTAGAAATAATTGGTGGTGGTCAAATCAATACAAGAACTCTGCAGACTGAGGAAAGTGCAGGGAGCTGCTTTCACTGATGGTTCTGTGAAGTGCAGGGAGCTGCTTTCACTGATGGTTCTGTGAAGTGCAGGGAGCTGCTTTCACTGATGGTTCTCCTGTGCCCCTGCAGACCAACGGGAATTCCAACGGGCTCGTTCCCATGCTCAGGGTCTACAACAACACCGCCCGCTACGTGGATCAGGGTGGAAACAAGGTACTCACAGGGCTCCAGAGGGAACCTCAGGGAATGGGAGAGCTCCCACGTGGGAAGGGTTGGCCCATGAACACCAGGGAGTGGTTGTGGGTGACACATAAAAGGGCATTTTCCCTTTGTTGGTATCTGGCGTTCCCCTCGTGTTGCCCCCCAGTTCCCAGCTGGTTTGGGGTGTTGTGGGCACTCAGGAGGAGGGCAGGAGGTTTCTCTCCAAGGACAGTTTGTTCTGATCTGGATTGTGTTCCCTGTCCCAGAGACCTGGGGCTTTTGCCATCTACCTGGAGCCGTGGCACTTGGACATCTTTGAGTTCCTGGACTTGAAGAAGAACACTGGGAAAGAAGAGCAGCGAGCCAGGGACCTGTTCTTTGCACTCTGGATCCCTGATCTCTTCATGAAGAGAGTGGAAACCAACCAGGTGAGAACTGGGCTGGTGCAGAAAAGGTCTGCTAGTGGAGGAGCAGGTGAGCAGCCCTGGAAGGAGCTCAGGAGGGGCTGCAGAGCTGCTTTGCTCCTTGTTCCTTCCTGGAAGAGCTGCTGCAGCTCATTTGAGAACTTGGCTGTGCAGGTGGAGAGCAGGGCTTGGCAACTCCAGCTCAGTGTTCTGCCTCAGGCCTTAATCTTACAGCCCAGACTTGTTATTGGACTCTTGGGCTGTTTTGGCTCTGGGGTTCCTTAAAGCATCAACATTTTCTCAGTGAATTGTTCTTCCTATGGCTGCTTGCTTTTCACAGAATCCTAGACTGGTTTGGCTTGGGAGAGACCTTAAAACTCACCCAGTGCCACCCCCTGCTCTGGGCAGGGACATCTCCACTTGGTCCAGGGTGCCCCAAGCCCAGTGTCCAGCCTGGCCTTGGACTCTGCCAGGGATCCAGGGGCAGCCACAGCTTTAATTAACAGAGTGCCTAAAGATTTCCTCTGAATATTTTTACAGGACTGGTCCTTGATGTGCCCAAATGAGTGTCCTGGCCTGGATGATGTCTGGGGAGAGGAGTTTGAGAAGCTCTATGAGAGGTGAGAGGAGTGAGCAGAGCTGTCAGTGGTGCTGTGCTCTCCCACAGCTGCCTGTGTCCCCTGGGATCCGGGGCTGTGGCACTGGAGTGTGGGATGGCTCCGAGGTGGCCACTGGGCTCATTGTCAGATGGATAAAAATGTGAGGATGGGGTTGTGTCCTTCACACTGTGACCTGTCAGAGTGGAGCTGAGTGACCATTTTAGCCTGCTAGAGGGACAGTGTCCCTGTTGGAGGGACATCTGTCAGGGTCCGCAAACATATGTGGGGAACCTGATGGTTTGTTTTAGGATCTCAGAGCACAAAAGACACAGCGGGGGACAACTCAGTTTATACAACAAAAATACACCTTTATTAATGCCACCAAAATGCGATAGTGGGAGAGAAAATAGAGAATAGTAAGAAAGATAGAAAAGAGGGGAAGGGGATTATAGCTACCAAGGTGGAGGGACGAGTCCTCGAGGCCGAGATGCCCATAGACACGATCTTCTCCAGTGGGGTGATCACGAAGGTGAGCAGGGGTCTCCAGGGTTTTATGGGTTGGTCAAGGCGGGGACCAAAGAGAGTGGCACAAAGCCAAAGCAGGAGCCACCTGTGCTGAGGCAAAGCAAGGGGCCCAGAGCCAAAGCAGGAGCTGCCTGCATCAGGGTTGGGACAAAGGAGAGTCACAGAGCCAAAGCTGGAGCCACCCGCGTTGAGGTTGGGTGCTCAGGGACAAGCTGCACACCGTGCGTGCCGTGCTCTGGTATGGACAGACCAGTTTGGGCAAGCAGCCTTGGCTCAGTCCACTGTGACCAGTTCCATTGTTCCTGCACTCCGTTCTCATGGAGATGCAGACCAGTCCTCTGAGACTTGGCAAACATTCCACCTCAGCCAGGCCAGGGCTCCTTTCAGAGTCTGGGGTCTCAGCCCTCAGTCACTGGAGGCGGTTGTGAGGCACGTCACATCCTTGGGCAGACTCTGACCCAGGGCCCCGTGTGTGTCACAGCTACGAGCAGCAGGGCCGCGTGCGCAGGGTGGTGAAGGCCCAGCAGCTCTGGTACGCCATCATCGAGTCCCAGACGGAGACTGGCACCCCCTACATGCTCTACAAGGACTCCTGCAACAGGAAGAGCAACCAGCAGAACCTGGGCACCATCAAGTGCAGCAACCTGTGCACTGAGATCGTGGAGTACACCAGCAAGGAGGAGGTGGGTGTGGGCTGGGAGTGCTCCTGGGGCAGCTCTGGGATGTGTCTGACTGCTGCCCGGGGAACAGGCAGCTGAGAAACTCCTGACCTGAGTACTCACAGCTCTTCACTGACCCTGGGGTCCCTTCCCGCTCCTGTGGAGGACTTGGGATGACAAGGACACCCTTCAAAGGGAAAGTGACAAGGAGCAAATGGGACTTGAAAATTCCTTCCAACCCAGACCCTTCTGGGATTCTGTGTCAGGGTGGTTTCCAGGCAGTAGGACTGAGCAGGGGCAGGATTTTTCTGGTCACACCGATTTCTACTGAACTTTTTTGAGCTGTTGTTACCTTTTGCACAGCCTGTGACGTGCCAGAGGACCAAGGGGTGCACTTGGCAGGTTGTTTCCGTGCAGTTTGGGGCAGAGCTGTGTGCCCAGTGGTTCCCTGTCTGTGCCCACAGGTGGCTGTGTGTAACCTGGCCTCCATTGCCCTGAACATGTACGTGACCCCTGAGCACACCTACGACTTCAAGAAGCTGGCAGAGGTCACCAAGGTCATCGTCAGAAACCTCAACAAAATCATTGATATCAACTACTACCCTGTGCCAGAGGTGAGTGCTGGGCTGGGGCTGAATCCTGCCCAGAGCAATCCCACAGCAGTCTGGGGCACAGGGAATCCCAGGGGATCTCCACGGACCTGCTGGGAGCTCCGTGAGCCACCTGCTCCCAGGTGGGACCTGTCAGTGCCTGCCTGAGCTCCAACCCAGAGCAGCTCTGTCGTGAAGAGTAGGAAATCTTCCCACTCTGGTTCTGCCACTGGGATTTTTTCATGAGTGAGGATTTCCACGAAGCACAGTATTAGGAACAGAGTGGGAAGTGGAACAGAGAGAAGGATCCTGGGAAGATCCTGAGAAAGGGTAACTCGTTTTGGTTGGTTTTATAGCTCCCTGACAGGAGGGGGCAGCCAGGTGGGGGTCTGGCTCTGCTCCCAGAGAGCAAGGAAAAGGACACGAGGAAATGTGCCAGGGGAGGTTTAAATTGAACATTAGGATAAATTTCTTATTGAAAGAGCTGTCCAGCCCTGGCACAGACTGCCCAGGGCAGTGGTGAAGTCCTCATCCCTGGAGGGGATTTAATATCCATGTGGATGTGGCGCCTGGGGACATGGTCAGTGGTGGCCTTGGCACTGCTGGGGCACAGTTGGACTTGGTGTGCTCAGAGGGATTTTCCAGCCTCAGTCATTCTGTGATTCTGCTGTTGAATGTCTTCATTTATCAGAATGTGCTGATGTTCATCCTGGCTCCCTTTGCTGGGTTAAACAGTCACAGTCCGTGCTGAGGTCTCACAAACTCAGTCTGTGCCTCAGCAGACAGTGGCAGGATGGAAGGTGTTGGTGCAGAGCTCCTGGCACGCTGCAGCAGGAGGGTTTGGGGCCCTTACAGGCTGGTTTTCCCAGCTGTGCCGGGCTGTCCCCAGCTGTGCTGGTCTGTCCCCAGCTGTCCTGTCCCCAGCTGTGCAGGGCTGTCCCCAGCTGTGCTGGGCTGTCCCCAGCTGTGCTGTCCCCAGCTGTGCTGTCCCCAGCTGTGCTGTCCCCAGCTGTGCTGGGCTGTCCCCAGCTGTGCTGTCCCCAGCTGTGCTGGGCTGTCCCCAGCTGTGCTGGGCTGTCCCCAGCTGTGCTGGTCTGTCTGTGCTGTCCCCAGCTGTGCTGGGCTGTCCCCAGCTGTGCTGTCCCCAGCTGTGCTGTCCCCAGCTGTGCTGGGCTGTCCCCAGCTGTGCTGGTCTGTCTGTGCTGTCCCCAGCTGTGCTGTCCCCAGCTGTGCTGGTCTGTCTGTCCCGTCCCCAGCTGTGCTGTCCCCAGCTGTGCTGTCCCCAGCCGTGCTGGTCTGTCTGTCCTGTTCCCAGCTGTCCCATCCCCAGCCGTGCTGGTCTGTCTGTGCTGTCCCCAGCTGTGCTGTCCTCAGCTGTGCTGGTCTGTCTGTCCTGTCCCCAGCTGTGCTGGTCTGTCTGTCCTGTCCCCAGCTGTGCTGTCCCCAGCCGTGCTGGTCTGTCTGTCCTGTCCCCAGCTGTGCTGTCCCCAGCTGTCCCATCCCCAGCTGTGCTGGTCTGTCTGTCTGTTCCAGCTGTCCCATCCCCAGCCGTGCTGGTCTGTCTGTCCTGTCCCCAGCTGTGCTGTCCTCAGCTGTGCTGGTCTGTCTGTCCTGTCCCCAGCTGTGCTGGTCTGTCTGTGCTGTTCCCAGCTGTCCCATCCCCAGCCGTGCTGGTCTGTCTGTCCCGTCCCCAGCTGTGCTGTCCCCAGCTGTCCCATCCCCAGCTGTGCTGGTCTGTCTGTCCTGTCCCCAGCTGTGCTGGTCTGTCTGTGCTGTCCCCAGCTGTGCTGTCCCCAGCTGTGGTGGTCTGTCTGTCCTGTCCCCAGCTGTGCTGTCCCCAGCTGTCCCATCCCCAGCTGTGCTGGTCTGTCTGTCCTGTCCCCAGCTATGCTGTCCCCAGCTGTGCTGTCCCCAGCTGTGCTGTCCCCAGCTGTCCCGTCCCCAGCTGTGCTGTCCCCGCAGGCCGAGCGCTCCAACCGGCGGCACCGCCCCATCGGCATCGGCGTGCAGGGCCTGGCCGACGCCTTCATCCTCATGAGGTTCCCCTTTGAGAGCCCCCAGGCCCAGCTCCTCAACCAGCACATCTTCGAGACCATCTACTACGGGGCCCTGGAGGCCAGCTGTGAGCTGGCCAAGGAGCAGGGCCCCTACGACACCTACGAGGGCTCTCCGGTCAGCAAGGGGGTGAGTGCCAGGGCTGGGCAGGGGAAGGGTCTGCACGGCTGCTCCTGTGTTCCCTGCAGGGACCTGGTGCATGGCAAGTGGGAGCTGAGTGAGCCGTGCCCCGGAGCCAGGAGGGACACCCCTGTCCTGGGGACACCGGGGCCACCAGCACTGGCCACAGGGAAGGGATTGTCCCGCTCTGCTCTGGGCTGGGGCGGCCTCACCCCTGTGCTGGGGACACTTCTGGGGGTCTCAGGAAAAGATCAGAAGCTGCTGGACAGTGTCCAGAGGAGGGCCCCGGGGCTGGGGCAGGGGCTGCAGGGGCCCCACGAGGTCACTGGGGCAGTGGAGCCTGGAGGAGCTGAGGGCAGAGCTCCCGGGGCTGCAGCTCCTCCCGAGGGGCAGCGCAGGGACAGCTCCGGGCTCTGCTCCTGCCCCAGGGACACACCCAGGGAGCGCCTGCAGCTGCCCACCAGGGATTGAGGGAGGATTGTAGGGCCAGGCTCTGCCCCCAGAGGGTTCAGGCACTGCCCAGGCTCCCCAGGGAATGGGCACTGCCAGAGCTCCAGGAGCCTTTGGACACCCAGGGGTGCCCAGGAGGATTGTTGGGGTCTGGATCAGTGATCCCTGTGGGTCCTTTCCAGCTTCAGGATATTCTGTGACTCTCTGATTTAAAAAGACAAGCAGCCTCAGCCTGTGCTGGCTGTGCCCTGGATCAGTCACAAGGTGGAGTGTTTGTTAGGTCATACCAGAGCTTCACTGAGATCTAACTGGAGATAAGAATTAAGAGGAATAGCAGGTCCATTTCCAATGGGATTTATAAAACATGAAGAAAAGAGTACCCTCTCTAATTTGGATCAAACTGTTCCTCAGATCCTTCAGTATGACATGTGGAATGTCACCCCCTCTGACCTTTGGGACTGGAAGGCATTGAAGGAGAAGATTGCCAAGTGAGTAGCCCTGCATGGTTTGGAGTAGATGTCAGATAAAACCCGGACTGGGTTGGGTGGGAGGAACCTCAAAACCCACCCAGTGCCACCCCTGCCATGGCAGGGACACCTCCCACTGTCCCAGGCTGCTCCAAGCCACATCCAGCCTGGCCTTGGATATGAATTTGATAAGTTCTGTCTACTGAGAACTAAAGGCAGGGTTCAAGTGTGAAAACAGCCCCATGTGTTCCCCACGCCCCAGCAGATCTTTCCTCTGAGCTGTTTTTTGGGTGGCTTTCTTTCATTTTTGTCCTTCCAAGGCTGAGGAGCCTACCCTCACTGCTCTGCTTTAGCTGAGCTCTAATTCTCTTTCGGATGCATCCAGCAGAGGATTTGTGTTCCCATTACACAAACGTAGTGAGGAGTGAGCCATGAGCTGGCCTGGGGGCTCTTCCCTGCTGCCAAAGGAATATCCTGAGCCTTGAGCATCCTGAAGACAGGAATCACTGAAGTGGGAAGTGCCTGCCCTGGACTAACTCTGTCTGTTTGACTCTCATTTTTAAGTGAGGTAAATCACTGTCCTGTGTGTGGACAGGTTTCAGCCTCTTCATGGGCTGCTGGTTCAGTTGTTCCTCGGGGCTGTGGATTGTGCAGTGCCTGGCAGATTGTCCTCCCTGCAGCCCATCCCGTGACTGAATCATTTGGGAAAGCCTCTGATGAGAGATGAGAACAGCAAAGCCCCTAATTCCACTTCCACTTGACCCACTTGTGTTCAGTGGTGCTTCCCTTTTCCCTGTCAGGTTACCCGGATTTCCCAGTCCCTGCTGTTCTCTGCTCTCTCCTGTGCTGTGTCCCTTGGCTGCAGCTCCCTAACTCTGCCTGTTGTCCCCAGGTATGGTGTCAGGAACAGCCTCCTCATTTCCCCCATGCCCACAGCCTCCACTGCCCAGATCCTGGGCAACAACGAGTCCATCGAGCCCTACACCAGCAACATCTACACCCGCAGGGTGCTCTCAGGGGAGTTCCAGGTGAGCTCTGGGGGAAGAGCTTTGCCCTTCCCTGCTGTTTTATGGCTGAGGAGGACGGGGAGGCCTCAAGCCCGGGGCTCTGTTCAGCTGGATGTTTGTGTCCAAGCACCCAGGGGACCTGGAGCGCTGGGTGCTGCAGGAGTGCAGCTCTGTGTGTTCCACAGTCACCGTGGAACAGGGGGAATTATAAACAGCTGCTGCTTTTGTCTGGGAAAAACCTCTGTGGGGCCTCAGGGTGGGCTGCAGGAATAACTGCTGAGGGGGGTTGGTGATGTGATGGAAGAGTAGCTGAGACCAGTCCTGAGAAGGAGCTGTGAAGCACTCAGGGGTCTGAAGGGGCCATGGGAAAGCTCCACAGGCTCAGAGGGGTCTGTCAGCTAGGAAAGGGAGTGCAACAAGTTGAGTTCTGGAGGCTGGAGTTAGCAAGGAGCCCTCTGGAGACAAGGTGAGGCTGTCCCTGTTTGGGAGGTGTGTCCATCCCTTTTGGGTGTCTCAGGGCTCTCCATCCCTCCTGGCTGCAGGAGTGGGGAGGTGGAACAGGAGGATCATTGCCCTGCCTCCCCGTGTGGGGCAGGGGGCCAGGGAGCCCAGTCCCAGCAGGAAAAGGTGGCTGTGTTCCCAGTGCTCAGCCTGCCCCTGTTCTGTTCTTTCCCCTCCTGACATCAGTCTTGATTGTTCACACCGTTCCTTAGGAACTCGGGGTGTGGCCAGTGGCCCTGCAACAGCAAGATCTCCCATTTTCCCATCTTTTGGAGTTCCTCATGCAAGGCAGTTCCATACTGCCCCCTGTCTAATTTGCCATGTCCAGCAGAATCCCAGAATGGTTTGAAGGGACCTTAAAGATCACGAATTTCCATCCCCTGCCATGGCATGGACACCTTCCACTGTCCCAGGCTGCACCAAGCCCTGTCCAGCCTGTCAGAGTGTGCAGGATCTTGTTCAACCATTTAAAAACCTTTGTCTTCTGCCCCTCCCAGGTGGTGAATCCCCACCTGCTGAAGGATCTCACGGAGAGGGGCCTGTGGAACGAGGAGATGAAGAACCACATCATCGCCAACAACGGCTCCATCCAGGTACAGGGGGACAGGGCAGGGGTTCCTGCAGGCACCTCCTGCTCCTTCTGGATTCCCACTCCTCAGGATGGGCATAAAGGGGTGATTTCACAGCAGGGAGTGTCCTGAGCTGTAGGGCCCCACAGGGATCACTGATCCAGAGCCCAAACAATCCCCATCCCTGGGTGTCCAAAGGCTCCTGGAGCTCTGGCAGTGCCCATTCCCTGGGGAGCCTGGGCAGTGCCTGAACCCTCTGGGGGCAGAGCCTGGCCCTGCTCTCCAGCCTATCCTCATGTGAGTGCTGAGGGGAGCTGAGGCTGTTTGCTTGGTGTGCTGTTTGCTGTTTGCTTTGCCTGTGTGCTTGGTGCTTGCAGACACAGGATGTCCAGAGGAGGCCACCAAGTTTATCAGAGGGATAGAGCACCTCTCCTGCAGGGAAAGGCTGAGAGAATTGGGATTGTTCAGCCTGGAGAAGGCTCCAGGGTGACCTAATTGTGGCCTTCCAGGACCTAAAGGAGCCAAGACGAAACATGGAGAGAGACTGACTTTACATGGGCTGCAGGGACAGGAGCCAGGGAATGGCTTCCCAGTGCCCAGGGCAGGGCTGGATGGGCTCTGGGGCAGGAATTGTTCCCTGGCAGGGTGGGCAGGGCTGGCACAGGGTGCCCAGAGCAGCTGTGGCTGTCCCTGGATCCCTGGCAGTGCCCAAGGCCAGGCTGGACACTTGGAGCACCTGGGACAGTGGGAGGTGGCCCTGCCATGGCACGGGTGGGATGAGCTGAACTTTGAGGTTCCTCCTGACCCAAACCATTCTGGGATTCTGTTTGGATTCAGGGATAGAGCTCAGCTGTACAAGCCTCAGTTCCAGTCAGGATTGCTGCAAGCCCAGCAGTCACTGAAAAGTTCCATGTTATAAATGGGGATATCTGGGCAGTCAGTGCTTCTCACACTGAAAAACTCCTGTTCCTTGCAGAACATCCCTGAGATTCCTGACGACCTGAAGCAGCTCTACAAGACCGTGTGGGAGATCTCCCAAAAAACTGTCCTGAAGATGGCTGCAGACAGAGGGGCCTTCATCGACCAGAGCCAGTCCCTGAACATCCACATTGCTGAGCCCAACTACGGCAAACTCACCAGCATGCACTTCTATGGCTGGAAACAGGTACAGCAGGGGCTCCTTCCCCACACAGGGGGCCTCACCTGGGGCTGGGGGGCTTCACCTGGGGCTGGGGGGCCTCACCTGGGGCTGAGGGGCCTCACCCGGGGCTGGGGGGCTTCACCCGGGGCTGGGGGGCTTCACCCGGGGCTGGGGGGGCTTTACCTGGGGCTGGGGGGGCTTTACCTGGGGCTGAGGGGCCTCACCTGGGGCTGGGGGGCCTCACCTGGGGCTGGGGGCTTTACCTGGGGCTGGGGGGCTTCACCTGGGGTTGGGGGCCTCACCTGGGGCTGGGGGGCTTTACCTGGCGCTGGGGGCCTCACCTGGGGCTGGGGGCCTCACCTGGGGCTGGGGGCCTCACCCGGGGCTGGGGGCCTCACCTGGGGCTGGGGGGCCTCACCTGGGGCTGGGGGCCTCACCTGGGGCTGGGGGGGGCTTTACCTGGGGCTGGGGGCTTTACCTGGGGCTGGGGGCCTCACCTGGGGCTGGGGGCTTTACCTGGGGCTGGGGGTTCTTCCCCATAAATGGGCCATCAGCTGGGATTGGGGGTTCTCCTCAGAGGGGGCATCACCTGGGACTGAGAGTTCTTCCCCACACACAGTGCATCACCTGGGGCTGGGGCCTTGTTCCCAAAACCAGGGGCATTACCTGGGACTGGGGGCTTGTTCCCAAGAGATAGGGGCAGTGTTTGGGACAGGGAGGGCTTGTTCCCAAACCACAGGAGCTGTACCTGGCGCTGGGGGGCCTGTCCCAGCACGTGGGGCCTGATGAGTTTGGCACACAGGCCCTGATATGTTCTGGCACAGCGAGTTGGTCTCAGTGATTCCGGACAGGGCAGGGGCTGTTCCCTTCCCGGGATCCCGTTTTCCCCTGGGCTGCCTGCAGAGCTGCTGTGCAGCCCTGAGGCTCTGTGTGTGTCCCCAGGGCCTGAAGACTGGCATGTACTACCTGAGGACAAAGCCAGCTGCCAACCCCATCCAGTTCACCCTCAACAAGGAGAAGCTGAGGGAGCGGGACAAGTCCCGGGAGGAGGAGGAGAAGGAGAGGAACAAGGCAGCCATGGTGTGCTCCCTGGAGAACAGGGAGGAGTGCCTGATGTGTGGCTCCTAAGGGCTGGCCCAGGGCTCCAGCAGAGCCATTCCACCTGCCTGGAGCTGCTGGGATAGGAGCATCTGGAATAACGTGAGGATGCTGGGGCTGGGAGTGGGGGTGGTGTAGCTTCCCCATCCATAGGGATGAGGCACTTGCATGGAGTGAGGATTGCTTTAGTAGCTGGGCTTCCCAGGGATTTCAGGGCTCTGCTGTGGCCTTCCATGGAACTCAGGTGGGACTGGGGACAGGGAGGTGCTGGTGCCACTCACAGGTCTGTCCTGGGCACTCCAGACTGTGCCTTGCAGCCACCAAAGGCTGTTCCTGGTGTCCCAGAGGGAGCAGCACCCTGGCTGTCCCTTTTCCTTGGCTGGGAACCCCTGCAGGGTAGGTGTGTTCAGTGTCTGCCAGGGCACAGGGGCAGCTGTGTCCAGCTGACACACCTGCAGTGTCCCCACCCTGCCAGAGCCTCCTCCCACTGCTGCTCCCTCTCCTTGTCCCCTCCTCTGGCCTTTCCAGAAAGCCTTTGGAAAGAACAGATGGGTGGGAAGGAGTGTTGCTTCCTGGGCTCTTGGCCCTCAGCTGGCCAGGGCAGAGCCTGGCACTGGCTGCTGTCCTCCAGTGGGGCCAGGAAAGGCAGAGCTGCTGCCCTCCATTTTATTCTGCATTAAATTCACCCGTTTAGTCTAATTGCCCAGGCAGTTTCCTGGCGGGGTGCCAGTACTGTCCTTGGCCACAGGTCAGGTGCCATCTCGTGAGGCCACATGCCACTGGTGAAGGTCACCTGCCATCTCTTCAGGGAGCTCCACTTGCCCACTCCAGCTAGTTCTTAGATCTTTTAAACCTCTTCTCAGTTTAGTGCTCCAGTACTCCCTCCCTGCTCGAACTCCGTGGGGCTTCAGGCAGTTCTGCAGTATTTATTGAACTCACGAACCACAACCCACCCCGAATCCAAACTCAATAAAGTGTGGAATGTTGGAGGAGTGGCTGCTGCTACCTTGGGAACACCTTGTGGGAAGAAAAATGAGCGCCTGTGGCAACAGGTTGGTGCTGTTCCTGCTGTGCTGCTTCCCACAGGGACACGGGGACACTGTCCCTCTGCACAGCTCCTGGCAGGAGGGGACAGGCAGGGAACTGGGCTCTGCTCCCGGGAACAGGGACAGGAGGAGGGGGAACGGCCCCCAGCCCGGCCTGGGTCTGTCCTGAGCCCACAGACCCTGGTGCTGGTTCTGTCCCCAGCACTGTCCCCGGTCCTGGTTCTGTCCCCGGTCCCGGTTCTGTCCCCAGCACTGTTCCCGGTGCTGGTTCTGTCCCCAGCTGTGACCCCGGTGCCGGTCCCGGTTTTGTCCCCAGCACTGTCCCCGGTCCCAGTGCCGGTTCTGTCCCCAGCTGTGACCCCGGTCCCTGTTCTGTCCCCAGCCCTGACCCTGGTCCCGGTCCCGGTTCTGTCCCCAGCACTGTCCCCGGTCCCAGTGCCGGTTCTGTCCCCAGCTGTGACCCCGGTCCCGGTTCTGTCCCCAGCCCTGACCCCGGTCCCGGTTCTGTCCCCAGCACTGGCCCCGGTCCCGGTTCTGTCCCCAGCACTGTCCCCGGTCCCGGTTCTGTCCCCAGCACTGACCCCGGTCCCGGTTCTGTCCCCAGCACTGTCCCCGGTCCCGGTTCTGTCCCCAGCACTGACCCCGGTCCCGGTTCTGTCCCCAGCACTGTCCCCGGTCCCGGTTCTGTCCCCAGCACTGGCCCCGGTCCCGGTTCTGTCCCCAGCACTGTCCCCGGTCCCGGTTCTGTCCCCAGCACTGGCCCCGGTCCCGGTTCTGTCCCCAGCACTGGCCCCGGTCCCGGTTCTGTCCCCGGTCCCGGTTCTGTCCCCAGCACTGGCCCCGGTCCCGGTTCTGTCCCCAGCACTGGCCCCGGTCCCGGTTCTGTCCCCAGCACTGTCCCCGGTGTCGCTGCAGTTCCGCTCGGGGCCGCCGGGGGGCGCTGGTGGCGCGGCCGCAGCGCTGGGAGCGCCGTGTGTCCCGGGCTGGTGTCACAAATGTCCCCAGACTTCCCCAAGTGTCCCCAAACGTCCCCAGTTGTCCCCTGAGCTGCGGCCCCGAGCGGGGCTCGCTGTGGGTCAGCCCCGGGTTCCTGTCGTGGCTCTGCCATTGGGGTCACCCATGTCCCAGGGCTCCCGCCCCTCTCCAGCTCGGCTCCCTGCCCGGGCGGGGACACGGGGTTGGCTCCACTTTTCCTCGGCCTTGGCATTTCTCTCCACCCCGGCAGCTCCTGTCGGCCCCGGGGCACGGCTGTCACCACAACCGGGGCCACTGCAGGGGACAGAGCCGGGCCACCCGCTGGGCTGCCGTGGCACATCCTCACCGGAACAGCGCCGTGGGGGAATGGGACAGGGACACGAGGGGACAGCTCGGGACAGGGGCACTGGGGAAATAGCACAGCACTGTGGGGACAGGACAGGGCACTGGGGGACAGCTCGGGATAGGACAGGGACACTGGGAAATGGGAAAGGGAGGACAGGAGGGCACAGGACAGGGCACTGTGGGGACAGGACAGGGCACTGGGTCCTTGCTGGCACGCTCCTGGGAGCTCTGTCCCCAGGCTCTGGAGTCACTGAGGCTGTCCCAGCTCAGGCAGGGATTTGCTGTACCTGGCTTGGGCTAAATGCTGAGGAGTTCCCGAGGCAGGAGCTTTGTGCAGGCTCCCCCCGGTTTCCCTCCCCAGGTTTATCCCTGGGACCCCTCCCCAGGTTTATCCCTGGGACCCCTCCCCAGGTTGCCAGAGGCAGTTCCAGCAGCTCCCGATTCCCGGGCTGTGACTCGTGGTGGCCATTAGGCTGCACTGCTGCCCACGAATCCAATCTGCCCTCGCTCGTTCCTTGTCCCGGGGTTGGGGACGCTGGGAAGAACTCCCACCCAGGCAAAGGGAATTTACAGCAGGAGAGGTGTGAAGGATCCTGTTAGCTGTGCCCCTGGCTGAGCCTTTGGAGTTACTGGCTGGGGGAAGATGCTGGCTTGGGTTGGTAGGCTTGGAAGTAACAGGGAAGGAAAATAAAATAAAATAAATGAAGGATTTAATGGAGACATTTCTTCAATGTCTTCAGGAGAATCACTGAGGGGCAGGAGCAGGGGAAGGGGCTGGAGCCCCAGGAGGGGCTGAGGGCGCTGGGAAGGGGCTGAGCCTGGAGAAAAGGAGGCTCAGGGGGGAGCTGGTGGCTCTGCACAAGTCCCTGCCAGGAGGGGACAGCCGGGGGGTCGGGCTCTGCTCCCAGGGCACAGGGACAGGAGCAGAGGGAACGGCCTCAGGCTGGCCCAGGGGAGGCTCAGCTCGGCCAGCAGCAGGAATTTCCCCATGGAAAGGGTGCTCAGGCCTTGGCACTGCCCAGGGAGCTTTGGAGTGCCCATCCCTGCGGGTGTCCCCTGGAGGTGGCACTCAGAGCTCCGCGCTGGGGACAAGGTGGGCACAGGGGGGACTGCCTGGGCTGGGAGGGCTTTTCCAGCCCCAGAGATTTGGGATTGTGTGATCTGTGTCTGCTCCTGTGACAACATCCAGCTGCAAACACTGGAGGGAAAGGCTTGAAGTAACTAGTTGAAGTGTAATTTTCTTTCTGGGTGTGTGACCATTTTTAGGCCCTTAGAGGAGCAGACTCAGGTTTATTACAGTTTATTGGATCCCAAATGTGCTTCCAGCAGCGATTCCCAATCAAAGAACAAACCCTCCCACCAGGCTTCTGCTGCAAATCCACCTGGCACAAAAAGTGAGGAGCTGAGGTACAGACTGAGAATGGGAAAATCTCCAGGTCTCAGGTGGATCCTCAGGGAGTAGGAATGTTCCCAGCTGGAAGGGCCTCCCCTGTGTGTGTCAGTCCTGGAAGGCAGAGGGAACAGTTCTGGAGAGAATTCCTTCTCCAGAATGAATAAAGCACAGGAAATGAACACAAACACTGTAGGAACACGAGGGGTACTCACAGAGTCTGGCAGGGGGAAAATCACTCCAAAGCGCTGGGAAAAAGCCTCAGGACTGAACATGATCCTGGCTTTGCCACAGCTCCTGCAGAGGTGTGGAGACACACAGAGCCTGGTGCTGCTGCACTGCCTTATCAGCTCAGCTGCTCATTTGGACACAACTTCTCCATTTTATTCCATCAGATTCATTTGATGGCTTTTTGAGGACTTTTTTCCTTTCTGAGATGAACTTTCCTCTATTCCCCTATTTACCTGTCAGGGAGAGTTCCCAATGCAGTAATAGGGGTTGTCACAAAACCAGTGAATTGTGAGGATTTGAGAAGAAATGTCTGAGATTTGAGTCAGGATGGTTTTCACATTTTATATTCTTTCAAATTATTCTCTGGGAATTACACCCAGACCTGTGCCCAGTGCCCACCTTGTCCCCAGCGCAGAGCTCTGAGTGCCACCTCCAGGGGACACCTGCAGGGATGGGCACTCCAAAGCTCCCTGGGCAGTGCCAAGGCCTGAGCACCCTTTCCATGGGGAAATTCCTGCTGCTGGCCGAGCTGAGCCTCCCCTGGGCCAGTTCCCTCTGCCCCTGTCCCTGTGCCCTGGGAAGGTGTCCCTGAGCCCTTCCCCAGCTCCCTTCCCTTCCCTGGACACTCTCAGCACTCCAGCACTGTCCTGGTGCTTCCAGCCACTCCCATAATTGATAGTTACCACGAATCTCCACAATTACCCCAAATGCTGCCCTGGAAAATGAACATTTGGAGAGGTGCCAGGCGCTGAGCTCCGATGTTTATGATCAGGCGATGCTTCCTTTCACCGAGGGGGGACAATGAGGAGCAAATGACAAAAGCATTTGATTTTATGTGTGTGGTCTTCATCAAATTAGAAAAAAAAAAAGAAAAAAAAAAAAAAGAAAAAAAGCAAAAGCTGGGCAGGCAGGGGGAGTCCGCAGGAGCAGTAAAGAAATGGATTTTTAAAGCCGTGAAAGAGGCTCCAGCGGAGGCAGAGGCTGGCTGGGGTGTGCAGGCAGAGCAGGGCAGAGCAGGGAGGAGCAGCTGTGCTCAGCTTTGGTAACCAGCCCTAAACCTCTGGGAATCCCTGGGAAGGCTCCTGCCTGTGCAAACAGGATCTGTTTGGGAGTCCCAGGAGGGGAAGTGTCCCCACACGCTGCTGTTTACATGTGGAAATCCATGACAGCATCCGGCTGCTGCCCTCAGAGGGGTTTGGGAGATTTTTTTTCCTCTTCTTTTACATGAGAAGTAGCTGGGATTGGCACGTGCAACAATTCCAACTGCTCCTCTTCCCTTGAGGTGAGAGTGGTCTGGCACTGGGGCTGCTCAGGGCTGGTTTCATGGAACTCTGAATTTTTGCACAAGCGAAGAAGGTAAATATTGATGGATAATTAAAACAAAAAGATGCTACAGGTGCTCTTTGTACAAGGTCCTGCACAGCATTTCACTCTTAATCAACTCCACACATGCTAAGGCTTCTCTTTGTCAAAATTAAATCAAATTAATTCCCTTATTGCACATGCAGAAAATGTCTAATGAACGTGGGAGTGCCTCAGGTACCGTAAATACAAATGAAAGGTCAGAGCAGCTCCTGGTTGTGAAATCCTCCTTTAAAAGGAGAGATGTTCCCACTGATCTTTTCCTCGTCCCTCTGGAGATCGCATTCCCAAACCAGCAGCAGCCACTCGGACCTCCCAGTGGTGCAGGTAAAGTGCCAACCCGACCACTCACTAAATAAAAATGAAATTAAACCAAATCATTCCTTCCACGGGGCTCCAGCCAAAAGCTCTTGAGCAGCTCTCCATAAAGAAAAGATGGCAGAGGAGAGGAGGATTGTTCCCGTTTCAAAGTACAGGGAATATTTCACTGTTATCCCCTTTTGTCGTCTCATTAGGAGAACCAAAGGCCTCCCCCTTTTCCAGTCTTCCATTTGCATTTATAATAACGTGTTGCCATGGCAAAACCTGATAGCCCCGGACTTCTTCTGAGGGCGGAATCGCATCCTTACAGGAGCACGAGGAGGGGGAAAATCCCCAGCCAAACTCGGCGCTTCCAGGTCGTGCAGTGGGACGGGCCAGGCGCCTGCTGGGGCACTCCAGGAGTGTCAGGTGTGGAGCTGGAGTGTCCCCCCGCGGGGACAAAGGCAGGCTGGATGTGTCACACGCAGCCGGGGCACGGAGAGCTGCGGGAGCTGCCTTTTGTCCCCTGCTCGTGCTATGAAATGTGGGATTAAGGAGGGAACAACCCCCCGCTCGTTGGGGCCATTCAAGAGCAGCTTGTTCCCAAATTTTGTGACAAGGAGGCTTCTGTTGAGGGCCCCGCGGACAGCCCCGGCCACACAAAGGGCTCCAGGGGTTAATTAAAACCAGGTAACGGGGAGGAGCCAGCAGGGACGTCCCCAAGTGTCCCCACCGCCAGCAGCTCCCTCAGCCCGGGCTGTTTGTCAGGTGGAGCTGAACAGCAGCAGGTGCCTCCTGTGACAGTCCTGGGTTCTTTTTCTCTGCCGAGGTCAGGAGGAATACACGGGAAACACAGATTCCAGTTCACACTTGGGTGTTTATTGTCTCTTATCCATGCACAGACTCACCAGCCTGAGCTCTAACCAGCGAGTCAGAGAATGGGTAAAATGGAGTGATCCAAACTCTTTCCAAGGTTATTTAAATGATAATCCCCCAATAATGAGGTGACACCTGGATTATTTATACTTTTGACCCAATAATGACCACCCAAGGCCTGCAATGGGGACCTTTTCCACCCAGTTACAGAAACCCACCCAAACCCATGGAGAAGAAGGAAGAAGAAGGACTTACAGAAGAAGACAACACCCCAAATCCTCCATCTTAACTCACATATCAGTCTATACTAAACCCCCAAAATCCAGGTTTCCAGAATTCCAGCACCCTTCCTCCTGCTGGGAAAGGTGAGTGGGATCACTTCCCAGCCAGCCTGGCAGGGGTCAGGCCCAGGGAATCCCAGAGGGTCCCCCCAAAGCTCTCTGTTCCTCCTCCTCCATCCCCAGGGTGTCAAATCAGGGGTTGTCCCCTCCTCACTCCAGGACAGAAGGAAAGAGTGCCCCTGGATCCCTGGCAGTGCCCAAGGCCAGGCTGGACACTGGGGCTGGAGCAGCCTGGGACAGTGGGAGGTGGCCCTGCCATGGCACGGGTGGCACTGGGTGGGATTTCAGGTCCCTCCCAATCCAAACCTTTCCCTGTTTCTGTGATTTCACTGAACAGAACAAACTATCCCCCCAAGAAGGCAGTGGTAGTGTGGATAATCTGAAAACCCCCTCTGCCCCCAAACGGCTGCTGCTAAAGCTGGGGGGAGCCTCCTCTCCCACATTTGTCATTCCCCCTGTCTGCAGGAGAGAGCTGGATGTCCCCTTTGACCCGGGCTGATGTGAGGGGTGGCCCCAAACATTCCTGTGCTCCCACCATGGGGAAGCTCTGCGCTCTCCTGAGCCACCACAATTCTCCCTCTCATCACTCAGCTCGGCCAGCAGCAGGAATTTCCCCATGGAAAGGGTGCTCAGGCCTTGGCACTGCCCAGGGAGCTTTGGAGTGCCCATCCCTGCAGGTGTGCCCTGGAGGTGGCACTCAGAGCTCTGCGCTGGGGACAAGGAGGGTTTTTCCAGCCTCAGGGATCTGTGGTAAGTGCAGGACTGTGTGACTGTCCCACCCCAGCAGCCCCAAACCCTCCTCCAAGAAGCTTTTCCATCCGCTCTCCTCCCGTAGCCACGAGCCCATTGCAGGTGGCCACCCCACACATCCCCTCCCGCCCCCAAAATCCCCCACCAAAGCCCCAATCCCACCTTTTCCTGGGCCGGGTGTGCAAAGGCTCGCTCCTGCTTGTCTGGGGAAATTGGGAATTGCACCAGGGAGCAAAGGGAAGGTCTCACCTTCGGTCCGGGGGAAGATCATCTCCCCCGGTCCTTTTTTTCCAGCGGGTTGAGAGGAGGAAAAGGCTCTTTTGGAAGCCCTTTTTTCATCGGAGAGCGAGTCGGCAATTAAAGCTGACTCTGCTTATTCATTAGATCACATTAAAAACGGCGGCAAAAGTGGAGGGGGAACTCTCCAAACAAATTTGGGCCGCTCTCCCGCATTCAGCGCCAGTTAGGCGCCGTCAATGCGCTCCATTTGTGCTCTAACTGCTTCTGAAGCGCGGCCATATGGCCGCCTTAAAACATCTTTTCCGTGCTTAATTTGAGGCACTGATGGGCCCTAATCAGCCGTGTGGGGATGAGCCCCCTAATTGATGACTAATGAGTCACGTGCGTCCCCGAATTAATCCCGTTAATCACTCGGCGTTGCCGTGCGGGTTGTGGCGGCCGGGTCCCGGCGCTGCAGGTGGAGGAGCTGCTCCTCTCCCGCTTCTCCCGGGCACGGGAAACGTGGAACAGGCACAGCAAGAACTTCGGGATCGCTGCTGGAAAGGGATTCGTGTTCCCCCGCTGGCAGCTCCTCACTGGGATCCCTGTCCGTGCTAACCATGGGATGCTTTGGGTAGGGAAAGGACCCCAAATCCCACCCAGTGCCACCCTTGCCATGGCAGGGCCACCTCCCACTGTCCCAGGGCCACCTCCCACTGTCCCAGGTGCTCCAAGCCCAGTGTCCAGCCTGGCCTTGGGCACTGCCAGGGATCCAGGGGCAGCCACAGCTGCTCTGGGCACCCTGTGCCAGCCCTGCCCACCCTGCCAGGGAACAATTCCTGCCCCAGATCCCATCCAGCCCTGCCCTGGGCACTGGGAAGCCATTCCCTGGCTCCTGTCCCTGCAGCCCTTGTCCCCAGTCCCTCTGCAGCTCTCCTGGAGCCCCTTCAGGCCCTGGCAGGGCTCTGAGCTCTCCCTGGAGCCTCTCCTCTCCAGGGGAGCATTCCAGCTGAAACGCTGGCAGGGTTCTGTTCCCGGTTCCGCAGGAAGCACGAGGCAGGGGAGGGATGTCTGTGGCACCATTCGGCACCCCAGGGCCCCCCGTTTCCCTCCCTGGATCGGTGGGTGCTGATCCCTGCTCTGGATTTGTTCTCTCTCCGTGCCACGGCCCGTCCCAGTGCCGGGGCTTGAAGGAATTGTGATGCAGCCCATGGAACTCGGGTGCTGCCCTTCCCTCCACAGCAAACTCGGCTGGGAACGTTCTCCCGGGGATTTTCCTGGCAGTTCCCCGAGCAGACACTGCAGCTGCCACCGGGAGACTTCGCTGCACTCCCAAATTAATGTCCTCGCTTAGATCAGGACACAAACTGAACTTCGGGAAAAATTCTAAACTTCCATTTAATCAAAGCAGATACTTGTGCTCTGGCACTTAAAATAAGTGAAAAACTAGTCAATAATGACTTGTCTGGTGTTCATTAGGGCACAGAAACATGGGCACTGTGTTATTTTTCCACTGCTACCTCTGAGCCTTTCATATGGAGGCTGGATTGATTATCCCTATCTGTCAGAAGCATCCAGCTCTGGCATTATTGACCTTATACCGTTAATTGCACAATTATCTTTCAACTCTGCAATGAAGTGCTGCTCATTCTTACGGTTTGAATTTTAAAAATCTTACTGTTGAACTCCTGTGCATGGACTTTCAGCTGCAGTGAATAAAAATCCTTATTTCCCTTCTTCCTCGCACTAATAAACATCCCCGGGCTCTGTTGTCTTTCTGTTTTTAATGGGAACAGGGCTCCAGACTGGTTTAGCAGCACAGAAACATCCCAGGTACAGCTGCTGCTGCTCTTGGAGAACTAAACAGGAAGGTGAATTTCCATCCAGAGGGTTTCAATGCCTGAAATTAAAAGGTGAAAAGCCCAACAGCTTTGGCATGGAAAATGTTGTGGTGACCAAAGCTGGAATTGTCCCGTGTGACAGCTCCAGGGCTGTGTCCAGCTGTGGCTCCTGCAGGAGAGCCCTGGAGGGGCTGGAGCGTGTCCAGGGCAGGAGCTGGGGAAGGGGCTGGAGCCCCAGGAGGGGCTGAGGGAGCTGGGAAGGGGCTGAGCCTGGAGAAAAGGAGGCTCAGGGGGGACCTGGTGGCTCTGCACAAGTCCCTGCCAGGAGGGGACACACGTTGGGCCTTGCAGAGCCCCGGGTGTGAATGATGTGGAGATGTTTGGTCCCGACCCCTCCAGGATTTCACAGCAACACCCAGGGCTGCTGGAAAAAGCTCTCCCTGATCCCCCTGTGGTGCCCCAGTGTGAGGGGAGCACACGGCACACAATCCCCAAATCCCAGAGGCTGGAAAAGCCCTCCCAGCCCAGGCAGTGCCCCCTGTGCCCACCTTGTCCCCAGCGCAGAGCTCTGAGTGCCACCTCCAGGGGACACCTGCAGGGATGGGCACTCCAAAGCTCCCTGGGCAGTGCCAAGGCCTGAGCACCCTTTCCATGGGGAAATTCCTGCTGCTGGCCGAGCTGAGCCTCCCCTGGGCCAGCCTGAGGCCGTTCCCTCTGCTCCTGTCCCTGTGCCCTGGGAGCAGAGCCCGACCCCCTGGCTGTCCCCTCCTGGCAGGGACTTGTGCAGAGCCACCAGCTCCCCCCTGAGCCTCCTTTTCTCCAGGCTCAGCCCCTTCCCAGCTCCCTCAGCCCCTCCTGGGGCTCCAGCTCTGTTCCCAGCTCTGTTCCCAGCTCTGTTCCCAGCTCTGATGGGTGGCACCAAGGCCCTGCTCCCTGCACACATCCCTGGGCTCTCTCTGTTTTGAGGGAATGAAGAGCTGAGGTGGGAATTTCCATGGAATGAGGGGCTGAGGTGCAGAATCTGAGCACAAGCTCCAGCCTTGGCTCTGCCCTTGTGTGGGAAGGGGCTTTCCCAGCCCTGTCCTTGGCAGTGCAGCCCGAGCCAGGTGGGGCCGGAGCTCACAAGTTATTTCAAACACGTCCCGGGATTATCCTTGTTTGTTACTTCCAAACCATATTCAGCTGCTATTTTGGGGCTTTGTGCAATGATGGTCATTATGTGATATTGCAGCCAGCTATTATTCCTGCTCCGGCTTTAATAAATGCCTGGCAGATTTAATAAACCTGATCCAGATTTAAAGTGTCCCTCCGGTGATAAATCACCTGGTGAAAATTTCCCAGCCCACTCTTGCTCCGGGATTTCTGCTCACTTCAATTCATTAAGTGAAATAAGTCACTCTGCCTTGATGAAAATCAAGCTGTTTCCATCGAGTTTGTGCTTAGCTGCCGAACAAAGGACTTCCTAAACCTAAATAATGACGGCTAATGATTAATGCAATTAAAAACGCCAAAAAATATTGCAAACAGTTTTAATCGGCGGGTATTAAAACTCATCGAAACGAACGCTGCAAATCCCCAAGATCTGGGCATTAACTGGGCGTTTCGGGGCTTTGAGAAGCAGCTCGGGGGTTCGGGGGCACATTTGGCCTCGGAGGTTCTTCCCCTCTGCCTTTTATTGAGGACACAGCTCCTCGACCCCCCGATTTGGGTGGTTTTCCCCTGGGCCAAGAGCTCGGAGGGATTTTTTTCTGCCCCGAAATCGCGGAGCGCAGCGCGGTCACCCCGCGGCCCCAGGGGCCGCTTTGTCCCGGCCCCGGCTGGATAATGACCAGACTGTTTCATTCGGAGCACAATTCCCTCGGCAAAGCCCAGCCCAAACAACTGCGGGGAGCGTTTGTGAGCGGAATGCCACCGGGGGGTGAGTGGCACACAATGGGCACGGCGACAAGTGGCCCGGGCCGGGCGGGCGCGCATGCAGAGCGGGGATTAGGGGGTCCCAGCCCGGGTCAAGTGTCTCGAGGGGAGCCGATAAACACCCCAAACCTGACAACAGCTTTTCCTTTCTTCCTGCCCCACTCGTTAAGTGCCCGAGCAAATCTCCTGAATGGCGCCGGAGTTTACTCGGGGGCCTTTTTTTTCCTCGCAGGAGACACTTCT
Source organism: Sylvia atricapilla (assembly GCF_009819655.1). Classification (NCBI taxonomy): domain Eukaryota; kingdom Metazoa; phylum Chordata; class Aves; order Passeriformes; family Sylviidae; genus Sylvia; species Sylvia atricapilla. The sequence goes on along the minus strand of NC_089141.1, from coordinate 114,703,404 downwards.
TCTTCTCCTTCTCTCCCTTTTCTGAAGGCGTTTTTCAGGCGCTCTCCGGAATAAATTTGCTCCGCACCCCGCACAAAAAAATAAAATAAAAAAAACCTGCCCTCGCCCCTCCGCCTCTTTCCTGCAGCCTTTGTCTCAAGGTGTGTGAACAAGGGGGAAAAATCTGGGCTGAGAAAAGCGAGATCCAGTTCCCCCCGCGGATTAAGTCGAGCACTTTGAAGGTTTGGCTGAATGACTGACTTCTCAGCGAAAAAAAAAAAAATTAAAAAAAAATTGCAGTTTTTTTTGGTGGGTTTTTTTTCGGTGGGTTTTTTCTTGTTCCCTTGGTCCTACTTTGCAATAAATATAATAAATACCCTCTTTTCTGTTGTTTTCCCCAGCAGCGCGGTTTGCTGGGCTGGGAGTCTGCTGGGGCGTTCTCCGAGGGGAGGATTCACTGGCACAGGGCACTGCACTAAGAAACGGATCCCAAACACCAAAACCCCGAGCCAAAGGTGTGCTGGGGGAAGGTCTCTGCTGGGCCACCAGGAAATCTGCGCCTTTCCCACTGGAGGGGCTGGAATATTGCTGGAATGAGATGATCCTTCCAGCCCAGACCATTGTGGGTGACTTACCTGGGGCTGGGGACAGCAGGGGACAGCAGCAGGGGACAGCAGGGGACAGCAGGGGACAGCAGCCTGCCCCTGCCCTCCTGTCCTTGCCTCCCTTTGTGGGTGAGCCCAGCTCTGGGGATGAGCAGCGGGTGACACTCCCGGCTCCAGGTGTCACAGTGGGAAAGGCAAAAAGGACTCGGTGGTGCTGATGGCGAGCACAGGCCCCAGAGCCCCCCAGGGATCCCCCTGCTGCCATCCCGGGGCTCTGGCCGTCACTCCTGGGGTGCTTTTGGTCCTTGTCCCCTCCTTCCGATGGGTGGCAGCTGCCCCGTGTCCTTCTCCTCCCTGGCTGTCCCCTGCAGCGGCTGGTGGCTGCTGTTGGAGTCCAGGACATCCCCTTGGATGGCCTGGGACCCCAGGAAGGGAATTGGAGCCCTGGACAGGGGGGTGTGGAGCCGGTCCAGGGGCTCAGAGACCTTGGCACAGAGCCCAGGAAAACACCAGGTTTGATTTTAGTCCATGGGAGAGGCTTCTGACACAGAGAGAGGAATTACAAACCACCGGGATGTGAAAACAGTAGTTTAGCTCAGTAGATGATACAGAATTTAATAGTTTTAGAATTTATAGAATAGAGGTAAATGGGGACAAGATGGTGGAATTTGGGTGGTACCTCATGGACTTCTTCTTCATTGTCCTCCATCTTTTGGGGCAGTGATGGCACAAAGCAGTCAGAGTGGATTGGAGCAAAGTAGAAATCACACCTTTAGTGTGGGCACTGGGCATTGGCACAAAATAGTAAATAACCAATATGTAGTTATCTGTATAAATGTAAGGGAACATCCCCTCGAGAGGCAGTGGCCTCGTGTCCCAGCTGCTGTCCGGACCTCGGCTGGGAGCAGAGAAAATTCTGAGATATCGAATAATAAACACCACGAGAAACCTGAAAACAGACCTTGAGGACTCTGCTTTTTTACACCAACACGACTCGGGGCTTTTAGAGGGCCAAGGACTTTAAACCACCGAAATCTGGGGTGAGGAATAAACCCTCCCCGAGAGCTGCAGAGCCCCGGGGGCAGGGGGGGTCCTGGGGCAGCGCCCCCAAACCTCCCCTCAGGGCTCAGCCACAACTGCCCTGGGCAATGAGCTGCCTTTGCTCCTCCTCTCTGCAGACGGGAAAAGACACACAGACACTGTCCCCAAACGGGGACAGAGAGTGGCAGAGCGCTGTCCCTGAGAGGGGAGGTGGCACTCAGAGCTCTGGGCTGGGGACAAGGTGGGCACAGGGGGCACTGCCTGGGCTGGGAGGGCTTTTCCAGCCCCAGGGATTTGGGATTCTGTGAATGTGCTCTGGAGTTGTTGCCCCACAGGCACCGGGGTCCTGCTGTGCCACAGCTGTGGGTGCTGTGGGTGCTGTGGGTGCTGTGGGTGCTGTGGGTGCTGTGGGTGCTGTGATCTGCTCCCTGGAGCTGCCCCGTGCCTCCTGCAGCTCCTGTCCCTCAGGATCTCACGGCCCATGGAAAGTGTTCCCACATCCAGCTCCTGCTCAGCAGCTTCCTTTTAAGATTTTGTGATCCCAGAAGGGTTTTGGGTTGGAAAGGACCTTAAATCTCACCCAGTGCCACCCGTGCCATGGCAGGGCCACCTCCCACTGTCCCAGGTGCTCCAAGTGTCCAGCCTGGCCTTGGGCACTGCCAGGGATCCAGGGGCAGCCACAGCAAATCTGGGTGTGGGAGATGGATTTGCAGAGAATTCTCAAACTTTACACACAAATCCATACTATGGCGACCTTCTATGGAGCTTCTTTAAAGCTAATTATTTAAAATTATTTCTCGTTGGTCTTCCTACAATGTATTTTTTTTTTTTTTAAGTATTTAGTCTTATTTGCAATGCTATCTTCTGAAACTTGTTTCTAGTTTTGGGGTTTTTTTCTATGGTATTTTTAAGTTAGCTTTTCTTACTTTAAAGTTTCTATACAGATCCATACTGTGTGAGCCTTCTGTCAGGCTTTGAGAATTCCCTACAAATCCATTTCCCACATCTGGGCACCCTGTGGCTGCCCCTGGAGCCCTGGCAGTGCCCGGGGCCGGGCTGGATGGGTTTGGAGCAGCCTGGCACAGGGGGTGAGGCTGGATGGGCTTTAAGGTCCCCCCAACACAAACCATTCCATGACTCCCTATGGATTTCACCCACGGCGGTTTGGGGCTGCAGGATCAGGGATGGGACCAGGGACAAGAGTGACACTGCTGCTCCATTCACACCAAAATCACGGGTAAGGCTCTTTTCAGTGCACCCAGCACAAGGGTCAGTGGCACCCCCGGGTGCAGAGGCTGCTCCGGACCTGGGACATGACCCAGAGCTTTATCCAAAGTCCCCAGAGTGAGATGCGGCTTCCTCTCCTCGGTACTGAGCTCATTGTTCCCCCAAGGAGGGGATTATCGGCAGCTTGGTCTCACCCTGATCCCTCCGTTTGTGAATGCTGTGAGCAGCAGCTGAGGGAGCTGGGGAAGGGGCTGGAGCCCCAGGAGGGGCTGAGGGAGCTGGGAAGGGGCTGAGCCTGGAGAAAAGGAGCTCAGGGGGGACCTGGTGGCTCTGCACAAGTCCCTGCCAGGAGGGGACAGCCGGGGGGGTCGGGCTCTGCTCCCAGGGCACAGGGACAGGAGCAGAGGGAACTGGCCCAGGGGAGGCTCAGCTCGGCCAGCAGCAGGAATTTCCCCATGGAAAGGGTGCTCAGGCCTTGGCACTGCCCAGGGAGCTTTGGAGTGCCCATCCCTGCGGGTGTCCCCTGGAGGTGGCACTCAGAGCTCCGGGCTGGGGACAAGGTGGGCACAGGGTTTTCCAGCCCCAGGGATTTGGGGATTCCTGTTTTGGGGCAAGAACAGCAGTTTTGGATCCCCCAAAGCCCCTGTCCAGGGGCAGGTGGGGCTCAGCAGGAGCTGCTCCAGCTCTGGGATGTGGGAGCTGCTCCCAGTGGCTCCAGGGGAGGGGTCCCTGCCCCGGAGCAGAAGTCGCTGTGCCTCTGGGTGGCCTCACCTTTCCCTCCGCAGGGAAGCAGAACCATTAGAAGAGCTCAGCCTTTGATGGGGAGTGTGAGCTGCACACAGGTCAGAGCCCATAATGAGATAAACTTTCACTTGAAACTAATTCTTGAGCTTATTACGCTGTAATAGCTTTGGGGAAAATCACTTTCCGCGGACATATTGCGGTCTCTGAGGTACAGCTAAGCCAAAGAGGTGATTTTCCTCTTTATTCCCAACTGCAGCAGCTTTAAAGGACGCTTTCATGGATTAGGAAAACATGTTTGGGTAAATCGCGCTACCCACGTCGAGGCTGCAGGCAATTAAATCCCGCCATTGAGATTACCAATTATTAGATTATATATGGATTTTTAAAAGCGGCGAGCTCGGTTCTGCTCGTGTGACGAGGGGCTGCACGAGGAAAAACAGCGGAATGTGCAAAGAATTGTTAAATAAGTGATAAATAGGCTTAAGTTCTTTAAACTGGCAGCGCTGAGTAGCTTAAGCAGTATGGTTTGGATCATCTGAATTTCCAAATACCTGGAGGATATTTGGAAACATGGCAATCCAGCGTTTCGCCGAGCGGCACATTCACGTCCCAATTAGCATAAATGAGGATTTAACAGCTGATTGCACAGTGTGAATGATAGCGACTAATTGTCAGAGCAGGGGACTTGTGAGAGGATGGTCCCGGTGCTTTGGGGTGGGATGGCCGGGAAAGGCTTTGGGAACCCTCGGGGAGGATGAGGAGGGACCCTGGGCTCCTGCCTCCATCCCCCCGTGGGGCTCCCGGCCCCAAACCCCACGGAGAAACCCACGGGGGGCTGAGCCCAGCCCAACCCTCACCTGGGGCAAATATCCATCATACGAGTGGCTTTTCACGGATCCCGGAATGAATCCTGCCCGTGTTATATCAGAGAGTGATGTAGTAGTGGTATAATACACCTAAACTGTCTCTGGCTGGAATAACATCCAGAGAACATGGAAAGAAGACTCTGCTATTGATACACCAGCTATCAGCATCTCCCATCTGAAGAAAGCACAGACCAAGGCCCAATCTGGAGGTGATAATGAAGACACAGCCAAGAAACATAGATGATCTAAAAAAGGAGACCCAAGGAGGGGCCATGCAAAACAGTCCCTGGAATATGGAAACTAGTTTATGGAAAAATATGCATATTCAACAGATTGATACAACAGAAAGGGTATTTAAAGAAAGCCTCTGGAATAGCAGGGTGTGGACTTGGCTGAATGCCACATCACCCGGCCAGACAGACTTCCTTCGGCTTCATCTGCTTCCCAATTGTCTTATTTTTGTTATTAAACCTATTTCTTAAAATTTTCCAGGAGAATGAAGTTGTTTCTCACACACCCTGCCCCTGCCCCTCTATTCGGGCTGGTCAGGGCTGTGTCCCTGCCCTCCTCTTGGGGGTTATGTTGGGGACTGGAGAAGGTGAGAATTGAACAGGGAAGTCTTACAGGTGTGAATGCTTCACAGGAGGTTCATCAGAAATGAAAGCAAGTTTTTCTCCAGAAGAATAAAAAATGATTAATTTTGGGATTGCTGAGTTCGTTGTTACTGAACAGAGGTTAAGATGAGTTGGAAGAAAACTTTTTATAGTTAAGAGCACAGGATAAGTCATTTACAAACAAAACCATGTTTTTACCACGTAAAGAGAAAAACCTAGGCAAATAAAAACATGATTCAATTAGAGGGCAACCTCTAATTAGTTAACAGCTTTCTTGTTAATTATTCTGTTGGTTAGTAAAAGGTGTTTGACTTGGCCATCAAATCCATCTATTCTCAGATTGTTTATGTATTTTCTTTACTGATTCTCGTGGGACAAATCCCTTGTTTCTAAAGGTGCACTTATTTGTCACCTTTAAAATAGATTGTTGTGTTAAAGGATCTTCTCGTTCTCAGAACAGCTTCAGTGGGAATTTACAGACTGCTGTGAGCTGCATTAGAAGAAAGGACAGGCTTTTCCCCTGTTTTACCTGGCTGTTCCTGCAGAAAGGGATTTTTCACTGGGGCAGGGGTGGCTCAGCAGCCCCCAGCGCTGGCAGGGCTCCCTTTGGGACGGGCTGGACCCTGCTGGGCAGGCTGATCCTGCTGGGAAAAGCCCTTTGGAGCCCGTGGGGTCACTCTGCAGGGCTGCTCCTGCCACCTCTGCGCTCCCCAGCCCCTGTTCCAGCAGGAATTCCAGGGCCGGGAGCAGGAGGGGCTCCGGGGCAGCAGCACCTCGGTGTGTGCATGGAGGTGAAGGGTCACCTGCAGAGGTGTGTCCTGCAGGGAAGGGTCACTGTCCCCCAGGCAGCCCTGGGTCATTCCTGAGGGATCCCCCATCTCCCCACATGGGGCTGAGGTTAGGGCACACAATCCCCAAATCCCTGGGGCTGGAAAAGCCCT